>NC_081575.1:102253304-102268474 GCF_022355385.1 Mustela nigripes
CTTTTTTTTTTTTTTCATTAAAACTGCTCCAGTTTGGGATATTCCTGCATTAATTATAACATCAATAAAGGTGTCTTAACAAAGGCAGATGTCAGCCTTTTCATATAAATAGTAGCATGTTGATCTGTTGATTGCAAATGTCCTTTGTTTAAGACAAATGCAAAGATTGGGACTGGGGTTGAAAAGAAGAAAAATTTTAATCAGTGCATATTCTTGCCCCTTGTTTAATTCAGTCTCAACTTACTACACGTGATTTCTCATGGGCCTTAGACAAACTCCCACAGAGCACTGAAAGAAAACACAATTTCTAGAACACATGTAATGTCATATAGTGTAACAAAGTGAGCATGTGGGTGTCCTTGGATCATTTCTTTATTATTTATTTGAGAGAGAGAGTGAGCGAGCACAAGTGGGGAGAGAGCGAAAGACAGAATCTCAGGCAAACTCCCGGCAGAGCACAGAGCCAGACCCAGGCTCTATCTAATGACCCTGAGATCAGGACCTGAGCTGAAACCAATAGTAAGTTGGAGGCTTAAGTGACTGCACCACCTAGGCGCCCCTCCTTGGATCATTTCTATGAATTCCCTGAGGATAAATTTGTTAAATTGGCTATGAATTGCATTTGGTTATCTGTGGCTGTCTTTGACTCTCATAAAAGAGGTCTGACTACATAGGCTTAAATACATAATGTACGATTGTCTCAAGCAATACCAAGTACAGAGGTCAGAAATTGATGGTATAGGTTCAGCTGCTCAAGGAGAACAGGGCCAAGTCTGTGGTACCTCTTGATCTTTGTCTCATAAGCCACAAATGGCTTCCAGAGTTCCTTCTAGCCAATAGCAGGAAGGAGAATATTCATAAAGTTATATGGTACTTTCCTGGATGTCCCACAAACTTCTGCTTCATCTTATTAACCACCTCTGTCTTCAAAAGGATCAAAAAGAGGTGAGCACAATGCTGGGATTTTATTAATCAAGGAGAAATAAATGGATAGAGAAAGTAAGATGTCTCTTACACAAATACCTTATCAAATTGTGGTAAAAGTTAAATGAGACATGTATGTGACTCTTATTACTAGAGGAAGTTGGTATTTATAGATTTTAAACACTTTATTCTCTGTCAGGAAAAATAGCGTAAAACTGGAAAATGTTGATTCAGGAAAGTCTCTCAGGCTGAATTATATCTAATTTTGGGTTGTGCCAAGTGGTATAGAAAACATCAGAATGAACATATTATATCATCTTAGGTCATATATTATAATGTAATATTTAAGTGGAAAATTTTGTACATAAATACAATGCCTTCCTTCCACTGTACCCATCATTCACCCACTCTGCATGTGCATGTGTGTATATGCTTCTGTCTGTCTATCTATCTATCTGTCTATCAAATAACATAAACCTCCATCTAGGTAAACTATGGTACAAGATATTTAAGAAAAACAAAACTGATAGTAGAATTTTTTTAACAAAATCTGAGTTTTGAAAAAGACATTAAAGTAAGTATTAAAATATGAATTTCTGAAGTGATAATATAAAATTACAAACTTACTGTGATCTACCAAGTTTACCTTTAGTAATTACCTTAGTAATTTCTGTAAAGATACACTTTGCATAGATTGTCTCCACATATGAACGCAGATTTTAAATTTCCTTTTATTGACATCTAAGAGATGAATCAGTCATCATTTATTCCATTTATCTGTATTTACCATCTACTCGTGCTGGCACCTAAGGGACTAGGGGGGGAAAAAAGCACATTCCTAGATTCCAGGAGCTCACATTTTGGTGAGTGAGGTAAAACAGTAAACAAAGTAAGGTGGTTTATCCCAGATGGAGGTGGGAGAGGAAATGTCTTTTGAATGATCCATGGAGGTGGTGATACGGAAGCTAAACCTTGAGAGATGGGAAAGAATCCACCAAACACATAAGTGAAGAGGATAATTTGAGCAAAGACTGATAGGTTGAAGAAGATATATCTTATTCTAGGGATTACACAAGTAGGTCTGCTAAAAAACACTTTCAGAAATATAGCCAGAGGAAGAATTATGAATTTTGTATGACATACTAAGTAATAAGTAGTTTACCCAGTAGGCAATGAGGAGTCATGCATAATAGCAAACAAGTGCCTCACTCGTAGTTATATTCTACCATGATTGAGTGCAAGAGACAGGTTTTAGGCAGAGTTCAGTTCTTATGTCATATCAGAGGTAAGAAATTATGAGACTATAAATACTGGAAGATAAACTGTAGATAGATATGAATGACTGCACTGGTAAGATAATTACAAAAAGAAATGATCATGTTGCTGATTAATTAGATATGGTTCTTTTTTTTTTAAAGATTATTTATTATTTATTTATTTATTTATTTATTTATATGACACAGAGAGAGAGAGAGATCACAAGTAGGCAGAGAGGCAGCCAGAGAGAGAGAGAGGGGAAAGCAGGCTCCCCGCTGAGCAGAGAGCCTGATGTGGGGCTCAATCTCAGGACCCTGAGATCATGACCTGAGACAAAGGCAGAGGCTTTAACCCACTGAGCCACCCAGGCACCCCTATTAGATATGGTTCTTAAGGAAGGAGTTCAGAATTCTTTGGTGTTGTCAAGTAAAAGATTTAATGTAAGAAGGATTTTGGTGCAAGAAGAAGATGACTTAAGCTTGTAGTAAGCTTGATTTTGAGAATTTCTATGGCATTTTCAGATGTGATCCGGTAAATACTGAAAAACCCAGCCTCATACTAAGAGAGAGAGAGAGAGAGATTGCAGCAGACACTATAAATTCAAAGATCACTGGTGTCAAGTTGGAAAATAAAGCTGTAACTGTGGATGTACTGGAGTGGAGAATGATGAAAACGTAAGTTCAAAGTTGGAATTCTAGTAAAACTAATAGGTAAATATAGAAGCAACATACAGAGTTTATCAGATAACAGTTACTCTGAGAAAGTTTCACTGAAAAATACCCCTCTGGGCTGATTTAAATATTCAAATGCAATATTTCCATAATTTCCTGTATTTATAACACAAATAATATCAATAGAACCGTCAATTTAAATTTACTTTTCTGTATCTTCCACTAAAATGGTGCATCTTTCTGTGTCAATTTCTAACTGACACTTTTTTCCTGATGCCTAACAGAGGTACATAGTAATCACTGAATTTAAAAAAAAAAAGAAGAATTTTATTGCACTGATTATTAGGCAAATCAGGAGAGAGTGGTGCCTTAGAAACCAAAATAGAATATTTTCAATAAAGAAGGATGAAAAACATCAAGTCCCATGAAGAACATAAATCAGATATCTATAGTTAAGTGTCTATTGAATGTTCTAGAATTTGTTATTATGTTATTTTTGGGTATGTTCTTGAAAATGAAAGCATCATATTTCAAGTAGGTGTTTTTCTTTTTCATTGTGTAATTATAGTATGTTATTAAACTATTTAAGATGTGGTTATTGTAGTGCACATTTATCTTTTTGTCTACCCAACAACTGAATCTCCATCTTGTGTTCAAGGTATAACTATCCTCGTGAGGCAAAGTCTACCTTGCACTAGAGAAGAGAAATATAAATAATTTCAGACTTACCTACAGCTGGGGAGTGGGCAAATGCAGCTATATGCTTCTTCCATGTCTCGGGTACCCTGGCTCAGTGAATACCATTAAACTATTAATCAAATAAGTGGCCATGACAAGCAATTCTTAATTATTTCAACGATGATTATCTCATCTGTGTATTAATCATCGCCTTTGTCTTTTTCTTCTTTCATTCACCTTTGAGGACAAAAAAAAAAAAGAAAAGAAAGGAGAAACTTGGAATGTTCCTATTTATTAAATTTAGTAGGTGGAAAGTTGAAATAATGGTTAATATGAGATATTTGGATCAATGATGTATTTGACATGTCTATAATTTTCCTATCTCTTATTTCTATATATGACTAAAAAGAGAGTTCTATTTTTACATATATAAATTATCTGTGTGTGCATCTATTTTAGTTCAGAAATCACATCAATTATAAAATTATCTCTAGATATTTATAATAGGAAATACTTTAGACTTTCAGTGGCACTGATCTTTTAAAGTGCCACTTAGGGTTCACTGTGATAACAGCTCACTTTCTCAGTTTTAGTTAAGTGGACTCATAACAGTTGGCATCTTACCCATTTGAAAGTGTTGGCATAAAAAAATTTTGAATCATAACCTTGAGCTATCGAAGTAAAAATCAATCTCAATCATTACTTTTGGCAGATTTATAGGTAAACCTAAACTGAAAACATTTAAAAGCAAAAAGATAACAAGGTTTAAAGAACTTGGAACATTTATATGGGAGCAGCAAATCAGGCTTTGCTGTGGCAGCATTGGAACCAGATTTGGCAAGTAGAGAAGTAGTTATTTTCCGAGCTTAACAAATAAATACACTTGGCACTTTATGAGTAATTGAGTAATTAATAAAATAGATGAGTAATTATCTTATTGGTTGTTTTTATAAAATAAAGTTGGACCACAGTGAGGAGGAGGAATTTAGTTTTATATTTTGGGAAGGGTATTAATTACATGTAATTAAATTCTACCAGAGAAGAATTGCATCACCTAATGATATTAAGCCTATGAATTTCTGTAGGAATTCCTTTGAAAATTGATGAGCAAGCACTTCGTTTGTTTAATGAGTTCAGAAGTATAATTGTGGGATTAAGTCAATTATATTATGGTATGAATTTATTCCTACTTTGGAGATGTCAATCTTAATTTTTCTATCGATTAACATTTTATTTTGTGATAGTTTTTTCGAAGTGCACAAGATGCAAACTGAATACAATGAGTAACACTTGACATCATGCACTTTGTGCCACAAAACAAATTAGAAATACCTCTAGGTATTAATATGGATAATATTTGATAACACAAGAATATAATTTAAAATATCTGGATTTTAAAAAAAAAAGCAAAAAGAAATAATAAGTACAGAAGATGCCAAAACCATTGCCTGGCTGTTCTAGCAATTTCCTCCTCCTTGTCACAATTTTAAGTCCATTTTAATCTTACTCCAGTGAACCCATTCCTGATCTGACCTGCTTCATTATTCAGGTGTAATTGTGGTCTATTGGCATGACTCTACTTGCTTGGCTTTAGCTGCTAGAAAGCAATTATACCTGATCATTCTGGTAGTTATTGCCTGCCCAGGACCTGCCAAGATATCCCCAAATATCATGACAATTTTGTTCAAGGGAAGAGAGAAAGGAAGAGAAAACGATTTCATTTCTACATTTGCATCTCTTTGGGGAACAACAACTGTGATGTTTATTTCTTTGCAACATTTTCTTTTTGCTGATTTTCCTACTATTCATGGGTATAATGCCTGTCAGAACTGGGTGCCCCTCAAATTCTGTTTCTCTGTGGTTTCTACAGGATTCGGTTCTCTAGTATATATCCAGCTAACCCAGCTATTATTTCTTGGGATATGGTTTACTCTTATCCACTTCCAATCTAAAGCCAAACTTTTATAATGCAGGTTGCAAAACAGACTAATGTAATTGGAGTATGTGGTCAGTTTCACATTGCTTCCCACCTTGCTTTCTCGCCAAGTTGACCTGATGTTCACTATTTCCTCTACTCTTGTTGATGGCTCTTGATTTTGTACTCCCATCAGTTTTAATGAGTACACTGGTGTTTCATACTGCTGGGATGGAGGACAGATTTGATTTAAACTGAAGAATGCTTGACAGTGATATCAACAGTCCCAAATGACACCAAAACCAACAGATACATGGGAACGTTTGGGAAACTAACCCAATCTTTGTGGAAAGGAGCTAAATAATAGAATTTTCATGCTCTCTCACCTTTTGGATTATTATGCATACATATCAGAAGTTACTTTTTGGTCCAGTTATTTTGCTTATATATTTTCTTTCAGCATATAAATTAAATACATTATTTTTTCTTTATTCCTACCAGACTGAACCAAGAGGGCATTTTGAAAGAAGAAAACTGCTGCTACTTAAAAAGCAGATTCAAATGTATCAATAAATCATTCTCACTTAGAGTCAGCCATGCTCAAGATCCTGTTGGTTTCATGGGTATAAGTAATAAAATCTAAAGTTTGCCTTCCAGGAACTTGAAGTCAGTTTGTGGAGAAAGATGTATGTCGTTTCAGCTATAAACACAAATATAAAAGAACTAATGGTCAAGGCAGGTTATGATCATTGTCAGAGTCTGTGTGGCCTCATCCGCATCACACATGTCCAGTGGTCCCCAGGCTTGCCCTGCCTCCAGAGCCAGCAGGGCCCCTGCTCAGTCACCTAGGACAGCTTCTCTTAAATCAGCGATGTGGGAATTTGGAAGTAATTTTCTGATGCTGTAGGCTATCTCTTTACCTTACTATTTGATCGCATTTCTGCCTGTCCCATCACCTAGGGTTGTTTCTAACTTCTGTCCTTACAGTTGGCTTCATTCCCACTTGCTTCCTCTCACTAGCTCGGCCTCTCCTTCCTTTCAGCATGCCATATGGCCAGTGGTGCACAAGAGTCTATGCTAATCCTTTTATGACTGTGAGTGCCAAATCTGTACTGTAGCTTAAAAACTTTACAGGAATTAAAATAAGTGAGACATTACTCTGGATCAGGTTATCGGGGTCTTGATCTGCCTGGAAATCAGAACATATAAAGAAAATGGGAGGGCTTTCGAGGTAGGGAGAATAATGTGTCAAGTGGAAGACATGAAAATGTTTAAGTGCAGAATGATGATAGGAATCTGCTTAGACAAGAGGGCTAATGGAAACATAGATGAAAATATAGTTTGGGGCTACATTGGGGATGTTCTTTAAGTTAAGATGTTGCAGTTACATTGTATACGATAGAAAATGATTGAAGATTTTTGAACTCAGAGATACCATATTTAAAGCAACAGTCCAAGTATTTGGTTATGTAAGCATGTTTAATATTGTTTACTTGCCTTGCTTAGTTACCTTGTTGTATCGAAGAGATGTGATGATCTTCAAAATGTTATAACCGGAGCCATTATAACTGGCATATATCATCAATTTTTACAATTTAGATTATATAAAAAAAAAAAGCTAAGCAGTAACATGTAACTGCTATCCATCCCTCCCTGTATTTACCTGCTTTTCTATGTCACTTTGCATTGTCTTGTCCTAAAGGCAGAGTACAGTTCCCACTCATTGATGTCAGACTTGACCATGTGATTTGCCTGAAGCAATATTGTGTGCCAGTTCTGAGCCTAGACCATAAGAGATCTTGCATATTTTTATACTCATTTCCTTTGACCTTCCCCCACCTCTCATACTAGTTCTCTGGTCAATGGAAAATGAAAGATATGGAGCAAATCTAACCCTAACTTGCAACTTAAAGCCAAGCCCAGTTGAGTTCAACCTAGATACACTAACACACAGCTGACAAGCAGACATGTGGACAAGAATAAATTATGTGTGTTTTAAACCACCATCTGTTTGGGTAGGATTAAACAACATCCTTTTTTAAATAGCTGACACATACACCTTTTTTTTTTTTAAACTAACAGAGGAATATAATCTAAACATATATGTGAATAGTTTACCATGTGTCAGAAATGCTAAACCAAAATATTGTAACTATTTCTGGGAATCATTACATGAGAGAGAATACCAACAATCAGACTCATGGGGAAACTTAATATTTTGCAAATCCAGAAGAAGTGAAGGAACCAAGAAGATATAAGTTGCAGGAGAAAACATGAAGGCAGGAAGAGAGAAATACAAATTCACATATTTGGACATATATCTGTTAACAAGTAATTAAAATCTGTTTCAGATTGACTCAGTATCAAAGAATTCATATACCTGGAAGTTGTGAGTTAGGAAGAGTTTCAGACTGAACTCAAAAAGATCTCCAGCTTCATTTCTCTTATTCCTTATGCACTAACTTTGCCTTCATAATGTTTTTCAAAGCATACGATTGCTGTTAGTAACTGTGAAAAGGGTTTATGTGTTCATTTCCAGGTGAAAGAAAGTATGTTACTTTCAGACCTTTCTTTAGAGTAAGAAAACACTTTCCCAGAGTTCTCAGAAAACCTTTCTTTGCTTCTCACTGACCAGGATTGGGATCATACCAGTCGTAGTAATGCGGTGGTAACTTGACCAAAAGAAAGTCATTTTCACCGAGTTCTGTCATGTAAATGCTCCCATGATGGTTATTTCAAGCTACCAGTGTTACACTAGTGAAGACAGAATAGGGAAGAGATGTGCACAGTCATCTCTTGTGAGGCATTTCCAGCACACTAGTGGGCATCTGCCCATTCTTAAAACAGTCATTGGACTAATAAATGGGCTTGCTCTTCTTATTAATAACCACACAGTGAAAAAATCCTGAATTTCTAAATTTGAAATAAATCTGTATTGCTTTTAAAAGATAGAAAAACACATTACTTAAAAGGAAAGATTATGCCAATGAGAAAATATTTACTAAAAAGTAAGCATCATTGTGTTGCTTCATTTGGGTACAGAATTTATACAGAGAACTTCTGAATTATTCTCAGTTTTAATATTATATAATTTATTTTTAATATTTAATGTATTTTAATATTTTATAGTTTAGAATTTTACTATTTTAATATAGTGAGTCATATAGTCATAAAGAGCATTTAGAATAATTCTCCTTAGAAATTAATATTCAGTTCAACATTAATTGCATATCTACTATGTTCTAGATATTACAATTGTATTCTGGAAATAAAAATAAAAACCTGAAATGATGCCTGCCATCAGGCAAATTTAATGGAGGAAATAGACAGATATGCTAGGGATTAACATAGACCACTGGATGGCACATGTGCCTTCTTTGGACAGTTACCTGTTTTTATAAACAAAGATTTTTTGGAACACATCTACCCCCATTGTTATGTATTTTCCTATAGCTGCTATCACACTACAAGGATAGACTTGGATAGTAGCAACAGAGACCATTTGGCCCACAAAGCTGAAAATATTTACTATATGGCACTTTACATGCAAAGTTTGCAGACCCCTTACAGGGCGCATGGCAGTCACTGAAATATACACCAGAGGAACAAGAAACACAAATAAGGGTGTCTGTAACCAATGTCATTCACTGAGAGGGCTTCTTAAGCAGAAAGTGATGGAAACTCAGTATCAGTGCTCTAATTCCCCAAATCTGAGTGACGGTCCATATGTGGATAAACATCTTGAGGGTTAGCTAAACCTAGGAGATATTTTAGACATGGCATGGCAAAGAGTGTTAATTAAGTACAGCCATATTCACTGTGGTTTGTGAATTGTTATTTGATTCTGCCAAACATGAAATGATTAAATCATGGATTGTTTCATTTGTTTATTTATTTATTTATTTATTAAGATTTTTATTTATTTATCAGAGAGAGAGGGAGAGAGAGAACGAGCACAGGCAGACAGAATGGCAGGCAGAGGCAGAGGGAGAAGCAGGCTCCCTGCCGAGCAAGGAGCCTGATATGGGACTCGATCCCAGGACGCTGGGATCATGACCTGAGCCAAAGGCAGCTGCTTAACCAACTGAGTCACCCAGGCGTCCTGGATTGTTTCATTTAAAGCGGTCAAATTTAAGGTAAAACTCTCTAAGTGTGACTTTTTATTTAAGGGCCACTGTTCGTTTGCTGCCGTTCTTGTACTATGTCATATAAAATCCGTCTTTCCAAAGTACCTCTTTTTCTCAGAGGAAAGGTCTTCTGTATCTTAAATTATTTTCTTGATTTGTTCTTTGACTTCCATTGTGATTACTCATATAATAGTAAATTTAAAAGAGCCTGAATACATTCAACACAATTATAGTACCATGTTATTGCTTAATCATTTAATGAACATTTTTTCCTAAATTATTCTGATCTGTGTTCCAAAAAGGAAAAGACCAAAAGCTTAAAAACTTATTAAAAGGGGATTCTGGCTGGCTCAGGCAGGGGAGCATGTAACTCTTGACTGCAGGGTTGTGAGTTCAGGCCCCATGCTGGGTGTAGATATTACTTAAAAATAAGATCTTTTTTTAAAAAGTGCTCTTATTTATTCTTCACTATTCTGACTTTGATCCACTTTAATAATATGCATGCATTTATAAAACTTTTTTAAAAAGATTTTATTTATTTATTTGACAGAGAGAGATCACAAGTAGGCAGAGCAGCAGGCAGAAACAGAGGGGGAAGCAGGCTCCCTGCTGAGCAGAAAGCCTAATGCAGGGCTCAATCCCAGGACCCTGAGATTGTGACCTAAATCCTAGGACCCTGAGATCATGACCTGAGCCGGAAGCAGGGGCTCAACTCACTGAGCCACCCAGGCACCCCATAACCCCTTTTTATCTAACTCATTTTGCATCCAAATTTTATATGTCAGAAAAAAAATCAAAAGTGTTTTTTTCAGATGCATCAATCAGTCAGTAATAAAAGCTGTTGTTAAAGTAATTAGATTCTGAATCTCCAAAATGAAGAGCATGCTTACTGTTTGTTTTCTTAATTCAATAAAGAAAAGCATAATATGAAATTATTCATGTGCTTGAGGGAAGAGGAGAATTCATAATTCCTAATGGTCCTGGTATCATGATCCCCTTTTCCCCATACCTACTGCTTCACTTCCTGTGCCCCAATAAACAATCCCAGGCTTACCATCTCAATCAGATTCTCCTTGTTCCCCCCATCCAAGCTGCTGTAGTCTTCTTCCTCACAGTAAGTAATAGCCCTGTCCTCTCAGTGTGACCAGTTAAAAAAGGGAGTCATCCCAGTACCTTTGCTCTCAGCTCCCCCCAGATTGTTTGCCAACTAGTAGAGACGAGTTTCTCTACGTTCCAAGTATTTACCAAATCCAACTGCTCCTAACCATCTGTATAGATACCATATTACCTTCATCTCTGGTCCAAATTACCACAATCTTTGGTTAACATTAGTGTAATATTCTCTTAATCAGTCTCATTTGTTCAGCCCTTTGACCTCTAATGTTTATTCTCAGCACAACAATCTAGGTATTTCATTTGTTATTTACTTGAGGATGTCATACTTTTTTTTTTTAGAATAAAGATTTATTTATTAGAGAGAACACATGCAGAGGAGCACATGGATGGGGAGGGGCAAAGGGAGAGGGAGAGAGAGTCTTGAGCAGATTCTTCATTGTGGGCAGAGTCTAACATGGAGCATGATTCCACGACCCTGAGATCACAACCTGAGCTGAAGCCAAGAGTTGGACACTTAACCAACTTCACCACCCAGGCACTATTTTTTTCTTTTTTGTTAATTATATACTTTTTTATTTTTAGGTTATTTATTTAGTAATCGCCACCACAATCTGGGGCTCAAACTCACAACCCTGAGATCAAGAGTCACATGCTCTTCTGACTGAACCAGCCAGGTGCCCCAGAGGTCATACTTCTTTTCACAACATGGAAATGCAATGGTTCTGCATCATTCTTAGTATAAAAGCCAAAATAATTTAAGTGGCATATGTGCTCTGACTCCCTGCTCTCTCTCTGAAGTCAGTTTTTCCATTAGGTGAAATTGGAATAAATATGTTGTATTTTGCTTTAAGTTGAATCAAAAGCATTAAACCCAACAGAAAGGAAAAAAAGTACTATGGTTATATAAATGATATTCGCTGAAAAGTTATTTTAGGCCACACATATTCTTTTGATCACAATGAGGTGGAAGTTTTCCGTAAACAAAGATTGTCATCCATGAGCTTCACCTACGCAGTATTCCCAATTGAATGTGAGGCCAGATTCTTCATTTCATCCACCCACATTCAAGAGCTCTGAGAATCTGAATCTCCAATAATCATAATGTTTATGATTTCCAGCATCAATATTTTAACTTGGTGATTGATAGGCTGCTATCTTGAACATTCTACACCTAAGGTCCCTGTAGGAAACATAGTGCAAGGATGACTATCATGGGTAGAATTTGTGGGTCTATGGGGAAATGGGAACATAGTGCCCTTTTGTCGTATTTAGGACTAAAAAGGACAAGTTACTTCTGATTACATCAATGGAGAAGGACATATCAATAACATAAAAATAAGATTATTAATCAAAAAGACATGATTTTAATCAGGTGGTATACAAACTTAACTTGTTCTCCCTCAAAACGGTTCTCCGTGATGCCCAGCAATTGACAGTATAACATGGGGATCAAAAGTGCAGACTCTTGAACCAGACATTTTGGTATGAACCCTGCCTCTGCTCCTTATAACAGCTATGCTCTGTGCCTCCATCTCCTTACAAATTTAGTAATACTCATCTCCCAAGGTTAATTTACCATGAAGCCAATGGAACTTAAACTTTGGGACTCATCACATGTTTAAATTCTTATCCAAATGTGGAGGGAAATTGGGGCTAACTGGAAGCATTTTACAGAAGTTATTTCCAAAAATTTAAGTGAAGTTTCTCAAAAGAAAAGGATCAGCTCCAACACTCCAGCGATTCCTCAGGGTATCTTTCCACACCATGTAAATATGCATTTTCATACCTAGGTTCATAATTTCATACTATTTTTTTCATAAAGAGTACTTGCATTAGCCTCAGGTACTACAAAATCTAGACTCCCCCTTGCCTACTGCCTAGGATTTTTGTGAGGATTAGAGAAGGTAATATGTTTTAAGTACTTAGAACAATGTCTGACATGCAGGTAGAAAATGTTAGCCATTATTATAAATAGGTTGCTTAACAATGACTACATGTTGATTAGTTATATAATTTTGTGAAAAGGAATTCATTTTGAATGGCAGTATCAAGGGTCTGAAGCCTCACTTGAGGACATTCCCAAAGTTTTCCCAAATCAAGAAACAAATAGAAAGATTAGACCTCTACTGACTGAAGTTCACTGATCACTAAACTCCTGTTAGTTCAATTAGAATGCTCAAGTGTCAGAATCCAATGTCCACTTGTTGAAAATATCTGAGTGTGGTTTTAAATCTTAAAAAGTACAATTTAATATAATTTGTTTTTTTTTAAATTATTCCCTCCCCTCCATTACCTGTACTCTTGACTCTTAGAAGGATTAATCATTTCTGTTAACATCTATCTAATATTTCATATATATTTGTTTAGGTTTACAACCTGCATAATTTCCCCAATTTTATCTTCTAGAATACTAGCTTGGTCTTTATTTCTGTCTAGCTAGTATTTACTCTGTGCTTTGAATTATGATTTTTAATCACATAAATTATATATTAATTTCCTGGACTTCTTTTCTTTCTCTTAGTCTTTTCAGAATTATTTATTTTTGTTTGTAATTACCATATAAATTCAAAGTATTTGACATCATATAATTTTATTATTTTACCTAAATTTTGTTTGGTTAATTTTGGTTTCGATATGGATATATGTGTGTGAACACACACACCTGCATGTGTGTAGTTTAGGTTTTCGTTTTCATTTTTTTTTTCATGACCATTAGTTTTTTATTATTTTATAGTTGGCTTTTTTTCTGCTCTGTATGCATGGATGGTGGAATAGGTTAATTAATTAAGGCACCTAGATTTTCTGCAGTTAATGGAGAATTGTTTCTTCAATATTTTTTCTTGATTTGGACTGTTGACATCAGTGTCTGGAGGGCACTTTATGCTAAGAGTGGAACACATTAGAATAGTTTACTATACTAGCTAAAAGGGGTTTTCCTTCATTCCATGCATTTATACTTTCCCACCGTAACACCTTCTTTTGTGGAAATATTGGACATAAATTAAATTCTGCTTCTCTGTCAGCCCCAGATATCATGAGTAGGATCTCTTTTATTTGACGATTGCACCCATTTTTCAAATACTAAAATCTTGGGTCAAGTGCACGTTTCTTTTACTCTTCTGCTTAGGAAAGGAGAAGCTGATAGTCTAATAGCTTTTCAGAATGCTAATTCTTAATGAATTGCTCCAGTGACTAACTGTGGTAATTTCGAAGACAGCAGCCAGTTTACCTGAATATTCACAATCTTATATATTCCCCTTCCTTGATGAAACTGGGCTGGCTGTGTGATTCACTTAATTCAATGGCATGTGATGAGAGGATGTGCTAGTTCCAGGCCTACACTTTGAGAAGGCCTGACAACTTTGCTTTTGTGCTCTTGGGAGTGCTGAGCTGTTACAAACGAAAGTAATTTGACTGTTCTACTGGAGAGGTGTTTATAAAGACCACGTGGAAAAGTTATAAGGAGGAGAGGCCCTTAGACTATATAGAAAGAGCAGGAGATTCCGTCATCCTAGTATCCCGAGCTCAGCTCTTCAGCTGTCTCCTTCTATCACCAGACACAAATGAGGCATCTTGGATAATCCAGTCCCATTGAGCCGCTAGATGTTTGCAACTCAAGCTGGAATCACATGGAACAAACTACCCAACTGAGCCAGTCAGCTCATACCATTGTGAAAAAAACAAAAACAAAAACAAAAAAAACCCACTGATGATGACAATGACAACAACAAAACAGTTGTTCTCTTAAATTACTAAGTTTTTGAAGGATATTTATATTTTTACTTAACAATACACTCCTATTTTAAGAATCTCCAGAATTCTCTTGGGAAGATCTTGACTCATCAGCTGAAAATCCACTATCCTTCCATAATAATCTATGCCTTATTCTCTCTATTTTCCAGAAAATTTAAAAGAAAAAAAAAGGTTCCCAGTGGCATCCTTCTTATTTTTCCTGACCTACAATATACATTTCATATATTTTCTGTAATTTCAGTGATACTCTGAAAAGAAGGCAAGGTCATCAATGTTCTCAGTTTACCATTATGAAGTAGAGGCCAGTAGGTACATTATTTTAATCTCCAATTTTATAGATGATAAAACTGATGACTTAGAAATTTAAATAGCTTACTTAAAATCACAATTAGTCACATCTGATATCCAAATTGTTCCTATATTAAATAGTATATTCAGAGAGAGTAAAAGTAGAACAGCAGTATATTTGAAAATTGTATTTTATTACTCTCTCTCTGTCTCTCTCTCTCTCTCTGAAGATCACCCACCTCATTCCAGAAGTGGTGCACGTCATATCCACTTACCATTTGTTTGTCAGAACATGTCATAAGGCTCCAAACTAACTTTAGGGGAAATTAAGAAAAGTTAGGCAACTCAATAAATACATGTTGAGTACTAATTGACTACTCACACTGCTTGATTAAGTGGCCCACTTGAGTCATCTTGAGAAGACCCTGTCTGCTGGCTAAA
>NC_081575.1:102268574-102421757 GCF_022355385.1 Mustela nigripes
CATTTTTGTTTTGTTTTGTTTTGTTTACGTGCATGAATGACTGGAGCTTCAAAAAAATCACAAAGGAGAATATTGCCCAGGTGAGGTGCATCATCTCACTGGTTCCTTAGATGGCAATCTAGGGAGCCATATGTTCAAGTGGCACAGCTTCAAGAGGAAGGAGAGCCACCTGGCTACCTAATCCATACAAGACTCTGCATAAATGAGAACGAAGTTGTCATTCTGTTAAGCCAAGGTACAACTTTGCATTAACCTCAATAATGCAGGCATTGATGTGACCATCAGGAAAGCTCCGATGGTCTTCACCAAACTATGGGAATCAGTTTGCCTAATAGTAGCTTGCATCACAGATAGCATTATTCTGCCTCTTCACACTTTTTCACACATCTTCATGGATTCTCCCAGATTCTTGAGGATATACCAGGTTTGTCCAAGATCTTGTTAGTGCTCTGCTCCAGCACTGTTAGACAGGTAGCCCATCAAATTCTGCAGTTCAGTGAAAATCCAGGGTGGGTCTCTTGGGGACTCTAAAACTTGAATTGAAGAACAAAGAGAAATGTCACAGTGTTCTCTACTCCTATGAAGTTCTTCTTACAAAAAATATCATTATGGAATTTTCAGCTTTTTCTTTCTCTGTTTTTTAAAAGATTTATTTATTTATTTGATAGACAGAGATCACAAGTAGGCAGAGAGGCAGGCAGAGAGAGATGGAGAAGCAGGCTCCCTGCTGAGCAGAGAGCCCAATGCAGGACTCGATTCCAGGACCCTGGGATCATGACCTGAGCCAAAGGCAGAGGCTTTAACCCACTGAGCCACCCAGGCGCCCTCAGCTTTTTTTTTTAATCTGTGGTAAACATGGATGATGATCATGAAACCAGTTTGGCTACTGCTTTGCCTCTTAAGCATTGATGTGTCTGGGGTATCCTTTTAGAATATGGGAACTCTTACCCTCCATTTCTGTCAGCTTTGGGTGTCAGTCAGAAATCTGAAGAACATTTTTATCATTCTGTTTCAAGTAGCATTTATTTTCTTAGAATTTTTATTATATAACCTCATGTTTAAAACAGATGCAATAATGCATTCTGAAGTATTTCATTTTTTTTTCTTCCTTCTTTTCCTTTTAATTCCCTGCTTTTGCCTTTTCCCAAAATTCGAACTGATATTTGGATGGTAGTTAACTGGTTTGGGATATGTGGTTATGGGAGCGAGGCCAGCTCTATTTCCCACTTGTCAAATCCTGGCCATTACTCAGTGACTGCTAAGAAACCACTTTCGAGGTCTGTACTAAAGGAAAATCAGTTACCAATCCTGATTCTAATCTGAAATTGAGAAAAGTTTTAGACATAAATAAAAGACAGTACCACATTTAAAGAAGGGGAAAAAAGATAAGTAACAGTGTAAAGCTTTTTTGGAAGAAATCCTACTACCTAAATTCTGAATGATGGGTTATATTTTTAAAAGAAATGATGATTATGTGACATGATAGAGGTACTAATTATCACTACAATGGCAATTGTATTACAATGTACAAATGTATCAAATTATCACGTTTTACACTTTAAATTTTCACAATGCTATATGTCAAATATATTTCAATTAAAAAAAGAAACTTACTAGTTATAATTTAAGAGATCACTGGAAAGCCATCTGAGTTCCTTGGTAAGGAATTATGTTATCTCTCTGTTATTTTTTGTTTTTTTTTTCTTGAATTATGTTATCTCTTGATTGCAAAATATAAGTTTAACAATCTTTATGCCCATCCAAATGTTAAGAAAACTACACATCAGTATGGTCACTGTGGTAATCAGAATAAGGGCCTCCTACAGATGTCAGTACCCTGATCCTCAAAACCTGTGACAATATTACTTTTCATGATAAAGAGGACTTTGTGGATTAATTAAGGTTAAGGAACTTGGGATGCAGAGCTTATCCTGGGTAAGCCAAATTTAATGGCACAAGTCCTAAAAGGTAGAAGAAAAGGGGAAAAGAGGGGGTCAGTGGGAAGACAGGGCAAGAAGTACTCAATGCCCCACTACTGACTCTAAGATGAGGGAGTATACATGGATCAAAGGAAAACTTCTAGGAGCTCAGGACAGCCCTCAGATGACAGCTAGCAGGAAATGGAGAGCTCCTCTTGGAACTGAATTCTGCCAACATCTGAATGAGCAAGGAAATAAATTTTCCCTTAGTGCCTCAGGAAAGGAATGCCGCCCTACCAAACCTTAATTTTAACCGAGACTCACACTGGACTTCTGGAACCAAAAAACTCTAAAATAATAAGTGTGTATTGTTTTAAACCACTATGTTTGTGACTAATATGTTATAGCACCAATAGGAAACTAACACAGTGACCATCAAGTAATGATAGCTAACATGGTGATGTAAAGTTTTCCTTGAACATTTTACCTATCAACAGATAATCTCCATGCTATATTTCACTGGTGGCTCTCAGCAGTGAACCTTGGCAGTTGGCTAGATCCGTGGTGTGTTCCATCCACAGTAATTAATCTCTGTTGCTTCTTCAGTCATGGTTTCTCCACGTGGAGGCACCCATGGACAATTGCAGTTCTTACCTGTTACCCTCTCTGGTTCATTTTATGAGTAGTCTGATGCCATTGCTGGTGTATTATTTGTCAGCCTATTAGATAGGTGACTAAGTGGCCAAAAGGTACCCTGTAGAAGCTCTGAACTGTAACTGTGGCTTCTGGCTATTGCACTGAGATTCACCTTCTATTTTTTTGTAAATTCTTTCCAATTCTGGAAAAAATATTCATACTCCCCAATCAGTTCAGTTACTCTTTTATCAGACTTCTCTCCTCCCAGTTCTTATCTTCCAGTCTAAGAGCCTTCTGCTTGGCCAGACTCATTTATTTGCCTCTGAAAAGAACTCTCTTTGCCTTTTTCCAGAAGCAGCCCAAAGGAGACAGAAATGTAACTTGGGAGCCCAGGTGGGTCAGTCGGTTAAGCACATGGGACTCTTGATCTCAGCCAGGGTCATGATGGGAGGGTTGTGAGATCCAGACCCATCTCGGGCCCAGTGCTGGGCATGGAGACTGCTTGGGATTCTCTCTTTCCCTCTTCCTTTGCACCCTCACCCCAACCTGCACCCATGTGTGTGCGCTTTTTCTCAAGAAAGAGGGAAACCGGAGGAAAAAAAATTGAAATCTACCTCATAAACCACTTGCCACACTGCAAGGGATTTGGGCAGATTTTAGAAGTTAGCATTGATTCATATTTGTCTGGCTTTACTCCCAACTACATATGTCAACCTCTACTCTGAAATAAACTTGGGCTTACTCTGATGTTTGCTCAATTGTAGATAAAGGACTTTGTATAGAGGAAAGGCTATTAACATATGGAAGACAGCTATCAGTTTTACTAGAGTCTCCAGAAATTCAAAGAGGAAGACTTTTCATCTGTCCCAAGGGCAGTTTTGAGATACAAAATGCAAAATAAAAGTTATTCACCAGAAAATATTTTTTGTATGTGCTGAGTTGGAATGCCAAAAAAGGGAAACTCAATGTAAACCATCATTTGCCTAAGAGATACACTGTGTATTTTTAGAGAAAATGTTAATTTTACAACTCAAAATTAGCTTATCCTTTTTCTTCTTAGAAAAATGTGCCTGAAAAAAGCCATTAAAAATAAATAAGGTAAATAAAAATATAATTGGCACCTAAACATAAGCAAATAAATAAACTTATTTATATTGCACAGCTAATAGTAGCACTGTTGAAATAGAGCCATCTGTTCAACTTGAAAACTTCATTTTGAAACTGTTACTAAGTATAGCTAACAATAGTCCTGGATATCCCATTATCCAAAATTGGTTCTCCTTTAAGAATATTCATGAATTGGGGTGCCTGGGTGGCTCAGTGGGATAAAGCCTCTGCTTTCAGCTCAGGTCATGGTTTCAGGGTCCTGGGATCGAGCTCCACATTGGGCTCTCTGCTCAGCAGAGAGCCTGCTTCCCTCTATGCCTGCCTCTCTGCCCACTAGTGATCTCTGTCTGCCAAATAAATAAAACTTTAAAAATATATATTCAGGAATTATTTTTAGGGTTAAGACATTTCTGTAAAATTTACAGAAGGTTTCCCAGTCTGAATAGCATTTCTTTGATTTGTTTTCTAAAGTTACTCATTATAGATTTCTTACATTTATAAAATATTTCCTATCTTTTCTATTTTCCTATGCATCAGCTATGTCTCTATAGCTGTGTTGAGGGTCACCCAGAATACATGATCATTACCTTGTTCTCTTCACTTTTTAATATTTCTACCTTAATTACTAACTAGAGACAACAAGGGACTCTTCACTACAATGCATGAGGGAATTCTATAGAGAATAAACAGTTCTGAGTCAGCAAAGAATTCTTGAGTCCCAGAAAAAAGAAACAAGATTAACCAGGAATAATAAATAAATGCATGGCACTGTGTAATGCATCCACATATTACCTCTGTTAGCAGAGATAGGATGCCATAGAGCAAGCAGTGGAGCTTACACTAGAATATGTTTCCTGAGAAGGGGGATTTTTATCTTTTGTATGCTGAAGTATCCCACTTAGCCTATAGTAAATGTCCATTAAATATGTGTTGAATGAATGAACAAGGAGAAGAGAGGAGATAGGATATAACATTCACAAATGCAGGCATTGTGGGGGCACCTGGGTGGCTCAGCTGGTTAAATATCTTCTTGATTTCACCTTGGGTCGTGATCTCAGGGTCATGGAATCAAGCCCCTTGTTGGGCTCCCAGCTCAGTGCAGAGTCTGCCTGAAATTCTCTCTCTCCCTCTGCCCCTTACCCCAGCTCACACATGCCCTCTATCAATCAATCAATATTAAAAATAAATGTAGGCATTGTAATGAACACTTCACATCTTAATCTTTTATACAATCTTTATGAAGGAAGCATGAATCTTTCCTTCTTGTCTTCCTCCTCCTCCTCCTCCTCCTCTTCTTCTTCTTCTTCTTCTTCTTCTTCTTATTATTATTATTATTATTAAGTAGGCTCCATGCCCAATGTGGGGCTTGAATTCATGACACTAAGATCAACGGTCACATGCTTTACCAGTTAAGCCAGCCATGCACTCCCTTCTGGTTTTTTTTAACAGAAAACTACTGTTCAGATGGTGAGTTTTAACTACCCAAGTTTTAATACACAGCCAGTAACCGCAGATGTGGTAATCGAGATCTATCTAATAGGTTGCACAAATAATACACCAGCAGCAGTATCAGTCTACTCATAAAATGAACCAGAGAGGGTAACAGGTAAGAACTGCAGTTGTCCATGGGTGCCTCCACATGGAGAAACCATGATTGAAGAAGCAACAGAGATTAATTACTGTGGATGGAACACACCACGGATCTAACCAACTGCCAAGGTTCACTGCTGAGAGCCACCAGTGAATTATAGCATGGATTATCTGTTGATAGGTAAAATGTTCAAGGAAAACTTTACATCACCATGTTAGCTATCATTACTTGATGGTCACTGTATTAGTTTCCTATTGGTGCTATAACATATTAGTCACAAACATAGTGGTTTAAAATGATACACAGTTATTATTTTAATGAGTTCTTTGGTTCCAGATATCCAGTGAGTCTCAATGGTTTAAAATTAAGAATTTAGCTTAATTAAGCCATCACACATTAATGCAAATAGTCACTCTGCTTCTCTTTCCCCTAGTCTCACCAGAACACATGGCTTTCCATGGAATCTCCTTCAGCTTGGGCAATGGATCATGTTCTTTATTTATCTTCTCTCTGGACCCTCCCCCTTTTCTCCTCTTTACCTGATAATCACTCATCCTTCATATCCCATCAATGTCTCTTCTTCCAGAAAGATTTTGACCACTTCCCCAATCTACACAGGGCAATTTTCCCCCACCAGGTTCCCTTAGTATCTGTGACCGCAGTCAAAACACACATCATAAAATAATTTTTGGTTTAATTGTATGTGCTGTTTTGTGGACTCTAACATCTTTGGGGAAGGTTTCTACAATTATTACCAGCAAATCCCAAACACTTGGCTTACACTACTGTAAATACTGAATTTGTGGAATAACGGAACTAAAACTTGGGAAATTAGACTACTTAGTTCAAAGTGTGACCACAGTTAGTGCTTCCCCCAGGTCCCTTCAGATTTCCTTTATCATTTCTGTGAATTTAAATTTTCATAGCTCATTCAGTCAATTCAAATGCTTTTATATTCCATCATTACTATGTATAGTATGTGTCATTAAGAAAAATAAAGAATCCGTAACTGGGTCAAACTGAAGGAAGACACCATTAGCATCTTATAAATGATTTTATAGCTACCTAAAAGTCGAAATTACATCAGAGAGGGGATTAAGAAATAATGCTACCAGACTACATGAATTGGAAATATATATTCCAACATATGGAGATTTTGGAATTGAGATTTAGTATATAAAAACCACTGAAGCTTTTTATAATTTCACTCACCAAAAGTATTTTGGTTGCATTAAAAGCATTAAGTTGGCATAATAAATGTATAAATCAGAAACACAAATAATAATATGAAACTAAGTATCTCTTAACAACTGTAGCCTTAAACTTAAATTTTTTTCCAGATGAATAGAAGTTCACAGAATCTTTCTCTTTTTTTTTTCTCTCTAATCAAAATAACTCCTCCTCCTGATTCTAAAGCAATGAAACGAAATGGCTAAAATCATGTTATTTTATGATAACAATTTTACAGCTGCTAAGAGGGAGACATTTTTAAACCTCCCATATCTATTATAAACGACACTGAAATTATCATCCTTAGATTGAAGAAGAGGGTGAAATATTTGTCACAATATAGTCTCTCCACCCCACCATCCTGAGAAGAATGCTAGGACTAAAATTAGAGAGTGCAGGCAGCATTACTTAATTTCAGTCTTCTGCAGAAGGAGGAGAGATTTGGGCCTGAGGAGATAAATAGAGATCAGAACAAAGAGAAGCTAGTCAGTTCGTGTGAGTCTCTCAACACCCTGGGTGGTAAGCCTACAGTCATCCAAGAAACAGATGCTAGGTTTAAAATTCAATTCAGGGTGTCAGTGAATTGCATTAAACCTTGTATTTTGTTTTTCTCATGAAGAAAAAAGAAAAACATGTTTCATTTATCAAACACAAGCATGTTTCTTCAGAGATTTCGTTCTGATGTTTTGCTTTAATTTCATATTCTCTAATGTGTCCAAGTAGTCCTTAAAAATGATGTCAACCCATTTTTACAGTAATAAATTCATTTATATCTCACATGAAGAGTCTCAGCGGTATAGTCAACATGGCCTATCACAAAATGTTTGACTTTGATTTAACATAATACAGCATGAGTCATACGTTTGAAACTTTAATATATTTCTCCTGTCTTAAAGACTAATCTTATATTAGAGGAGAACAGACGGATAGTGGAGTGAGCAAATTACATTAGTGACAAAACTACAAGGAAATATTTAATTGTCTGTAAAAGAGTATCTTGAGCTGCTTTGGTAGTGAACAGCCACCTCTCACATCCATTTTACAGCTTTGAAAAAGTAGACCAGTACACTGATTGGGTATTGCAGTTACTAAGAGAACAAAAGTTACTTTCTGTCAAGTGTTCCTAAGGGAAGCACTGCTATCATTTGGTGACTTTTTTTTTCTTTTTTACAGAAATGGGAGTTCTGTGGGTTGTTTTGTTTTTTTTTTTTTAAGATTTTATTTATTTATTTGACAGACAGAGATCCTAAGTAAGCAGAGAGGCAGGCAGAGAGAGAGAGGAGGAAGCAGACTCCCTGCTGAGCAGAGAGCCCAAAGTGGGGCTCCATCCCAGGACCCTGGGATCGTAACCTGAGCCAAAGGCAGAGGCTTTAACCCACTGAGCCACCCAGGCACCCCTAGAATTGGGGGTTCATGGTTGTGCTAAGAAAATTTAACAATCTAGCAATATTTTCACGATTATGTGCATATTTATATGCTTAAATACTTTTAAATTCTGGTAGATATTGTGAATGAAAATACAGCTACCTGGACATAGATATTGTAATGCAAAGAATTAGGATTTATTCTAAGCCTCCATTTATAAACCAGTTTTATTCTTTGTCATCATTTAATATTCCACCTTTTCTCTCCTAGGTAGAGATAGTACATTTTGTATGTGACTTTTTGTCAGGTGCTTTGTGCCTTCATTTGAATGACTTGTGAACTCCAGGAAATACCTTTTTCACCAACAACTTTTATTTTTTTCATGGAGCCCAATGCAGGGCTTGACCTCACGACCCTGAGATGAAGACCTGAGCTGAGCTAAGAGTGGGATACTTAACGAACTGAGCCACCCAGGCGCCCATTTGACTAACAACTTTTTAATTTAGAGTCTTACTAAACATTGCTTTGTAATCATTAGATATTGTGAGGGAAGAAAAATGGTTTTTTCTCTGTCCTTCTAGATTCTTGACTTAGACACCTCTGGAATAAAAGACAGATTAATGGGAGAGAAAAATGAACAGAGATTGAACTAGATGTATGCCTCCTCTATGCATGGGACAGACCCAAGAAAACTGAGTACCTCCCTGTAATACCATCTTCTGCTAAAGGCAAAAGATGCTGGGTGTGGGGAGTCAGTTAAGGGAGGTTACCAGAAAAAGGACAGTAAACAAGAGTAAGGATGTAGTGCAGATTTAAATCCTTGCCTTCTCCATGGATAAGAGTTTCTAGAGATTAAAAAACAAAACAAAACAGAGTTTCTAGAGATTTAGAGTCATCTTTCTCTTTCTGGGACAGCGGGGAGAGACACACTTAAAAATGGAGATTTCCCTTATAAATGTAAAAGCCTCTTAGAAAAAGGTGGCCTTCTACTCAGTATGCAGAGCTTCTTTGTCTGCTGTTTCTTAAAAATAATCAGCCTGAAATAATCCTTAAACCAAACATGCATATTTTGGGATGGCATATTCTGCTTCTCTTCAAGTCAAATAATAATTTATATTTGAAAGAACGTGTTTGTAGATAAAATGTATTCAAAATAAATCAGTCTGCTTACACTATTCTTTTTTTTTTTCAAAAGATATGGTTAATGAAAGAAAAATAGTATTAAGGAAATAAAAAATATAAAGAAACCACAATAATACAAAATTCTAACACTAAGATCCCCAAGTCTGACTTTAATGATAATAATTACCTGTGTATAAATTTGTGTATCTCAACAGCATTTAATAATTTATATATGAAGACTTGTGAAAGCGATTTTTTAAAAATTCTTTTTGTTTTCTCAAATTCCTTCTAAACCCTAGAAAGGAGGAGAGCTCCCCATTGTTTTTCAGTAGATTTCCTCTTTTTCCTCTTGCACAATATTGCCAAGAATTTGTATTTTCAAGTTTTTTTAACAAGAGAATGTGAGAGAAGAATTATGAGAAGAATATAGATTTCTCCCAGAGTTTTAGAAGATAATATGTTTCATTTTATACATAGAAAGTATGAAAAATTATGAGAAATATTCATTTGAAGTAGAAATACGTCAGAAAGGAAGAACTTCCTCTACCTTGTGGCCTTCTAGATGAACTCAGGATCAAACTGACTTGAGACAAATTAACAGGAGAAAATCATATTTAATAGGTATAAATATGGGGAATCCATATAGACAGGAAATTCCAAAGACAATGAGGCAATGCGAAGCTCATAGGAGATAAGGAGATGGTCAGGGTCTGAAGACACAAAAGGAAGAAGGCCATTGCCGAAAAGGAAAGGGGAGGTTTGAAAAACAGAAGTTGCCCTGTTAGGCAGATAGCTCTCTTCCTGATATAAGCTCACCTTTCCAGTATAAATAATATAGGAGTTCATGGAGGAAGCAAAGGGTTTTTCTTGCATCTTCTGGATTTTGATAACTTTTAACTTAAAGTAATCTTTATACCAAAGTGGCCTGTTTCTGAGGCAGCCTGCCCTCAGCCCCTACAGATATAAATAAATCATATTTGCGAGCACCTGGGTGGCCCAGATGGTTAAATGTCTGCCTTTAGCTCAGGTCATGATCCCAGGGCCCTGGGATGGAGCCCTGCATTAGGCTCCCTGCTCAGTGGGGAGCCTGCTTCTCCCTCTCCTTCTGCCATTCCCCCTGCTTGCCCTCTCTGGCTCTCTCTCTCTGTCAAATAAATAAATAAAATCATTTTTAAAAAAATATTTGATTTATTTATTTGACAGACAGAGATCACAAGTAGGCAGAGAGGCAGACAGAGAGAGAGAGACCTGAGCCGAAGGCAGAGGCTTTAACCCACTGAGCCACCCAGGTGCCCCAATAAATAAAATCTTAAAAAACACAAAAAACACAAATCATATTTGCATAGGTTATCAAAAGAGTCTTGGAATTTAAGGTGCTAAGAACACATGGCACTGTTTTTTAAAAGCAAGGTCATTTTGGCAATTGACATAGTTAAGTGAACAGTTAGTACATCCCCAAATTAAACTAAAGCTGTCAGACAATTAACCAAACCAGTCCAGGGTTAAGCGTCTGCCTTTGGCTCAGGTCATCTCAGGTCATGATCCCAGGGTTCTGGGATCCAGTTCTGCATTGGGCTCCCTGCTTAGCAGGGAGCTTGCTTCTCCCTCTGACTGTAACTCCCCCTGTTTGTGCTCTCTCTCTATCGCTCTTACAAATAAATAAATAAAATCCTTAAAAAAAAAAAATAGAAACCAGTCCACATATCAACCTAAGTATGTGTCAACAACTCATATCCTCACTCTTTCTTTTCAGAAATATTCAACAATACTGTGTTTCAAACAAATAGTAAAGATATGAAGGAGTCTGGTGACCCTTTTTGGAAACACTGGACTTTTAGCACAAGGTGCAAGTGTATATGTCGGGGGCACACAGTGAGTCTGTATGTGTGTGTGTGTTTGCCTGCATGCATGATGTGTGTGTGTGTGTGTGTGTAGTCAATGCCATACCATGTTTTGCTTCAATTATTGGGCTCATTGTCCTTCCTTTTGGGGAAAATAGATGTAACATACTTTCCAGAAGGTATTTATGTATTTACAGATTTAAAATACCTACTTAATATTTCCTGGAATCAATTTATGCAACACAGCGATATTTTAATTAGACAGATTCTTCATTATTTTAGAACACTGTGAGAAACATACTAAAACTATTGTTAGCATGTTCGTGTGTATATGTGTGTGTGCTGAGCTCACAGCAATTAAGAAGAGCAAATACTGTATTCCTTGAGTTAATAAACCCACAAACAAAGGCAGGTAGCAAACAAAAGCAAACAAACCAAAGAGCCCGTAATGCATACTGACAGGCAACATGATGATTTTTCTAAACTAGAAGTCTCATTTCTTATAACCCAGACATAATGTATCTGGAAAATAAATAGAGCAAATTGAGCAATTCAAAATTCAAGTAAAGAAAATTCTATTTCTTTATATTTATATTTATTTTTATATATTTATTATTATATATTCCTATTTATTTCTTTATATTTATTTATTTGTATTTATATTTATACTTATAAATATAAGTATAAATATACTTATATTTCTTCTCAGAGCAGTGATTCTCTATTTCAAATTTGTAACTCAAGGACACCCTATAAAGAGTAATGAAGGTCTGTGGGATTTTCCCCCTGCTAATATTTCAAGAAGTCTAACAGTAGCTTTTGAATAAATTTTCTAAAGATGCTAGTGAAAATCATTTTCAAAAAATGGGAATCTAGGGGCACCTGGGTGGCTCAGTGGGTTAAGCCGCTGCCTTCAGCTCAGGTCATGATCTCAGGGTCCTGGGATTGAGTCCCACATCGGGCTCTCTGCTCAGCAGGGAGCCTGCTTCCTTCTCTCTCTCTGCCTGCCTCTCCATCTACTTGTGATTTCTCTCTGTCAAATAAATACATAAAAATTAATAAAAAAAAAAAGGGAATCAAAGTTGGAAAAATAATGGGAGGGCCCTAGTTGGTGAAAAAAACTGGAAGTCATTGCTCTAGTATAGAATTTCCCGACGTACATTACTCAGAAAATTATTTCTGTAGGTGAATAAGTGTTACTAGAAACAATGGTCAAATGTTTAGGTTTTCTATGTTTAAAATAAATACTTTGCCTTTCTATGCATCTGCAAAGGGGGAAGAGAGGAAGATTTCCCAAACTTTGTATTTTGGTCATAAAGTGCTTTTTTTTTTTAAAAAAAAATCTGGAGAGCTGAAGTTCCACAGACCTCAGCACTGGCAGCACTCTATGCCAGATATTCCAGCAAGAAAAATGACATCCAGGTTGGCTATGTTATTAGGCCACCTTGGAGCATGTGGGATGAATAAATTAAATAAGGCATGTTGGAAAGCCATGGTATTTGCAAACAAAAAGATAAGAGGTCTTTTGGGTTATGGACATTGGGGAGGGTATGTGCTATGGTGAGTGCTGTGAAGTATGTAAATCTGGTGATTCACAGACCTGTACCCCTGGGGAAAATAATACATTATATGTTAATAAAAAAATAAAAAAGATAAGAGGTCTGAATCTCACTTTGCCCACTGTTAACTCTGTGAATTTGGACAATATACATCCTTTTGTAAGCCTCAATTCTTTCATTGGTAACAAGAAGACAACACTGCCAACTTCAAATATCTAAAAATTGAAACAATATAATTTAATATAGAAGATTCCGTATATATTAAGTATTAAATAGGTGGTATTATTGTTATTAAAGAAATAGAGTACAAAACGTTTCTTTTATATAATTTTTATTTTTTTTTTAAATTTACTTGACAGAGATCACAAGTAGGCAGAGAAGCAATCAGAGAGCCTGATGCGGGGCTCCATCCCAGGACCCTGAGATCATGACCTGAGCCAAAGACAGAGGCTTTAACCCACTGAGCCACCCAGGTGCCCTTCAAAATGTTTCTTTTAAATCCTCATGTTCCTGGGGAAGCCTGGGTGGCTCAGTAGGTTAAGTATCTGCCTTCAGCTCTGGTCGTGATCCTGTGATCACGGTCCCAGAAATCAAGTCCCATGTCAAGGCTCCTTGCTTGGCTTCTCCCTCTGCTCGCTGCTCCCCCTGCTTTGTGCTCTTTCTCTCTCTGACAAATAAATAAATTTTTTAAAAATAAATAAATAAATAAATAAATCCTTTTGCTCCTACCACAGTCCTCTGTACCTATTTTTTTCCATCTCTTCTTGTTCAGCACCTCATTTGACCTCCACATTCCAGACAATTATTCCAACTAAGTAACTTAAGATGTTTGTTTCCACAGATATTTTCTCTTCAGTGGATGATGTCTGATGACTGAAATACTTGCAGACAGAAATCACTTCATTTCTCACAATAGATTTTCAAATAATATAAAATAATGTACAGCAGCTCTGTTTAGTGTGGCCATCTCCCCAGTGTGTGTCATCACTATGAGAGACTGCTTTCTCTCCAGGCTGACCCTTGACCCCACACCCAACACTCATATGTCTAGGAGCCTCTCAAACCTTCTACTCTAATAATTTTGATATAAGAAAGTAGTAGCCTATTACCGTTTTTCTGGCTGTTTTTCATTACTCTGTGCAAACCCAGAGCATAAAAGTCTTATGTTACCCTGATTATATTCACCTTTAAAATAATTCCCAAATTTTAATTGTATCTTCCATTTCATTTTGTCATCCTGTCTCCTTAGTACAGCACTCTAAACCAAAGTGAATTACATGATGTAGGTACTAATTGTGAATGACAGAAATACGTGTGATATTCGGATCTATCACTAAACTTACACAGTATTGCTCACATTGAAATTTTATATAAATGTTTAAATAAAAAGATTAGATCATTTAATGCCACTTAAATGGTTATGTATTGCAAATTTGCTAATATTTAGTGCCCCCTGCTGTTTAAAGTGATTTATTTGCTATTAAGTATTTTAATGATTTTTCTCTCTCATTGATCAAACTTTAAGTCATATGTACTTTTACTAACAGCTCCACCAAGAGACAAGTCTACTAATTCATGTTTGCTTATAGCTCAGCTTATGTTCTGTGCATGAGCAATGTAGTTTTTTTTTTTTTTTTTTTTTTTTTTTTTTTTCCATGAGCATTTTTTTTTTTTTTTTTTTTTTTTTTTTGCATTTTCCCCAATGGGTTGTACACTCTTACATTGTGGATCCTTTACTCAAACAGAGTGGAATACTTTCTCATGTACTTTCGTACTGTTTAGTACATACTTACATTGTGTTCTCACACTGTTGGGATTCTATTTTTGCTTATCTCTCTCCCCAGATCAAAGCACTTGAAAAGCAGGAACTACCCACTATTGTCTCTTCAAGGCCTATCACAGCCTCTGGCCCATCAGAAATGCCTAAGAGTTGTTTGTTCCACAAATGAATGTATGAATGAATGTCATTGCAGGATCCTAATTATCAGAAGGGTTTATGTTCCATTTCCAAAGAGAAATCACATGAAGAACAATACCCCTGGGGGTGGCATATTTTCCAGTAGAACATTTCTAGTAATTTCAAACTTGTTACAGAGATCAGCTAATTCATTTCTCTAAAGTACAGGTGATTAAGGAATTTTTTGTTTATGCTGACCCAAAATTTAACTGATTGATGTCTGAAAATAACATTCTCTTTTCTCTCTTCTGTCAAAGTAAAAAGTAAATCTAGTTTTATATCCATTTGGTATTTTGTCGTATCTGCACAGAGCAATTAATTCCTGACATTTTTTTCTATTTATTCTAATACTCTTTGCAGGCTATGTTATAAGGTTCTAAGTCACCTTTCCTGTGGCTTGAACTCTAGCACTTTTCTTTAGAAAATACCTAGATAATGAACACCCCAGAAATTATAAGAATCAGCTTCCATCCAGAATCTGGTCAAATGAGCTGTCTGTTTTCATACATAGGCAAACCATGAAGAAGATGAAAGTGAGAAGACTTAGACTTACTGCCATTTAACAGAGACTGGAAGAAGCTAATTTCTGAACTCTTGAACTGCAGATCAAGTACAGAGAGTGCCAGGATAAGAGAACTGAGGACAGGGATCAAAATCTGGCTAAATATAATGCATAGAAAACAGAGTGTAGATCTCAGAAGAAACAATTTAATTTGCTACTTTTTTAAAAAAGATTTTATTTACTTATTTGATAGAGCAAGCAAGCACAGGAGCACAAGCAGGAGCAGGGGGAATGGCAGGGAGGGAAAGGCAGGCTCCCCACTGAACTGGGAGCCCAATGTGGGGCTCCATCCTAGGACCCTGGAAGCATAACCTGAGCTGAAGGCACACACTTTAACTGACTAAGCCACCCAGGTGCCCCTAATTTGCTGTCTTTGAAATTCTATCAGTTATCTGTTTTTCTGGAGCATTCATTCTTTTTATAATATAACGTTTGTTAAGATCTTATCTCCCACAGTTTTCAAACAGGAAAATAAGCATGTGATAAACTAAGTTTGGGCTTCAGGTTGTGCTAGTATAAGCCAGTCTGTCTCATTGCAGATCTAGCTCATATCCTGTTTATGTTATCCGCACTCAGCTTGACTGAATTCCCTGCCCGGGATCCAACAGTGAAACTACGTGCATGCATATGAAATGCTTAGATGAGACATTATCTCATATATGTTAAAAATCCAAATCCAGGGGAAATGTATTCCTACAGTTTTTACTAATACCAATGAAATACAGACATTTCTCCAGTAACTGAGAAATTAAAAAAAAAAAAAATTAAACTGGGGTTCCTGGCTGGCTCAGTCAGAAGAGCAAGTGATTGTTGACATTGGGGTTGTGAGTTCAAGCCCCACATGAAGTGTGGCAATTACTTAAATAAATAAAACTTTAAAAAGTTAAACTGATAAGACTTACAAAGAGGCCCTGAAATATAAATGGAATGTATAGGGCTCCATAAATAAAAAGGAGCAAGCAGTTACAATATAACACAAAAGAATATATAGACCTTACAGTATTAATATATCAACTTGATGAACTACCTCTTTCTAGACTCTAGGTTTTTTTTTTTAGATAATTTTATTTTAGCAAATTTAATCTTTGCATAATGTTCATGAAAACAATTTAGAAAGACTGTTGAGTTGATCTATTCAGTGAGTCATACTGTATTCATTTTACTTCTCCGGCAAGTATTTTCATTGATTCTTTAAATCTATAAACACATTAGTATAAACATTGTGGGTTTAATGTGGAGTTGGGTTTTTGGGTTTTTTTGGGGGGCTTTTTTTTGTTTGTTTGTTTGTTTTTACTGGACAAAACAATGCCATAGTGAATGATGTTTATATTTTAAACTATAGTAGGTTTTCATATTAAAAGGGCAAATGTTCAGCAGATAATGAAGACAATATGTGGGAAGAAGAACATGAACTCGTCTTTGACTATGAAAAATATTTCTACATATTTTGGAATCAGAAGTTAAAAGTTTCTCATTTTGCTTCTTAGTGAGTTAGGCCGTGAATGGCTAATAAAAATTTAAATGCTTTAAAGTAAAACTCTTTTTAAGGAGCTAAGATGAGCAAACTAGAATTATTTCTTTTATCTCAGGAATGAAATAGTGGAAGGAGTTTTCTAATCACAAAATAGTGGTTGGCTTACACTCTAAACATCTATCAAAGGTTTACTCATATTTAGGACATAATTAAGGCAGCAGCTTATTTAAAAAGAAAGAAAATAAGGAAAATAATCCATGCAGTACGGGGGGATCATGCTTTGAGCATGTGTCTCTTTTTATATCCAGTGATACATTACTGGTGAATATTCCTTACTTAGTTCAACCTGACTTCCTACCAACAAACAACATGTAATTGAGATGTTCATAGATTGATACTGCATGAGCTTAATAAAGGGTTCTACTTCAGCACATCTCTGGAATTAAAACAAAAGGCACTAAACCTACAATTAACAGCTGGAGATAACATATAATTTTCCAGAGCCCAATAGCAGTTTTTATGTTCCTCCATTGTGCTTCATGCATTGGCCTATTTGCTGTGGATTTTGCCCTGGGAAAGCTGAGAGTTTGTATGTGCTGAATTGAGATATCATTTTCTGTGACCTCTGAATGTTAGCAATAAAAGCTTTACTGTCGGGAAAACATAGGCACCATGTTGCCTTTTTACCGTTAGAGATGTTGTCATTTGCTTCTCACAACAGAAATGCCTGTGGGTTGCACCACAGCTGAGACACAGTTTGTCAAACATCCTTAATCAGCAAACACATCAGAGAATACAGACACGCTTGGTGCAGCCATTCCATTGCTGTGAATCACGTATTATTTAGTAAAACATCCTGTCAAAGATATCATTGAAATAATTTGATGTGTTAAAAGAAGAATACCACATAAATAAGGAAAGGAGCAGCAAAATATTTAGATTTTTCCTAGCAGCCTACTGTAGGTATTGAGTAATTTGTATGAACACTTTTCTTTAAAAATAAGGAGTATTATGCCTCCATCAGAAAGGATGAATACCCAACTTTTGTAGCAACATGGACGGGACTGGAAGAGATTATGCTGAGTGAAATAAGACAAGCAGAGAGCGTCAATTATCATATGGTTTCACTTATTTGTGGAGCTTAACAAATAGCATGGAGGACAAGGGGAGATGGAGAGGAGAAGGGAGTTGAGGGAAATTGGAAGGGGAGGTGAACCATGAGAGACTATGGACTCTGAAAAACAATCTGAGGGGTTTGAAGGGGCAGGGGTGGGAGGTTGAGGGAACCAGGTGGTGGGTATTAGAGAGGGCACGGATTGCATGGAGCACTGGGTGTGGTGCAAAAACAATGAATACTGTGACGCTGGAAAAAAAAAATAAGGAAGTATCAAGTAATTGAGCCGATTTCACTGAATTGCACATAAGTAGGTAAAAACAGAGAAATGTAGAGCCAAAAGCTCAAGCCATAATGCACTAAAACTATAAAAACGCTACCTCTACTAAGTAGAAATAGCTTGTATAAAATTGCACATGTGCAGAAACATACACACATATGTATGTCCAAGTAGAATGTTCAATAACTTAAGTATTTAAATTTATACAAAAATCATAGAATCAAACATTCATCATTTCATACTAATTAAGTAATAGAGTATAAAGTTTTTTAAATAAAAGTTAAAAAAATAATTTTGAAAAAGTTTGTTAATGAAAAAAGTCAGATGATATACTAAAGTTGCAGGCTTAATAGAGAATTTAGTTAAAAAATGTTTTTCTGTATATAAGGGCTTATGTTTAAATTTTTTTCTAAATTTCTGCTAAGTCTGACTTTTTGAGTTTGGGGCATCATTTTACACTTACTTGTCCTTTATTTCAAATGCTGTGTGTGGTAACTTGCAATAAGAAACATGGCACATGGGAACCTGAATGGCTCAGCTGGTTAAGTGTACGATTCTTAATTTCAGCTCAAGTCATGATCTCAAAGACACGAGATAGAGCCTAGTGTTGGATTCCACACTAAACAGGAAGTCTGCTTGAGAGTCTCTCTCTCCCTCTCCCTCTGCCTGTCCCCTTACTCTTTCTCTCTCTCTCACCCTCTCACTCTCTCTCTCTCTCTCTCAGATAAATAAATAATCTTTTTAAAAAGATAACACATAAAAATTTTAAATATATATATACATATTAAACATGAGAAAGAATTATATATAGGGAAGTACTATGAAAAGAACAGATGTAAAGTTACTTTAAAAAATGCATATTATAATGTCCTGGTAATATTTAAGTTGGACTGCACATTTGGTTCTAATATCCCTGCAGATTAAAACAAAAAATGAAATGTACTAGGTTGTAAATTTATATTGTGTATTGTCTAAATCTTATACCACAAAAGCATAGCAAGGAAGTATAAAAACAAAGGGAGAAGGAGCGACTGGGTGGCTTAGTGAGTTAAAGCCTCTGCCTTCGGCTCAGGTCATGATCCCAGTGTCCTGGGATCGAGCCCCACATCAGGCTCTCTGCTCAGCAGGGAGCCTGCTTCCCTTCCTGTCTCTCTGCCTGCCTCTCTGCCTACTTGTGATCTCTCTGTATCAAATAAATAAATAAAATCTTTAAAAAAAATGGGAGAAGAGAAATCCCAAATATAGCAAATAAAATGATATATGTAAATGTAATGAACCCATATGTCAAAGAGACTAAAATATGAAGGGGTTTTGTTTTGTTTTTTGGGTTTATTTTTTTGCATTTGATGAAAAATATTAACTTATTTGTATGCAGTCTATGAAATGATGTATATGTATAGAAGAGCTGAGGTAGAAATATGTCATGAATATATGACATTACATATAGCAAAATATTTGATTTATTGAAATTTGACACTAAATGATCCTTTTTTACTGTTAAAACTAGCCTGTATAATTCTCTGGGACAGGAGGGTTTGGAGGTGTTCTGAAGCTAGGAAGTATATTTTGGGTTGATAGTAACATGCATTCAGTTTATATAACTGATCAAGTTTTCTACTTTCCCTCTTGAGTCAATAAATGTTTATTTTTAAAATATTTTCCATGTTTTCTAAGATCACATATCTACTGGCATATTATTCATTATATTCCCTTGGGAATTTAAAGATGTCTACTATATATAGTGTCTTTTCCTTTAACGTTTTCTCTTTAAGTTATTTTTTGTCTTCTCTCTTTTACATTGTCATGCTTTTCTCTTTTTTGGACATAATCTATTCAGAGGAACATATGTAGTATTATTCTTTTCAGTGGTTTGTATTTTTTCTTTGCCAAGTCACACAAGTGATTATTTTCTCTATCATGGACATACTTATCTTCATTATTCCACTCTCTTTTCTTTGGGTAACTTCTCTGCTTTTGATTTTCTTCCTTTTAAAAAAAAAAGATTTTACTTATTTATTTGAGAGAGAGAGAGCATGAGTGAGGGGGGGACAGAGGGAGAGGGAGAAACAGACTCCCAAGGGAGTGGGGAGCCCCACGTGGGTCTTGATCCTAGGGCGCTGAGACAATGACCTGAGCTGAAGGCAGACATTTAACCAACTGACCTACCTAGGCATCCCTGATTTTCTTTTTGAGAAAATCAATTAGATTACTGATTTTTAAATCTTTTTTCTTTTATAATTTAAGGTATATGAAAAATACATATGACATTGCATTATATAAACTTATGATAAATAGACACTAAAAAATGTATATGTAGTTATATATGTAAATGTACATAGTGATAGTGAAAAAATGAAATGGAGGCAAAGAAAGTCAGAAAAGAGAGAATAACTTGTAAAAATATTCAATAAAATACTAGTAAAAGATGTCTGTTAAAATTCACTATATGTTTACTACTTTTTCTTGTTTATACTTTTATGTGCCTTTATGGTAAAAATGATAGACTCATTTGCATACCTAAGAATAATAGTTACTGGCATATTTGGAATTAAATCATTATTATTTTTTTGATCTTTGATCTTCCACCATGCCTGCAATCAATGATCTCTGAGATTTAGCTAGGGGTGTTATCTTCCTTCTCAAAAGCCAATCCCTCTTGAATGGTTGAGCTTTCTCCATTCTACTACTAGTAGTAGATTTATTTATATTGGAGAGTGTATGTGAACAGTGGGAGGCACACCAAGAGAGAATCCATTGGAATTAAATCACTTTTATTTAAAAAAATTTTTTAAATATTTAGTTATTTATTTTAGAGAGAGTGTATGTGTGTGCAAGCAGTGGGAAGGGCAGAGAGAAAGGGAGAGAATCCTTAAGAAGATTGCCCCCGAGTGGGGAGCCCAATGTGGAGCTCGATCTGACTACCCTGAGACCATGACCTGAGCCAAAATCAAGAGTTGGATGCTCAAACAACTGAGCTACTCACACGTCCCAGAATTAAATTAACTTTAAAAAATGATTAAGTAAATGGGGATGCAAGATGTCAAATTTATGTCATTTACTTACTTATCTCCTTTCCAAAAGGTCATAAAATTATAAATAAAGAAATCAGAAGAAAGTTACATTCAAAAACATCAACAAAGTTTTTAAAATGAGAGATTCCAATAGGGGATTAAACAGCTAAAAAAAAAAAACTTTCTTGAAATAGGGTACACCAAAGAAGTAGCAGCTTCTATTACTAGTAGTAGTAATAGTAGTAGTAGGCACTACTACTAGTGGTAGAATGGAGAAAGCTCAACCATTCAACCATTGACTGCAGGCATAGTGTAAGATCACAGTAAGAATGGGAGTTTTGATTGGACAAAAGTCATTCTCCATTATAGAAGTATTTTTAATTCATCCCTAAATACCACCTCACCTAATTTTTATACTGAATTATCTGAACCTAGGTAGCTACTCTAGAAAACTTTGAAATTGAAAGATGGGGCCTGAGAGTTAACCCCAAGGTAATGCCCTTTCTCAGTATGATGTTTAGGAATCTTCAGTTATGAAGATGGAGATCAAACTGCTCATTCTAAAGCAAAGCATTCAGATCCTCCAGACCCATACAAAACTTACTAGCAGTCTCATTCTAAGTCATAGATAGATGCTTCAGACTGTTAGACACTGAGGGAAGGTGGCAATAAATGGGAGAGTAAGAAATAGAAACTAACACAAAAATGGAAATGTAGGGAGAAGATGGTTAAAGTAACAGAAGATAAGTTAAAGCAATAAAAAGGAAATCCAGTTAAATATTTTCTGAAATATTTTTAAAAATCAATGAATAATACCAAAATGTAAAATGATTAAAGGGTAATAGGAGATTGGGGCACCTGGATGACTCAGTCATTTGGGCATCTGCCTTCCAATCAAGTCATGATCCCAGGGTCCTGGGATCGAGCCCCACATTGGGCTCCTTGCTCAGCAGGGAGCCTGATTCTCCCTCTGCTCCTGCCTGCTGCTCCCCCTGTCTGTGCTCTCTGTCTTACTAGCTCTCTCTCTCTGTGTCAAATTAATAAACAAAATCTTTTATAAAAGTAATAGGAGATCAAAAATAAAGACTGACGTGAAAAGCAAAATTACTCAAAAGTAAAAATCAGTAGTAGGTGATAAAAATCAAGAAAGCATAACAAAACAGAAACTAATAAAGGAGAGAGCCAAGTGTGGAAGGGGGGCCTATGGAGTAGGAAAAAGACACAGAAAAGACACAGAGAACATCAATCGAGTGGGAAGTGGGATAAATGTCAAATTTATCATAATTTCAGAAAGGGTAAATGTGAAAAAAGGTAAAAGTTATTAAAAATTATTTAAGAAAATTCCTATGACCTGGAGAGAGGAAGGAATATTTAAATTGAAAAGGCAGAATATTTAAGGTCTAGTCTTTTAGCAACTCTGAAGTCTAAAATATAGTCTTATTAAAAAATAAAATAATAAAGAGACACCTGGGTTGCTCAGTTAGTTAAGTGTCCAACTTTTGATTTCAGCTCAGGTCATGGTCTCAGGGTCGTGAGACTGAGCCCCAAACTAGGCTCTGTGCTCAGCATGTGTCTACTTGGAATTCTCTCTCTCCCTCAGTCTCTGCCCCTCCCTCTGCTCAGGTGCATGTACTCCTTCTTTCTCTCCTCAAAATATATAAAATTTTTTAAAAAGGTAAAGACAGGCAAAATATTTTTTTAAATAAAACTAAAATATATTATTGTTGACTATAATCACTATGCCGTGCCTTAGCTCTCTAGAACCTACTCATCTTTTAGTTCCAAGTTTGTCCCCTCTGACCAACATCTCACCAATGCTTCCACTTCTGAGCCCCTGTTAACCACCATTCTACTCTCTGTTTTTCTTAGTGATGCCAAGTCAGGAGGGAGGGAGAAAAATGGGAAATGTTAGTTTGGAGAGTGGCAGTTGGATACTGAAAGAAGCTGCAAGAATTAAAAATTTGCTAATGGTTAACAGTCCGTGCGACATGACAGGATTCAGGGAGGAGGAGCAAGATGGTGGAGGAGTAGGAGACCTAAATTGCGTCTGGTCCCAAGAATTCAGCTAGAGGGTTATCCAACTATTCTGAACACCTGCAAACTCAGCAGGAAATGGAAGATAAGAATAACAGCAATTCTATGAACAGAAAAACAACCACTTTCTGGAAGGTAGGACATGTGGAGAAGTGAATCCGAGGCGATATTTGAGAAGATAGATTGTGGGGGAAGGGAGCCTCCATCAGACAGCTACAGGCAAGTGATAGAGCAGCGGAGCACAAAGTCAGAACTTTTAGATGTCTGCTCCTTCGAGGGATGTAGCTCCAGTGGCTAAGCAGGGGGTGGAACCACCACTGGGACAGTGTGGTCTCAGGACCCTCAGGGTCACAGAAAGACTGGGTGTGCCTGAGTATCGGAGCAGGGAAGCCAGCCACAAAGATGTAACCGAGGAAGAGGCTGTCAGCTCAGGATTGCCATAAACCATGATCCGCAGCATACCTGGGCCTCTGCTCTTTGAGCAGGGACCCAACAAATGGCAGATCTGGGGAGACTCCTCTTCTTCCCCTGGGAGGAGCTGCATGGGAGCACACTATAGCAATCTGCTGGATTTGGAAACTCCACATGGGGCTGTGTGCCAGAGATAGAAATGCTCTGTCACAGGCCGGGTGAGCATGGAGTGCGGCCAGAGACCAGGGAGACAGCAGTGATTGAATACTTTTCTCTGAAGGCACACTGTGGAGTGGGGCCCCAAGTTCGTGGGTTCTCCCGGGCCAGGGATTGGGAGGCCGCTATTTTCATTCCTGTCCTCCAAAGGTATAAGGAAAGCATTCAGGGAACAAAAGTTACTAAGAGGAAATAGGAACAGATTATTTAGCCTGGCCCCTGGCAAGGGTGGTGCAATTCTGCCTCCAGAAAAGACATTTAAGAATCACTGCAACAAGTCCTTTCCCCAGAAGATTAGTAATAACATCCAGCCAAGACCAATGAGAACTGCAGAACTCCAGCACTAGGGGAATATAGGTTTTTCCCCCAAGATTCCTCAGTCTTTCAAAATAAATTATTTTAATTTCCTTTATTTTTTCTTTTTCTTTTTTTTTTGAATTTTTGTTCTTTCCTTTTACAACCAGCATCTTAACAATTCCTTTCTTAAAGTCTTTTTTTAATTTTCGTTTTTACAGTCATAGTCTATCCCTTCATTGTATTTAACCTTATTTTTGGTATATACATAAGTTTTCTTTCTTTTAAATTTTGGAACACAGTTTCTTCTAGCAGACCAAAATACACCCAAAATCTAATGTATGACATTGTTCTAGTCTTCCACCTAATCACATTCTCTTATTTTATTTTATTTTTTCTTCTTTTTCAACCAACTTCTTATCAATTCCTTTTTAAAAATATTTTTAATTTTTATCTTTACAGTCATATTCCATCCCTTCATCATACTTACCCTTCTTCTTGTGTATATATTATATATTTTTCTTTCTTTAGAATTTTGGCATGCAGTTTCTTCCAACAGACCAAAATACACCCAAAATCTAGCATGTGGCTCTGTTCTATTTACCAGCCTGATCATATTTTTTTTTCCTTTGTTTCGGATCTCTTCTGATTTGTTTAGTGTATATTTTTCTGGGGTTGTTTTTACCCTTTTAGCATTTTGTTCTCTATTCTTCTCTGGACAAAATGACAAAACAGAAAAACTCCCCTCAAAAAAAAAAAAAAAAAAAAGAACAAGAGGCAGTACTGACTGCCAGGGACCTAATACATATGGGCTAAATGACACACTGGACCAGATGGACATTACAGATATATTCAGAACATTCCATCCCAAAGCAGCAGAATACACATTATTCTCTAGTGCACATGGAATATTCTCCAGAATAGATCACATCTTGAGTCACAAATCAAATATCAACCAATACCAAAAGACTGGGATCATTCCCTGCATATTTTCAGACACAGTGCTTTGAAACTAGAACTCAACCATAAGAAGAAAGTTAGAAAAACTCAAATACATGGAGGCTAAAGAGCACCCTACTATGGTGCCTGGGTGGCTCAGTGGGTTGAGCTGCTGCCTTCGGCTTGGGCCATGATCTCAGGGTCCTGGGATTGAGTCCCGCATCTCGCTCTCTGCTCAGCAGGGAGCCTGCTTTCTCCTCTCTCTCTCTCTCTGCCTGCTTCTCTGCCTACTTGTGATCTCTCTGTGTCAAATAAATAATAATAATTTAAAAAAAAAAAGAGCACCCTACTAAAGAATGAATGGGTCAACTAGGATATTAAAGAAGAATTTTAAAAATTCATGGAAACAAATGAGAATGAAAACACAACCGTTCAGAATCTTTAGGATATAGCAAAGGTGGTCCTAAGAGGAAAGTATATAACAATACAAGCCTTTCTCAAGAAAAAAAAAAAGGTCTCAAATATACAACCTAACCCTACACCTAAAGGGGCTGAAGAAAGAACAGCAAAGAAAGCCTCAACCCAGCAGAAGAAGAGAAATAATAAGGATCAGAGCAGAAATCAATGAAATAAAAACCAAAAGAACACTAGAACAGATAAACAAAACTAAGAGCTGTTTCTTTGAAAGAATTAATAAGATTGATAGACCCCTGGCCATACTTATCAAAAAGAAAAGAGAAAGAACCAAATTGATAAAATCATGAATGAAAGAGGAGAAATCACAACCAACACCAAAGACATGCAATTATAAGAACATATTATGAGGAACTATATGCCAGCAAATTAGATGATCTGGCAGAAATGGATGCATTCCTAGAGACGTATAAACTACTAAAACTTAACCAGGAAGAAATCAAAAACCTGAACAGACCCTTAATCAGTAAGGAGATTGAAGCAGTCATCAAAAATCTCCCAACAAACAAGAGCCCAGGAACAGATGGCTTCCCAGGAGAATTCTACCAAACATTTAAAGAATTAATACCTATTCACCTGAGACTGTTCCAAAAACTAGAAATGGAAGGAAAACTTCCAAACTCACTTTATGAGGCCAACATTACTTTGATCCCAAAACTAGACAAAGGCCCCATCAAAAACGAGAATTAAAGCCCAATATTACTGATGAAAGTGGATGCAAAAATTCTCACCAAAATACTAGTCAATAGGATCCAACAGTACACTAAAAGGATTATTCTCCATGACCAAGTGGAATTTATTCCTGGGCTGCAAGGTTGGTTCAACATCTGCAAATCAAACAATGTGATACAATACATTAATGAAAGAATGAAAAAGAACCTTATGATACTCTCATTAGGTGCAGCAAAGCATTTGACAAAGTATAACATTCTTTCTTGATCAACGCTCTTCACAGTGTAGGGATAGAGGGTATACACTTCAATATCATAAAATCCATCAATGAAAAATGCACAGCGAATATCATTCTCAATGGGGAAAATCAGAGATCTTTTTCCTTAAGGTCAGGAACATGGCAAGGCTGTCCACTATCACCGTTGTTATTCAGCATAGTTCTAGAGGTCCTAGCCTCAGCAATCACACAACCAAAAGAAATAAAAGGCATCCAAATTGGCAAAGAAGAAGTCAAACTCTCAGTCTTTGCAGATGATATCATACTCTATGTGGAAAACCCAAAAGACTCCACCCCAGAACTGTTAGAACTCATGCAGGAATTCAGTAAAGTGTCAGGATATAAAATCAATGCACAGACATTGGTTGCATTTCTATATACCAACAAGAAGTCAGAAGAAAGAGAAATTAAGGAGTCAATCCCATTTACAATTATACCTAAAATCCTAAGATACCTAGGAATAAATCTAACCAAAGAAGCAAAAAATCTCTACTCAGAAAACTATAGAATATTCATGAAAGAAATTGAGGAAGACACAACAAAATGGAAAAATGTTCCATGTTCATGGATTAGAAGGACAAATACTGTGAAAATGTCTGTGCTGCATAGAGCAATCTACACATTTAACGCAATCCTTATCAAAATCCCATCAAATTTTTTCAAAAAAGAACAAATAATCCTAAAATTTGTATGGAACCAGAAGACCCCAAATAGCCACAGGAATGTTGAAAAAGAAAGCCAAAGTTGGTGACATCCCAATTCCGGAATTCAAGCTCTATTACAAAGCTGTCATCATCAAGACAGTATGGTACTGGCACAAAAACAGACACATAGATCAATGGAACAGAATAGAGAGCCCAGGAATAGACCCTCAACTCTATAGTCAACTAATCTTTGACAAAGCAGGAAAGACTGTCCAATGGAAAAAAGACAGTCTCTTCAACAAATGGTGTTGGGAAAATTGGACAGCCACATGCAGAAGAATGAAACTGGACCATTTCCTTATACCACACACAAAAATACACTCAAAATGGATGAAAGACCTTAGTGTGAGACAGGAATCCATCAAAATCTTTGAGGAGAACACAGGCAGCAACCTCTTCAACCTCAGTCGCAGCAACTCTTCCTAGAAACATCACCAAAGGCAAGGGAAGCAAGGGAAAACATGAACTATTGGGATTTCATCAAGATCAAAAGCTTTTGCCCAGCAAAGGAAACAGTCAACAAAACCAAAAGACAACCGACAGAATGGGAGAAGATATTTGCAAGTGACATATCAGATAAAGGACTAGTGTCCAGAATCTATAAAGAACTTATAAAGCTCAACACCCAAAGAACAAATAATCTAATCAAGAAATGGGCAGAGGACATGAACAGACATTTCTGCAAAGAAGACATGCAGATGGCCAACAGACACATGAAAAAGTGCTCTACATCACTCGGCATCAGGGAAATACAAACCAAAACCACAGTAAGATACCACCTCACACCAGTCAGAATGGCTAAAATTAACCAGTCAGGAAACGACAGGTGTTGGCGAGGATGCGGAGAAAGGGGAACCCTCCTACACTGTTAGTAGGAATGCAAGTTGGTACAGCTACTCTGGAAAACAGCATGGAGATTTCTCAAAAAGTTGAAAATAGAGCTACCCTACAACCCAGAAATTGCACTACTGGGTATTTACCCCAAAGATACACATGTAGGGATCTGATGGGGCACATGCACCCTGTGTTTATACCAGCAATATCCAGAATAGCCAAACTATGGAAAGAACCCAGATGTCCATCAGCAGATGAATGGATAAAGAAGATGTTGTGAACACACACTCACACACACACACAGGAATATTATGCAGCCATCAAAAATGATATCTTGCCATTTGCAGCAACATGGATGGAACTAGTGGATATTATGCTAAGTGAAATAAGTCATTCACAGAAAGACAGTTATAATATGATTTCACTGATATGAGGAGTTTGAGAAACAAGACAGAGGATCATAGGTGAAGGGAGGGGGAAATGGAACAAGATGAAACCAGAGAGGGAGACGAACTGTAAGAGACTCTTAATCTCAGGAAACAAACTGAGGGTTTCTGGAGGGGAAGGACGTGAGAGGGATGGGGTGGCTGGGTGATGGACGTATGGTGAGTGCTGTAAATTGTGTAAGATTTATGAATCACAGACCTGTATCCCTGAAACAAATAGTACGTTTTATGTTCATTTAAAAAGAAAAGATGACAGGATTCAGTCCAATTTCCATGTAGATAATAAGACCATGCAGTTTACAAGGAGGTACAAAATAACTCACAGACAATGAACAGGACCAGAATATTATAATCTACAGTAGTGGGATGCCTTGGTGGCTCAGTCAGTTAAGCGGCTGCCTTCAGCTCAGGTCATGATCCCAGGGTCCTGGGATCAAGTCCCACATCAGGCTCCTTGCTCCACAGAGAGCCTGCTTCTCCCTCTGCCTCTGCCTGCCACTCTGCCTGCCTGTACACTCTCTCTCTGACAAATAAATAAAATCTTAAAAAATAAAATCTACAATACTATGCTGTAGTTTACAATTGAAACATAAACTTTCTGTCTTAAAGTCATGCTCCTTTTTATCAAAGACAATTTCAAGGAAAGATTATTCTTGGCCACAAAATACATTTTTCATTAGATTTGGCCAGATAATTTACATGGGTGCAGCAAGAATGATAATTTACCACATAGGCCTTTTAAATTATGTTTTGGTGGAAGTTTTTATAAGGAATTTCAAACTGAGCTTTTAAAAACCTCTTAAGGCTAGTAAGCAAATCCAAGCCCTCACCAGTAGATTTAACCTGTAGTATCTATTAAATGTGGATAAACTCCTCTTTTCTCAAAGTCCACCAAGTATCTCAAACTCCGTGGGACTGCCAAGAAGTGACCTTCCTTACTAACCTGAAATGCTGGGGTCCTAACCAGGTGGCAGGCTGGCTCTTCCAAGAGGGCTTTGTAAGCAGCGACTTCAAAAAGTCAAGCTTAGTTCTTTCAAAGGGTCTGGTCATATCTGGTTCTATGAGCATCATTCTCAAATATGGCATTCCAGGCAAAACTTTAGTTATATAACCAACGTTGCTGGTTTTGCAAGAAGAAGAACTGTTTTTTACCAAACCCATGTAAACAATTACTTTGCCTTGAAAACAACAGTATTGAATAGGTGTTTCTGAATTCTGGGGGGATCAGGCGAGGAAAAAAAAATAAATTTTTCATCTTTTTAAAAATTAGAACCTATTCAATTACTATAAATTATAACTAGTTCAAGAAAAAAGAAAAATGGATTCATTGCATTCAGAAAATGTTAAAACCTGAATATTTTAAACGAAACCCATAAACATTCTTCAGAAGTTCATTCAGTCCTATGCAATTAATTCTCATTCAGTTTGGTCTTGAATTAGGAGTCTCATGAACTTATCAGCTTCTTGGCTAGACTTCCGTAAATCCTGACTCAGTTCAGCAGTTACTGAAGTGAGGCTATCAAAACTCTCCAGAGTACTTGGCACAGTCCTTTCCATGGGTCTCACAGAAAAACAAGAATTCTGACTTTCAAGCACTTTCAGGGAAGCCTCAGATTAACACAGAAAATTGTGTGTGGGTGACAAAAGACTTAAAATAGCTGCACTTAAATATCTTATGAGACTTAATTATGAAAATAAATACAATTGACAAGGAAGTTTGGTTGTTTCTGTGCCATACAACATTTTTTTTTTAAATAACTCAAGTTATGACTCACGACACTACACTGTTGTATCTTATCAGGCAAAACAGCACCAAAATATCATGGGCAGCAAGGCCATTGGCAGATCTCTAAAAACTTCCTGCAATTTCTGAAATATTTATAACATTTTCCCTGTACAAACTTTAGCTAGGAAAGGTTAAGTATCTCTTCTGATTTGTTAACGCTTCCCACACAACTGAAAACATATGAAATAAATCTAATTATTTCTAGTTCCTTTCTTCACAAAGTGAAAGGTCCTTTCTCAGGATCCTCTGGGGAATCGCAAAAACAGGTTGAAATCAAGAAAATATCAGGGCGCCTCGGTGGCTCAGTGGGTTGGGGCTCTGCCTTTGGCTGGGGTTAGGTCACAGGGTCCTAGGATCAAGTCCCGCGTGGGCTCTCTGCTCGGCGGGGGGCCTGCTTCCCCCTCTCTCTCTGCCTGCCTCTCTGCCTGCTTGTGACCTCTCTTCGTGTCAGATAAATGAATAAAATCTTAAAAAAGAAAGAAAGAAAGAAAGAAAATATCATTTAGGATTTTTTTTTTTCTGGAATGCAAAATGTCACAAGGTATGAACACTTGACTGTATAAAATCATGGATCACTGAGAAGTAATACTTGGGTACCTCTGTAACCAAAGTGACTATAAAAGATTTCAGATGGGACCACCTGGGTGATTCAGTCAGCTAAGCATCTGCCTTCAGCTCAGGTCATGATCCTGGGGTCCTGGGATCGAGCTCCAACATCCAACTCCCTGCTTAGCAGGGAACCTGCTTCTCCCTCTCCCTATGCTCCTCCCCAAATGAATAAATAAAATCTTTTTAAAAATTTCAGATGTCAATATACAAAGTTACGTGATTTTGCAGTGCCTTAGTTTTTCAAATAACTCACTGAGAAAAGTTAAAACATTATCCTTAAATCTATTGAAATACCTTGCCATCACTTTAACTGGATGCTATGAAAACAAATCTGTACACACTTCATGAAAAGTCTATCCCAAATTTATTGGTACCAGTGGGATTTTTTCAACATCTTATTCTGCATAACTAAGAATAGGTTATGTTAACTATGCCACTTCAGTATTATAAAATAATTTTATCTTTTGTCCCTTTAAAATTAAATACATTTCTTTTTCTAATTGGTCTTTTTTATTAATAGGTATTTTTGTAACCGGATTTGACTGTGTTTATGTGCTTCTTTTAAGGCCATAATCAAAAATACATTTCTTTCTTTCAGATATTGATATTCATTTGCTCATTCTTTAGCATGCTTTTTAAATCAGATTTTCCAAACTAGTGTACTTCCTCAAATTAATTACAATTCGGTTGTGACAAAAATTACAGTAAATGTTGAGAAGTATCTTGGAGTACAGAAGCAATAAACTTTTTATTCTGATTGTGTTTTATTTTAACATAATTTTTCAAACATTTTAAGGAAATAATGGATTTTTTTCCTTTAGGAAAAAAGAATCCCCTTGTAGTTTTTTTTTTCCTTTAGGAAAAAAGAATCCCCTTGTGGATTTCTAAAAAATGGGTATGACCAGACTCTGTGGTGCAATTATAAATGTGAATTGTTACAGATGTTTCTTTCAATACCTGGTTATTGTAGTCCTTGTTTTTTCAAGCGAAAAATCTAAGAAATACTATTCTCTTTCTCAAGCAATCCAAATGTGAAGGATAAAAAAGTGTGGTAAGAAAAGGAATATAATAGAAATTGTTTTTGCCCTCTCAAACTCAAAAGGTAAGAGTGAGACACCGTTATTGGAATGATGGCAGTGTTGTGTGTGAAATTCTACCTGGATGAAATTTAGCTTTTAGTTTAAAAAAGACAAAAGATGCTAGTAGTATCCCTCCATAGTTATAAATGAAAAACAGAAAATTGACACTGAATAAATCAGACATTTAAAATTCTTAGTCCAAAGTTATCTAGAAGCTGTTGACTGATGGACTCCATCAAATCCACAGAGTTAAGGAGGCATCATTACTAAGGAAATGGGTCCTCCCATCTGTTGTTTTTACTGCTGACCTTTTTTCCTTGCCAGAACATAAAGGAGACATTAGAGACAGGTGATGCAGGGACAGATAAAAGGAATTTTTTTTCCAATATAGAATGTTTTCCTGCAAAATTAATGAGGTAGAGTCTAAAAAGTTAATAATTTGAGACAATTACAGCTTCAGCTGTTTTTGCTTGAGATTCTCCTCTTTCTCTACTGATTCACCAAGAATTACAGGGCTGTAAGAAAAAGTTACAGACTTTCTTATTTCTTTGGCATTAGATTAATGAAATGACATTCATATATCCTAATTGTCAAATTCAGTTAACAAAAATCTCCATTAATAAAAATAATAAACTAAAAATGAATTTATTTAATTTTAAAAGGATAAAGATTATAACATATGAAATAAGACGTGTGCATGTCGTATATGTGTGTATACATATATATATAAAATCAATGTATATATTATATATATATATATATATATATAATCTCTGTGTGTGTGTGTATAAAATCAACCATCTGACTTAAAATACCACTGAGAACATATCCTTATTAGTATTCTAGACTTTTAGCATTCAAGATTTTTTTTTTTCTCTTTATTATTGAGGAATGCAGACTCTTCCTGGCCATCTGTAATCTCTGGTGATGATTCTGTCTGCTTTTTTCCAATAGTTCTTTCCTCAGCCTTGAGAAGCTTCTTTCCATTCATGCACTGATCTGTCCACAGCTGAGGACTCCAACGGAAACGTCTGCAGTTGCCTTGAGCTCTTTCTCTGTTGAGTTCTCTTTGTTCTGTGCAGCTCTCTCTTCTCTGGTACGCTGACTTGCAAATGCTAGCCTTCCTAACTTCTCTGGTTCTTAGATATTTCTTCTCAAGCTCTGGTCCTTGCCTGACTCAACATTGTTTGTACCTCTCTAAAGTGCAGTGTGGTTGAATACTCACAGGGAGAGCAAACTGGGGCAATCTCAGGGTTCCTCTAATTTGTTTTCTATCTCTTAGGGATTGCTGTCCCGTGCTGGGAGTTGTCCAGTTTCTGAAAACTTATGTTTCATATATTTTGTCATTTTTTAACTGTTTGAAGTGGGATTATTACTTTGGTACCTATTATTTAATCATAGCTAGAAGCAGAATTTTAATCTAATTTTGCATTATAATTTTCCTTTAGTTTCCCCATGTGTCTAGATATTATTTTTCTCAGCTTTATTGAGGTATAACTGGCAAATGAAAATTGTATGTATTTAAGGTATGCAACTTGGTGTTTTCATGTGTGTATGCATTGTGAAATAATCACTACAATAAAGCTGATCAACATATTCATCACCTCACATAGTTACCATTTTCTTTTTTTGTGTGTATGCTGAGAACACTTGTGATTTACTTTCTTAGCAAATTTCAAGTATATGGTGCAGTATTATTTACTGTTAACTATAGGCACCCTATAGATTCCCAGAACTTATTCATCTTGTATAACTGAAACTTTGTGCCCTTTGACTGATATCTCCCCATTTCTCCCTCACTTCCACCCCATGGCAACCAACATTTCATTCTCTGACTCTATGAGTCTGTTTTGCTTTTAAGATTTATTTTATTTATTTGAGAGAGAGAGAGAGAGAGCAGGGGGGACGAGCAGAGGGAGAGGTAAAGAGAATACTTAAGTAGACTCTGAGCTCAGTGGGGAGCCAAGATAGGGGTTCTCACGTCCCTGAGATCATTTCCTGAGCTGAAACCAAGAGATGGTTGCTTATCTGACTGTGCCACCCAGGCTTCTCTCTGTGGGTCTATTTTTTTTTTTAAATTTTTTCTCCCATCTTTAAAACAATGTATTGTCATATGAACTTTATATAAATCAAGTCATATCAGATGTTATTCTTTTTATTTTTATTTATTTATTTGACAGATAGAGATCACAAGTAGACAGAGAGGCAGGCGAGAGAGAGGGGGAAGCAGACTCCCTGCTGAGCAGAGAACCCCATGTGGGGCTCAATCCCAGGACCCTGGGATTATGACCTGAGCCAAAGGCAGAGGCTTTAACCCACTGAGCCACCCAGGTGCCCCCAGATGTTATTCTTTGATTTGCTTTTCTTCTGCAATACTGGGTATTTGATATTCATCTATTAATGCATGTATTATTATATAATATTCCATTTTATGAATATGCACAGCTGATCTGTGGGTTCTTTTATTAATAGTCATAAACACAAGTTTATTTTATTTTTTTCATCTGAGGTTATTGTTAATCAGTTTTCAGTTGTAACAGATACTGCTATGAACAATTTGTTCATATTTTCTAGTTCAGTTGTGCAAGATTTTACCTAGAGCAGTATTATTTCTGTCAACTTCCAGGTGATTCCACTGCTTCTGGTTTTTGGACTACTCTAAATAGGGAGTAGTAAGATTGGCAAACTATGGTTCATGAGCTAAATCCGGCCTGCTGCTTGTTTAAGTACTATCCATGAGCTAAGAATTATTTTTATACTTTTTAATTAAAAAAAGGAAGAATGACATTTTTGTGATACATGGAAATTATATGAAAGTCACATTTTAGTGTCCATAAATAAAGTTCTTTTGGAATATTGCTATCCTCAATTGTTCATGTATTCTCTATGGCTGCTTTCATGTTCCAATGAAAGAGAGTTGAATAGTTGTGATAGAGACTCCATGGTCCACCAAACTTAGATACTTACTATCTAGCCATTGATTAAAAAAAAAAAAAAGTGAACCCTTAGAGCATATAGAGCAACCCTTAGAGCATATACCAAAACTACTGGTTTTGGTATAAGCACGTGTTCAACTTTCTTATGCGATGCCAAAATGTTTTGGAAGTGGCAGGGAGTTGTACCACTGTAGACTTTCAGCAGCAGTTGGGTAAAACTACATATTGCTCTTCATATTAGCCAACAAATTAACTGAATTTTAATGGGTATAATGTTGCATTTCTTGCAATTTAAATTTTTGTTATGCAGATTACTTAATGAGGTTGGAATTATATATTTTTCATGTTTGTGAGGGACATATATCTCCTATGAAGGTTCTGTTGATATTTTTTGTTTTTTTGTGGGGTTTTTTAGATTTTTTTTTTACTAAAGATTTTATTTATTTATTTGTTTATTTGAGAGGGAGAGAGAGAAAGCACAAGTAGGGGGAGTGGCAGGCAGAGGGAGAGGGAGAAGTAGGATTCCCGCTAAGCAGGAAGTCTGACCCAAGCTCTATCCTGGGACTCTGGAATGATGACCTGTGCTGAAGGCAGATGCTCAACCAACTGAGCCACGTAGGCATCCCATCTTTTGATATTTTTCATCTTTTGGGTACTTACTGATTCTTACAGTGATTTTCTGTCAGTCATACACATTGCAAAGGTTTCCTTCTGGTTTGTGGTAGTCTTTCACTTAACAAAATGTCTTAATTTCATTTAGTTACATTTACCAATCTTTTTCTTTAGAGTTAATGCTGTTTAATAGCTTAAAACATTTTCCTCTAATCTGATATATTAAATATATTTTCTTACATTGATTTGAAAAAAGTTTCATAGTTTTGCTTGTCAAAATTAAGTCTTGAATAATGATGGAATTGATTTTTAAAATTATTTGGGGGGGGGGATCAGATTGCATTCTTTTGCATGGGTCACCAATTATTCCACCACGCACATTTTCTTGAAGATAATGCAACTGTAGCATAAATCTACTTTCCACATAAGCATGTGTCTCTTTATGGGCTGTTTATTTGCTTTTGTGGTGCCAAATCCATGTAATCTCTGTATAGCTCTATAAATAGTTTTGGTTTATGATAGGATATATTCTCATGTTTGTTCTTTTGGGGAATATCTTGGCCATTCTTAGGCCTTTTAGTTCTATATAAATTTTAGAAACAACTCTTTGATTTGAATGAAAAATCCTTTGGGAATTCATGTTGAAATTATATTGACTCAGTAGAATAATCAGTGAATAAGTGACATCTTTCCAGTAGTGGGTCTTCCTAACCATGAATGTAATATGTCAATATTTATTTAGGTCTTTTTCAATGTCTTTCCTTTTAAAAATGTTATCCATAATGGGGTTGACCATATGTCATTGTTGTTATAAATAATATATTTCCCTCCAATTTATTGTATTTAAAAGTTTCAAACTGAAAATTTAAGATGAATGTAACAACTCTATATCATCCATGTAAATTCAAAAAGTGTTCATATTTTTTCTAGAGACTGAGGGAGAGGGGATATAAAATGCACTTTTTTGGTTTTTGTTGTTGTTTTGTGGGTTTTTTTGTTTGTTTGTTTGTTTGTTTGTTTTGAGGCAGGAGAGGAGAAGAGGGAGAGGGAAACAGAGAATTTTAAGCAGGCTCCATGCCCAGCACAAAACCCAGCCTGGGGCTTTATCTCACAACCCTGAGATTATGACCTGAAACAAAATCTGAAGTTGGATGCTTAACTGACTGAGCCACCCACATACCCCTAAAATATACTTTTAATATGAAATCTTTTATATTTGTATATGGGTATGTAACCATATTAATACTTTGTCTAATTCAAGAACTTTTAACCCAGTGCTTTTAACATTCTTTGGTGATCTTTGCCATGGGAGTTAGAAAATCATGATTTTTTCCCCCCATTTCTACCATTCCTTGTATATAAAGAAGATCTTTCAGCTCCCCCCCTGCTCACTTTTTTGTATGGTTTCACACTGTATTAATGATGTGCACATTGTATTAATGATTCTGATTTATTTTATAATAAATAAATTTTATAATTTGTTTTTTAATTTATTTAATTACAATAAATTAAAGTCATTTTTAAAATGACAGAGAGGCAGGGAGTGGGGAGTGGGAAGCAGGCTCCCTGCTGAGCAGAGAGCCCAATGTAGGCCTTGATCCCAGGACCCTGAGATCACGACCTGAGCCTAAAGCAGAGTCTTAACCCACTGAGCCATCCAAGTGCCCTTAAGTCATTTTATGGATGATGACATTGTTCCCAGCTTGACCTTTCTGAATGCTTCAAACTGGTCCCTATGTCTTATTGACATGATTCCATTAGTTTTTAGTGCTTCCTTGTATACTGGCACAATATGACCTGGCTCACCTTGTACTTTTCTTTTTGCAAACCTAAAATGAATATTTTTCCCAAGAGCCCACTATAAGCCTCTATCACTGCAGTGTCATTTCCTACAGGTCCTTTCAGGGGAGAAACTAGAAATTATGTTTGTTCCAAAATTATGTGTTCATGTGTTTATTTCCCTTTCAAATTTATTATTGCAGGGTTTTATAAAAATAGTATATTTTATATTTGTATCTCTTTTTCCCAAATGTAAAGTGTCGGTTTCTAATATACTCATTTTCTTGTTTTATATTGTAATGTTTATAATTTTTTTTCAAAATTGAGATATTACTGCTAACAAATATTCTTTGCAGTTAGACTACTATGCTAAAAATTATAGGAATAATTATTTTCTCTGTGTGATTATGTTGTCAATTTGAAATACACTCAGTTTTATTTGTTTCTTTTCTATTTAACTTTTTATGTCCTTTTTTAAAAAAGACTTTATTTTTAAGTAATCTCTACATTCAACATGGGGTTTCAACTTATGAGATCAATAGTCACATGCTCTATTGACTGAGCCAGTCAGGCACCCCTATTTACTTCTATATTTTAATATGTGAACTAGTTACATAATTTAAAAATCTAAAGAAATCTAAAATTTTAAGGTAGAAATCCATATGATCCACCAATCCTACTTCTAGGTATTTATCCAAAATAATTAAAATCAGAATCTCAAAGATATTATTTGTGCACCCGTGTTTATTGCAGCATTATTCACAATAGCCAAGATCTGGAAACAAACTAAATATCAATAGATGAATGAATGGATAAAGAAAATATATACATACAATAAATTATTACTCAGCTTTTTTTTATTATAATTTTTTAAAAATTTTAATAAACATATAATATATTTTTATCCCCAGGGTTACAGGTCTGTGAATCACCAGGTTTACACACTTCACAGCACTCACCATAGCATATACCCTCCCCAATGTCCATAACCCCACTCCCCTTCTCCCAACCCCCCTCCCCCCAGCAACCCTCAGTTTGTTTTGTGAGATTAAGAGTCACTTATGGTTTGTCTCCCTCCCAATCCCATCTTGTTTCATTGATTCTTCTCCTACCCACTTAAGCCCCCATGTTGCATCACCACTTCCTCATATCAGGGAGATCATATGATAGTTGTCTTTCTCTGATTGACTTATTTCACTAAGCATGATACCCTCTAGTTCCATCCACGTCGTCGCAAATGGCAAGATTTCATTTCTTTGGATGGCTGCATAGTATTCCATTGTGTATATATACCACATCTTCTTATTACTCAGCTTTTAAAAGGAAGGAAATCCTGCCATATGCAACATGTTTGAACCTTGAGGACATTATGCTTAGTGAAATAAACCAGTCACAGAGAACAAATACTACATGACTCCATTTATGTGAGTTATCTGAGGTAGTCAAATACATAGAAGCATAGAGTAAAATAGTGGTTGCCAGGGTCTCCAGGGAGGGGGAAATGGAGAGTTGCTATTTAATGGGTATGAAGTGTCAATTATGCAAGTTGATTAAGTTCCAAATATCTGCTATACAACACAATGACTATAGTTAATATTGTGCACATAAAAGTTGCTTAAGGGTGGATCCCATGTTGTGTTCCTAATGCAATAAAATGACATATAAAGCAATAAAACAATAAATAAATAAATAACTTAGAAGTTTTCCTTCTTTTCCTATGCTTTACAGAAGTGTAGGTAAAGTTAGCAGCATCTGTTCTTTGAGGGATTAGTAGAATTTCCAATAAAACAATTTGAACCTGCTCTTTTTTTTTTTTTTTTTTTTTTTAAAGAGGTCAGTTCTTTGGTAACATCCTTTATTTCTTCCATGGAAATTGATTTGGTAATATGTTTTTCTACAGGGATACGTTATGGCAAATTGTACTTTTAAATAAATCATCCATTTCACAGAGGTTTTCAAGTGTATTTGGAAAGAGTTTTGCAAATGACTTCCTCTGTGTCAATGGTTATTTCAGACCAATGGTTATTTCAGACCAATTGTACTTGTTTTCTTGGTTAATTTTTAGGAGGTTATCTATTTCATTAATTTTTCACAGAAATAAGGCTTTCATGTACATGCAGTTGTAGTACCTTTCTGTTTCAAATACATTCATTTCTTTGTGTTTTTTTTTTCTCAAAATAAATTATTTATTTGTTTGAGAGAGATAGTGAGAGAGTGCACAGGGCAGGAAGGGGCAGAGGGACAGGGAGAGAGAGAATCTCAAGCAGACTCTGCACTGAGCATAAAGCCTGTTACAGGGCTCGATCCCATGACTCTGAGATCATGACCTGAGCTGAAATCAAGAATTGGACTCTCAACTGACTCAGCCACCCAGGCATCCTGTATAAATTCATTTCTGTTGTAATCCCTATTATTTCCTTTGTTCTTCTTTCATTCTATTTTGTTGTTTTTTAGCTTTTTGAGTGGGGTATTTAGTTCATAAATTTTCTTCTTTTTCATTGGTGTTGATATGAATATTTAAGGATTTGACTATCACTCCTTTAATTATATTCATAGAATCTAAAATGCACTATTGAGCTTTTAAATTTCTAGATAGAATGGTCTTTTGAAAAAAAAAGATACTGATTTCTAACATATTGAATTGTGAACTAAGTCCATAGTTTGTATTATTTCTACTCATTAAGCTTCTCTTTGTGACCCAATTAATCTCATAAGTGTTCCAAGTGTACTTGAAAAAAATGTGCATCTTCAATTACTGGAGTTCAAAATTTGATATATTCTCCACTAGATGGACTTCATTAATAAGTGCTCTTAGGTCTTCTATATCTCTACTGATTCAGTTCACTTCACGTGACTTGATTTGAGAGTAGTGTGTTAAGCACTTGTGTTTACTAATGTGTTTCTATTACTCTTAGCATCTCATGTAATTTCTGCTATATATTATATAAGGCATAGATGTATTCATTCATAGCTGTTATGTCTACATTGCAAATTCGACTTCAGAATTATGTGACTTTCCCTCGTTCCTTCCTTACTTCCTCCCTCCCTCCTTTCCTTTCTTTCTTTCTCTCTCTCCCCTTCCCTCCTTCCTCTCTCTCCCTCCCCTTTCTTCCTTTCCTTTCCTTTCCTTTTCTTTTCTTTTCTTTTCTCTCTTTCCACCTTATTTTTAGCCTTAATTCTGCTTTGCCAAATATCAAGATTGCATCCACTCTTTTTTTTTCAGTCTCCTGATATGTTTTCTCTTATCCCTTTATATTTAGTTTTTCTGAATCACATTTTACAAATCATGCCTTTTTTTTTTTTTTTTTTTTTTTTTTGGGAGAGAGAGTGAGAGCAGAGGAAGGAGGCAGAGGGAGAGAGAGAATCTCAAGCAAGCTCCACAGTCGGTGCAGAGCCCGATGTGTGGCTCGATCTGACTACCCTGAGATCATGACCAGAGCCCAAACCAGAATTGGAAGCTTAAGTGACTGAGCTACCCAAGCACCCCACTTATGTCTCTTGATTTCAGCACAGACATGGGTTTTGCCTTACAGGTCACTCTGAAAATAATTTCCATTTAATAGGTGAGTCTAGCATGTTTGTTTTTATCAGGATGATTGACGTGACTGACAAAATTAGATTCTGTGCTTTTAAAATATTTTATATTATGTTTAAATACACTATATTTTGTATGTGGTATTTCGCTGTTTGTTCTCCTTATCTAATGGGTTAGTTATTTGCTTGTTTGTACTTGGGAAGTTTTATTTAGATTTTTTTTTTCTGAGTGATTATCTTTAAACTAATACTCTAATATGTTATTATCCTTTATTTTCCTTATGTAGTTGTGTTTGGTTTGTGAGATTTAAATATTAGCCCTTGCCACCTGCATATTATCTATGAGGTAAACAATGTGCTTATTCTAAACTTCAATTCTCCATAGAAAAAATTCTATTCTATTTATTTGATGAAACCAAAAACATTTATGTTTCAGTCTTCAGTTCTTACCTCTACCTGTGTTCTTGACCTAAACCATTAAATCCATCTGGTGCTCACTACCAGTCATCTTTTTGAACTTTCTCATATTATCAGTGGGTTGTAGGAAGCTTATCTTCTAGTTACAGGAGTGTAGTAGGTTTGTAAGGGTTTATGAGAACAATATTTTCGGAGGTCTAGCATGTATGACAATGTTTTGTTTTAACTTTGTACCTGATGGACACACTGGCAACATATAAAGTTCTTGATTCTCACTTTATTTTCTTGTATTTTTTGAAAATGTTGCTTCTCTGTTGCTTTGCTTTGGGTATTGCATCAAGAAATCAGATTTAAACCTGATCGTTTTCCCTTCGTGAGTTCATTGTTTTCAGCTGGAGGTCCAGAGGAGTTCTTTATCTTTTAAGTTGGATTTTTTTACTAGCATAGGTTTCAGAATTTACCAATCTGGATTTTATACATGTTGTACATTATGTACAGGTCTCATATATTCATTTCCATTTGCTCCTCTAGTCACCTTCTGTATGTTTTCTTTTGATGTCTTTCTGTTCACTCATTCTTTCTCTCTTGTTGAGTGTATAATGTTGTTGTTGTTGTTTTTATGCCTCTTTATATTTCATTTAGCACTTCATATTGCATGTGAAATAAGGTAGAAATAATTTGAGGATCTAGATGATGAGGTCTTCCCCTGAAGATTTTTATTTTTTGGCTTCATTTTGCAGCAGGGTTTTGTCTCTAGTTTGTAGCCTCCTCTTGGCAGAACCTGAATTCCATCACTGTTTACCAACCCCTATGAATCTGAAACTGCTGTTTCTCAGACACTAAGCACCGTCTTTAAATCTTAGCAAATGTCTCAGTGGGAAATTCAACTCAAAGTCTGGGGTTATCTCCATAAGGTTTTGTTTTTCTCTTTGGAGATCAACAAGGTGTTCTAACAGATGTTTCTGTTTTATAACTTTCTCGAATTTTCTAGATATTCTTAGTAGGAGAGAGAAAAGAAAACAGCTTAGTCCTCATTCCAAAATGAAGTCCTTTCGTTCCCTCTTATTACTTCTGAACAATTCCATTTATTTAGTTTCTAGGCAGTTGTCAATACTTAGTAGCAAGATTTAGTAGCTAAGACAAGAGGTGATGTTTATAGCATTTATAGTAATCTATATCTTCATATGAAATACAATAGCAGAGAACTAATATTTACTATCTTGGATGAATATTGACAGGATATTAAGGCATAGCAGGATATTAAGCCTTGACAACTAAGTCATGAGCTGTTAGATGAGGTGCATGGACTAAGGATGAAGACACCACAACATATCATAGAACAGAAAGAAAGTGGATTTTCTGTAGATAGCTAGGTCCAAAGATACATCGTCATAATATTTTGCATATTTGTACTTAATATCTGCTTAGTTTGTAAAGCTTCTCTGGTTTTATCCCTAAAGGTAATTTTTTTAAAGTAAAACTTAGTATTGTTTATGTCTTTGGCATTTTTCCCTTGCTCAATCTCATCAGAATTGTGTCAAATGTTTGTCTTTTTAAACAACTTTAAACATTGTTCAGCATTTATTACCTTTGTCTTTTTTCCCTTCGTTTTTTTTTACTGTTTCTTGATAACTACTTAAATTTGATGATAAGTACATTAATTTTCATCCTGTCTAGTTTCCTAGTATAAGTATTTAAGGCTATCATTTCTCAGCTCTAGCTGCACATTTTAAATTTTGATTTGGAGTGTTTCTGTTATAAATATTATCTTTGTTTTAATACATTTTTGACCTATGAGTTTTAGAAATATTTTGAAGATTTTAATTATCTTTTCATTTTTCCCCAAAATGTATTTCTGATTTCATTTCTTCTTCTTCTTCTCCTTCTTCTTCTCCTCCTCCTCCTCCTTCTTCTCCTCCTCCTCCTCCTCCTCCTCCTCCTTCTTCTTCTTCTTCTTCTTCTTTCTCCTCCTTCTCCTTCTTTTTTTTTTTTAAAGTAAGCTCTTGGTCCTGAGTGGGCCTTGAACTCACAACCACAAGATCAGGAATTGCATCTTCCACCAACTGAGCCAGCCAGGTGTCCCTAATTTAATTTCAATTTTATTTAAGACAATATATATTTCATCTCTGCAATTTATTATTACTTGTTAGAATAATTAAGTTAAAAACCTCCTAAAATATTGTTTTCTGGGGTGCCTGGGTGGCTCAGTCATTAAGCCTCTGCCTTTGGACCAGGTCATGATCCTAGGGTCTTAGGATGGAGCCCAGCATCAGGCTCCTTGCTCAGCAGGAAGCCTACTTCTCCCTCTGCCTGCCCCTCCCACTGCTTGTACATGCATGCTCTCTCGCTCTCTCTCTGACAAATGAATAAATAAAACTTTTTAAAAAAGAATGTGTTTAGTTTTGTTGGTGGGAATGAAAACTTGTACAGCCACTCTGGAAAGGTTCCTCAAGAAGTTAAAAATAGAACTACTCTATGATCCAGCACAACTAGGTATTTATACAAAGGATACAAAAATACAGATTCAAAGTGGTACATGCACTCCAGTGTTTATAGCAGCATTATCAACAATAGCCAAACTATGGGGAGAGCCCAGATGTCCATCAACTGATGAATGGATAAGAAGATATGGTGTGTATACACAATGGAATATTACTCAGCTATCAAAAAGAATAAAATCTTGCCATTTGCAATGAAATCATTGGAGCTAGAGTGCATTATGTTAAGCAAAATAAGTCGGACAGAGAAAGGCAAATATCATATGATCTCACACATATGTGGAATTTAAGAAAGAAAACAGATGAACATATGGGAGGGGGAAAAGAAAAAAAGGAGAGAGGGAAACAAACCACAAGAGACTCTTCATGATAGAGAACAAACTGGAGGGAGGTGTGTGGAAAATGAGTTAAGATGGGTTATGTGTATTAAAGAAGACACTTGCTGTGATGAGTACTGGCTGTTGTGTGCAACTGATGAATCACTGAATTCTACTCGAGAAACCAATATTGCATTGTATGTTAACTATGTAAAATTTAAATAAAAAAGAAAAATTAAAAAAAATGGGTTTTGTTTTGTAAGAAATTGCCAAACTGTTTTCTGAAGTGGCTGTACCATTTTGCATTCCTACCAGCAATGAATGAGAGTTTCCGTTGCTTCTCCTACTTACCAACGCTTGGTGCTATCAGTATTTGGGGATTGTTTTTTGTCATTTTTAACAGGCCTATAATGGTATTTCATTATTGTTTTAATTTGTAATTTCCTAATAACATGATGCTGAGCACCTTTTTATATGCTTATTTGCCATATGTGGTGAGATATTTTGCCCATTCTTATGCTTATTATATTAATATTGAGTTTAAGAATTCTTTGTACATTTTAGAGAACAGTCCTATTTTGCAAATATTTTTCCCTGGTGTGTAGCTTGTCTTATTCTCTGGAGAATGTTGTTGGCAGAAAATAGGTTTTTAATTTTAATGAAGTCCAGCTTATTAATTATTTCTTTCGTGGATCATACATGGAGGGCAGTTCTTGGCCCTGTGGCATCACTTCTCTGTTCAGCTTTTTCCTTCTTGTTAGGATGGCATGACAACTTCTAGGCTCCATATATGCCAGACCAGAAACTAGATCTCTAATTAACAGTTCTTTAAAAATAAATATCTCCTATGTCTTATATTATCCCTTTTTCAGAATTTATTTATCCATCTATATACTCATCTAATATATGTTAATATACATTTCTTCATCTTTTTTTTTCATGATCCAGGATTTCTCTAGAGGTCTGGTGGTCTTTGGGTGCACCTTTATGTTAATGAAAGAATTAATAGAAAAAAAAAAAGACAGGGTGTTTAACTGCATGGTTATTCCTTCATTCAGTACAACTTACAATTAGCCATGGGAAAAAGTCTTTTTTTTTTTTTTTGGTAAAGATTTTATTTATTTATTTATTTGACACAGAGAGAGAGATCACAAGTAGGCAGAGAGGCAGGGGAAGCAGGCTTCCCACAAAGCAGAGAGCCCAATGCGACGCTCGATCCAAGGACCCCTGAGATCATGACCTGAGCTGAAGGCAGAGGCTTAACCCACTGAGCCACCCAGGTGCCCCATATGGGAAAAAGTATTTAAAGAGATATTTTCCTTCTTCCATGGCTGCCCAACTTTCAAGATCTCTTATCTTCACTACGTCTATTTAATGCCTTATTTTTGTGATTTTTGATGGTGATTAAACTTTTTAAAAATGGCCCCAAAGTGTAGTGTTGAAATGTTGTTCTGTATTCCTAAGTGCAAAAAAGTTATGGTGTGCCTTATGGGAAAAATTTACACATTAGATAAGCTTCATTCAGACATGAGTCATAGCGCTGTTGGCTGTGAGTGTACTGTTAATGAAATAAAGTAAGGGGTCTTTAAATGGAAACACACATTAAACACACTTAGATATTGATTAGATGGTAAATGTATTGTGGCCAGAAGCTCATAGGAATCAAACTCTGTATTTCTCTTAGGAGCAATAATTCAGAATTCACTAATTCATTCCGTGCAGTGACTTTATAGAACATAACTACAACAATAATGAGAATAATTGCACTCCAAAACTTGCTACTAGAGGTTGCATTTATGTATCAATTCATTGGAAATATTTATTACTTTCTATTTCTGCTTCATTTCTTTATTTGGGATGATATTTTTTTTAAAGATTTATTTATTTATTTTAGAGTTAAAGAAAGAGAGTAAGAGAGAGCACACACATGCACACTAGCAGGGGAAAGGACAGAGGGAGAGGGAGAGAGAGAATCCTAAGCAGACTCCCTGCTGAGCAGCCTTGAGATCATGACCTAAGTCAAAACCAAGAGTCAAAGACTTAACCAATGAGCCACCCAGGTGCCTCTTCATTTGGGATGATTTTGTGGAAGATGCCAGAAAATGGATTTATCACACCATCTTTAACCAGAAACACAATATATAATTTTATGTTTTGAATGCTGACCTAAAGTTTCTTTTTTTAAAGGGTACGGTGATACATGTACTATACTAAGTGTAAGATGCTAATAGGATAAAAAAATACTGCATTTGGAGTACATGGAGACTGTGTTATATTAACATTTTTCTCTAAATATAAAATTATTTTAAAATTAAATGGTTATTTTGAAAAATCATAATCACATAAGTGGATTAAGTTAAAGAAGAGATCTCTTTTTGTTTTGAATTATAGCATTAAAAGTTACATTTGTGTCCTCCATCAAAATGCCATCACAACACCAACATGGTCAAATCTCTCTCTTCTATTATTTGTTTTTCATGTGTATATAAAGAATACTGCCTTGGATGAAATATCCATAAATAACCCTACAGACTAGGCTCTGCTTTTAATTCTTTTTTTTTAAAGATTTTTTTTTAATATTTTGTTTATTTATTTGACAGAGAGAGATGAGAGGCAGGCAGAGAGGCAGGCAGAGAGAGAGGAGGAAGCAGGCTCCCTGCTGAGCAGAGAGCCCTATGTGGGGCTTGATCCCAGGACCCTGAGATCACAACCTGAGCTGAAGGCAGTGGCTTAACCCACTGAGCCACCCAGGTGCCCCATCTGCTTTTAATTCTTAACCAAGATTCTATTGGCTAATGAAGGACATGAGAAAAATGCTTTCTTTCACACAAAAAGTGCCATTGAATTTTTTACATTTAAACTGCCCACTGTACTTCTAAGCTGTGGAACCATACCTTTTTGGCAAATGTACTAGGAATAAAACTGCAAATAAGAGAAGCCTTTCTGCCCATGCTTTTAACTTCTGTACCATGTTATTTTTGAATCATCAAATCAATGATTACTTTCCTCCCAGGTTTTGATGTTAAAATAATTATTTATTTACATCCCATAGTTGGATAAATGTAATTCTTCCATGATTGTCACTTCCTAAATGGCATCCCAACTAGGCTTACATCATCAGTGTATTTTTTGGATAACCTTGAGGATATTTATCAAACATCAACTTTTTTTAGTTTAACTTCTAGTAAATGACCTAGTTAGGTAAAAGTCATTTTAATGTTTATAACTAGCCAGTATAAGATATGAAGTAGAAGAACCATGGATAATATAGTGACAACCTAGAACAGAATAGTAAAAAATAAAATGCTGGGAGAAAAGTTCAGCTGGAGACTTCTGAGTGAGTTGACTCCTCGCTATGATTATCATTATAGTAATAAGTTGTAACTGTAATAGACTTGTCTTTTTGTCTTCCAACTATGTATCTTTTTCTTGAATGATGCCACAGTTATTCCAAGTGATCTTAGCCCAAGGGTTTCGAAGCAGGGCTAACCCTAAAATACCATTCCAAAAAAGGATATCTTAATGTTCCCCAGGCTGCTCCTTTTCCCTGGCCTCACTGATTTGCCAGGTAATAATCCTTCTGAGGTTATTGCCAGAACTGTAGGGAATGATCTTTCCTTTTCTTCTGTAACTATAGATTGTAAATACCAGTATTTTCCTGTCATGTCAAGGCCCTATGTGAGAATAAAGCCAATACAAAGGAAAACAGATCTGAAAGATAAAGTTTCAATGACATTTTTTTTTTTTTTTTTTTTTTTTATTTTTTTTAAAGATTTTATTTATTTATTTGACAGAGAGAGATCACAAATAGGCAGAGAGGCAGGCAGAGAGAGAGGAGGAAGCAGGCTCCCTGCTGAGCAGAGAGCCTGATGCGGGACTCAATCCCAGGACCCCGAGATCATGACCTGAGCTGAAGGCAGCGGCTTAACCCACTGAGCCACCCAGGCGCCCTCAATGACATTTTTGAATGGTCTATCTAGCTAGGCCCATGAAGGTCTATTAGTGTTCCAGTGTGAGCCAATTATATGAGCTCATTTATTCTGTTTATAATCTAGTTTATGTTTTTATAAACCTAAACTAAAAATCTTATATAACACATTGATGATTTTTGAACATGTGCTGTGTGCTAGAAACTGTGTTAAAGGTTTTAAATATATGATCTCATGTAATTTCCACAGTAACCATATAAAGGAGATTCTATAATTAACTCTTCTGAAGTTATAAATAACCTATAATTAATATGAATGAGTTTAGCATGTCCAGACTCCTGATTTTACAGATGGAGAAGCAGAGGCCCAAAGAAGTTAACCTAAAGTCACAAAATTAACTTTATCAAGGGCAAGGCAGTTATGCTGTTTCTATCAGCATAAAAATCAGTTTGAGAACATGAATAATTGTTTGTCTAAATAACCAAGTTGGTTTAAGTAAAAACATTAGTTCATTGACTGAATTCAACTTTTCATTTCTAAACAATTTGTAAAAATAAGAAGTGTGTCTTTTATGTGTCTTTTACATATATATGTATATGCATATATTTTTTTCTTCTTTTCTACCACACCAAAATAATTCCTTGAGTAGGTAACACTTGGTAATTTGACTATGTGACAATCCATCAACGAAGTTTTCATTGATTTTTAAAAACACTGAAGTACATTTGTGGCTATCTCTAGACCACAAATAAATTGGCCACATTGATCTTTCTCAGATGAATATTTCATTAGCTTGCAGAAGATATATTTTTGGATCATTTTTATCTTGCTGCTATTCCCCATACTATGAAAATACTCTTGAGCATTCTTTTTTCCCTATGCATGCATTTTATTTTATTTTAATTCCAGTGTTGTTAATATACAGTGTTATATTACTTTCAGGTGTATAATATAGTGTTTCAGCAATTTCATATATTACCCAGTGCTCATGAAGATAAGTTGTACTCTTAATCCATTTCACCTATTTCACCCATTTCCCACCAGCCCCCGCCCGCATCTGCTGTAACCATCTGTTCTCAATAGCTAAGAGTCTGGATTTTGGTTTGTCTCTTCTTTTCCCCTTTGTTTGCCGTTTTGTTTCTTAATTCCACATATGAGTGAAATCATATGGTATTTGTCTTTTTCTGGCTGGCTTATTTTGTTAATATTATACTCTCTAGATCTATCTATGTTGTTTAAATTGGCAAGATTTCATTTTTTATAGATGAAAATCTGTATGTGTTTACACATAAATATACCACCTCTTCTTTATCCATTCATCTATTGATGGACCCTTGGACTGCTCCTGTAGTTTGACTATTGTAGATAATGCTGCAATGAACACAGGGGTGCATATTTCCCTTTGAATTAGTATTTTCTTATTTTGGGGGGTAAATACTCAGTTGTACAATTACTGGATCATATGGCAGTTCTATTTTTAATTTTTTGAGGGACCTCCATTCTGTCTTCCACAGTGGCTGCATCAGTTTGCATTCCTACAAACAGTGTTCCTTTTTCTCTATATCCCCACCAAAACTTGTTGTTACTTCTGTTGTTGATTTTAGCCATACTGACAGGTGTGAGCTGATATCTTATTGTGGTTTTGATTTGCATTTTTCTGATGATAAGTGATATTGAGCATCATTTCATGTGTCTATTGGCCATCTGTATGTATTATTTGGAGAAATGTCTGCTCCTGTCTTCTGCCCATTTTTATTTATTTATTTTTTATTTTTTTAAAGATTTTTATTTATTTATTTGACACAGAGATCACAAGTAGGCAGAGAGGCAGGCAGAGAGAGAGGAGGAAGCAGGCTCCCTGCTGAGCGGAAAGCCCGATGTGGGGCTCCATCCCAGGACCCTGAGATCATGACCCGAGCCGAAGGCAGAGGCTTTAACCCACTGAGCCACCCAGGTGCCCCTTCTGCCCATTTTTAATTGGCTTATTTGGGTTTTTGGTGTTGAGTTGTATAAGTTAAGTTGTATAAGCTAGTATATTTGTGTATTTTGAATACTAATTTTTTATCAGATATGTCATTTCCAAATATCTTCTCACATTCAGTAGGTTGGCTTTTAGTTTTGTTTTTTTGGTTGTTTCATTTATTGTACAGACGCTTTTTATTTTGATGTAGTCCAAATAGTTTATTTTGCTTTTATTTCTCTTAGGACAAATATCTAAAAAGATGTTGCTACAACCAATATCAGAGAAATTACTGTCTGTGTTCTAAGATTTTTATAGTTCCAGGTCTCACATTTAGGTCTTTAATTCATTCTAAGTGGTTTTTTTTTTTTTTTTTTTTTTTTTTTTGGTTTGATATAAGAAAGTAGTCCTGTTTCCTTCTTTTGCATTCAGCTGTCCAGTTTTCCCAACACATTTTCAGATCTGAGGGTTCTTTATTAGTAATCCTTCCTCAAAATTATTTTGAGATCACATATCACAAAAATGTATTCATAATAAATCCACTGTTTGAAGTTCTAACTCTTGAAATTACCAATCGTAAGAGGTAAGTTAGGGAACTAATGAATCTGTGGGGAGCTGAATATTGAAGCCAAAATCTGGTTCTGGGATGCATTTATAAAACATTAATTGTCAATGCATTTAGAGTTCTAGTAGTAATGGACAGCATATGGTTATGTGCTCTTCTACTTGTTTGTGTCTCACAATCTGTGTAATGAACACTAGCACCATGGCACATTATCTAAATTTTCTCTTAATTCTAATTTTAAATATACATGTTAAACAAATTTGCAAAAAAAAAAACCCTACTCCCATATGCTCATTTATTCTTGTTTTTAAATAATAACAAAATCAAGATGCATAAAGGATAGAAGAAATATAACTACTGTCATATTTTAGAAACACATTTTTAGCACAGGGTTCCCATGAATTTATGATTGTTAACAGTGTCTTACAGAAACTAAACGTAAATTATGGAGGTAGTTTACATTTTAATAACTATTTTCAACACTTTTCTCATTTGAAATAGCTCAAGTGTTAATTTTTTTTTTATTTTGTAAAAACTAGTATTAATGAGGGGAAACTTTTGCCTGTCCTCTTTTCCACTCTCGTTGGTGTCAAATTGTCCTTAATTTAACATCTTAAGTTTACTAAAGTAAAAACAGTCTAGCCAGTCATTATCCATAAGCTATGTATGTATGTCCTCAGGTTTTAACTACGGCTGCCCTGAAATTAGAACTAAAGATGGAAAGCACATGGCTATGAGCTCATCATGCCATAATGAGATGGGCTTCAGAGATTGCAAAGTGCTTCACTTCCACAATATGCAAATTGTGTACAATGCCAGATGCAGAAGCACTGATCCATTTGCCAAGTTCTATGGAGGGCATGGTGATTCATTCAGAAATTGTCACAAATTTAGATGCTCAGGAACTAGCAGCCTGTTTAGGGCTGCCTACATGCATGGTTATTGTGGACTGTTGTGTGACATTCTGGCACCTGGAAGGAAATCTCAACCTTAAATTCTGTCAAAGTGTACCGTGTTATCATATTTGGTTAACCCCAGGATATAACTCAATATTTTTATGTGCCTGTGGTTATTGGACTGCCTGCTCATAACAGAGAGAACATTCAATTCCAAGAGAATAGTTGACCTGGATGTAAATTAGCACCTGTTAGCCCTTCTCTCCACATTTACATTAATAGATTCCTCCACTGAAACAAATTATTTTTTGTTCCCATAAGCCGATTTTAAAACTGCTATATTTATGAAATAGCCAATCATAGATTCTACATGACATATGATTATACGTAGTTCACAGTCTTAGAATGCTTTGTTCATTTATTCAGCAAATATTATTTGATGACTTACAATGAGGAGACAGAAATTAAGTTACATGTTAAGAATAATAAAACAAATTAGAGCATGCCTTCAAAATATTTAAGTCTAGTGGAAATGTAAATAAGTCATATGTTCTTCATTATCTGTGTGTGGCCAAATCTGTTTACTTTTGGAAACTATTGATTTTGTTTTAGGGAAGTGTTTGAGAATGGAACCAAAATTTGATACTACAAAAATAAATCCTGGCCAGTTGTTGAAATGTTATTCATCCTTCTAAATAAGAGTGTAGGGAGACTTTATAAAAGAGTAAGTTGGTTTGTTCACTCAATCAATTTTCTGTAGATATATCCCTAAGGTCTAATGTTTTGGCCTAATGACTCTTTTCCAAGATATCAATCTTTTGAAAGAATGAAATACCAAGAGTAGAAGCAAGCAGATCTTTGAAAAATTGACTTTTTTAAGAGAAAGAAAGTATATTTTTTCTCTGTGTAGAAAATGATATAGATGCATGTGATGTGTATATATGTAATATTGATGAAAAATACACATTCAAAAGTCTAGATAATTTATAGCAGGGTCAGCAAACTATGGCCTCTAAGACAAATCAAACCCACTGCCTTTGTTTGTACATAAAGTTTTATTGGAATACAACCATGCTCATTTTTTTACATATTGTTTATGACAGGTTTCATGGTATAGCAGCAGAGTTGAAGTGTTGTGGTAGAGACCATAAAGCCTACAAAGCCTAAATTATTTACTATTCAGTCCTTTATAGAGAAAGTTGGCAGACCCCTGGTTTATAGTATACTTCTGTAAAAATTAGTGGTTCTTTCACTAATTAATACATGTTTCCTAAGTATTGCCCAAATATAAAGTGCCAAATGATAATGCTCTTGCAGGTTAATTTACATCAGATTTCACATAAAAATGTAAAATATTAAATAGATTCAATATAGTCCTTTTGTGTAGAAGCCAGACTGTGGAATCTATTTAAGAGAGAACTTAAAAGAAACTCAAGTACTACACAAGGATAAGTATTTTCTACAAATTACTAAATTTGGTACTATATTTTCCATGTGTAAGATTCAGAGAGGAAAAAAGAAACCACCCAGATAGTTCATTACAAGGAGTTTAATGTAAGGAACTAGTTGTAAACATATTAGAAGAACTAAAACTGAGGACAGTGAGTCAATTCAGAGATTACGAACCTTATGGTGCCACTATATCTGTAAGGCTAAAGAATAAAAGGACCAGAGGTGAGGAGCTAATGCTTCTGAGTAGAATCTAGAATCACATCAGGAAGTGGGACCATGGGGGGGCGGTATACTAGTTTATTTGGGCTGTCATAACTACTCATCATAACTGAGTGGCTTAAAACAACAGAAATTTATTCCAATACAGTTCAGGGGTCCTAAAGTCTGAAATCAAGGTGTCAATGGGATCATGCTCCCTCTGAAGGCTCAGGGGAAGAATTCTTGCTTCTTTCCAGCTTGTGTTGTCCACTGCAACCTTTGACATTGCTTGATGTGTTGCTGCTTCATTTCAAATTCTGCCTCTACCTTCACATGGCCGTCTTCCCTCTGTGTGTCTGTGTCCTCTGAGTCTCTGTGTTCAAATGTTCTTGGGACTTAAGGCCAACTCTAGTCAGTCATTGGACTTAAGGCCAACTCTAGTCCAGTATGACCTCATATTAAAGTAATTACGTCTACAAAGACCCTATATCCAAAGAAGGTTACATTCATGGATTCCAGGTGGACGTGAATTTGGGGTTAGGGACACCATCCAATTCAGGCAGGAGGTGGATGCCTCAGGAAATTGTTGGAGATGTCACCTGAAACATTTTCCATCCAATGACTTCCATTTGCCAAACCTACAGAATTTAGTTGGCAACAGAGACTGAGAAATGTGTTTTACAGAGGACAACTCTTTAGGATACAAAGCAGATCAGGGTCTGGCTAGGTATGGGTTTGAGAAACAAGTAAACAAGCAAACAAACAAAAAACAACCTACTTACCATGTACTTTAAAATTCTTCAAAACCTCTTAACCTTTTATATTCTTACTAAAAAAAATATGGATAAAGTTATATGATGTTTGGGGTTTGCTTAACAATAATGTGGAAAAGAGTGTGGGTTAGGACGTAGATCAAGATATTTCTACAGCAGTACCACTGATATTTTAGGCAAAGTAATTGTCATCAAGGGCTGTGCATAGAATATTTACCAACGTCTCTGGCCTCTACCCACTAGATGCCAGTAGTACCCCCTCTATCAGTTGTGACAACCAAAAATGTCTCAAGACATTGAGAGATTTCCACTTGAGGGCAAAGTTGACTGTTTTTGAAGATCACTGGTTTAGGTGAAATGAGGTCGACTTTGAGTTTATAAATTTTGAAGCTGGGTGATGGGCACATGGAGGTTTATTTTATTAATCTCTCTACTTCAGTATGTTTTTAATATTTCCATAACAAAAACTGAACAGCACAAAATAAACTGCCTGAGAGAGTGTTCTGCTTCTGCTAGATTTAGTATTTGAATTAAGGCTGTTACTAAAGGTCACCTAAGTCAATACTTGAATCAATTAGTAATGATGCTAATGAATTCTGAAGGTCAACTTCTGAAATGATTTTGCAGAGGGAGAAATTGAGCAATTTTATATGCTCTATATCATCATCATCAATATTCATATATTAAGTAGATAAATACACACGCCTCATTAGACACTTGTTTTTAAAATATGTTCACACATATACAATCCAAGTCTCCAGAAATTTTCAGTCAAATACAGATAGTTCTTTTGCATTTAAATGAAGAAAGGTTATTGGCTTAACTCTGCATTTGTTAATACAAATAGACAGTCACATCATATCGCAAAGCCTAAGGTACTTGTTATCCTACACTGAGCCAGGAGTGAGTCTGATGACTCTGAATTCTAGTCCTGATATTATCTAGATTACTGTTTTGGACATGTGATCTCTACAGATCTTAGTCTCCTTGGGGGCAAAAGAATTATAAACAATACTACTAACATAATCTTTCTAAAACCTGTACCATAATCATTTATTTCTTACATTTTTAAGGATGAAATGAAAATCCTTAGTGTGGTATCTCTCTTCCTTAAAATCCAGCCTTTGCTTATCTTTCTAGTTAAGTATTGACTTGCCATTTCTCTCACCTCCATGCCCCATTCATGATAAACCACTTGCAGTTCTGTGTTTGTGTCATGATTTATAATTTCTCTGTATTTACCGATCCTGCCTGGTTCACCACAGTTCCCACCTGGCCCATTTCTTTCTTTTTATATTACTGGTCTGACCCTACCATCTTTTGAGTTGTCATTCCCTCTGCATACATCAAGGCTTTACCCCTTTGTGTGACACAAGACATTCATCTAAATAGCAGCCAAATGGTTAAAATTTATAGCGGAACTTATTTATGGGGTATCACTAGTATCTATTTCTATGTGTAACTAAGCAGTATATCACTTTTCTGTGGCAATTTTTATTAATGGTAACTTAAATGTCCAAAATTTCTAGCTTCTCTTTTCATTTTATGTATGTATGTATGTATTCATTTATTTATTTTTAAGTAAGGTCTACACCCAATATGGGGCTTGAACTCATAACTACAGGAAGAGGAGTCACCTGCCTCACCAACTGAGCCAGCCAGGCACCCCAGCTTCTCTTTTCATTTTGTGGTGTTTCACCTCCCATCCCCTATCCTTACTGCCCTTCGATATAATACTTCTATCAGTAAGTTCTCTTTCTAATAATTCTCTGTGTGGCTCACTTTTATTACTTATCAACTTCCCTAGGTGACTATGAGATGAGATCCAAGCATTTGCCTTTGTGCTGCTCTCCTCCACTTCCCTATAAAAACAAGAAACGTCATTATGAGAACCAAGGGACTATGGATAAGACAACTTTCAGCTTCGTTTCTTGAGGTAAATTTGGAATTTGCCTTCCTCTATTTTAGATATATGTGCAGTAAATTCCGATTTGCAAATACATGATAATGTCAAAAAAGAAAAAAAAAATCCAGCAGATGTATTTCTTTCAGCCTGAGAGCAAATGGTTATGTTTTTGAAATGTAGGCAATCCTATACGGAAACAGAAGATTTTTGGCTTGAACCCACAGCCAAGTTGGCACATTAGTATTTGGAAACAATAGTTAGGCAATCTGACCATTTTCTCAAAGTCCTTTTGCCCTCTGTTGGAAACATTATTGAGTGGTCAGTGATGTTTGGGTCAGCTGAGTTTCAGGGAGTATCTGGTATCAGTAAAGCATCAGTTTATCTGGAAAATTACATTCCAAGTTTGAAACATTCATTATTCTGAATTTCCTGCCTGGTAAAAATCAGCATTATTCTGGGTATGGGCTGGGGGGTGGGGGGAAGGGTAATCCAACAAGATGTGCACTTCTTTTGTCAATATGCATTGTTTTGATTTTTATGAATTTTGTCATTCTTGTACATACACTGTAGAGAATATTTATAAAATAGTGTAATCAAACTCTATCACTACTGTATAAATATAAAACTCATTCCCATTCTGCATGCATATCTGTATAAGGGGACAGAGCAAAACCTTTGAAAATGCATATGCATGCACACCTTTTAGTACATCTTTTATGGCTTTGTGCATTTTCTTATAATATTTATCTAAAATTTAAAATTTGCATTAAGGTTTGGTCTATAAATGTTTACTCTAAATCTGTAATTTGCAGAAATAGCTTAAAGAAACTTGTAGTCACTAAATTCAAATCATTTCCTTCACCTACTTGGGTTTGTTAAATACTGTATATTACAAGGAAATAAAGTGATCATTGTTGGAGCAAAGTATCTTCTCTCGGTTTCCTCTCCCACTTAAACTCTAATGTTAGAACTTAGCAATCCTTTTACTATGAAAGCTACAGAAAACTTGCTTTTTATAAATGGTCTGTTTAAAATATAATTTCTAAACATATCCCATTATTTAACTTTGGTCCTTAGGAGCAACCTTCACCACAAGGCAAGCAGGAGATTTACCTATAAACTAGAAGTCAAAGCATTAGAATGGGATGAAAGCCTTTCTGGTAAAGGAATTTTAAAGCAGCAGATCATTTACTGTCAAACTCTAAATAATGCTACATGGAAATGCCTAAGGGTGTCTTAAAACAAATTGTTCCCATTTCGGATCTCACAATTAAAAGGAAAAGGAGGACTTCCAAACATCCTTCATTCCAGAAATATGAGTGTGTCTGGAGTTCCGACCCTGGCAGCGAGCGATCAATGCTGCATGTTAACAAAGCATGCCCCCAATCGCATACTTGGGATGGCACTGATGGCTGGCTTGGTGAGTCACTCAACCCCCGAGGACATTTTTGCAAATAGAGGCAAAACGTCAAGACCTTTTTCAAAAATTAAATCAGCAAGCATCCTAGTTATCCTCCTGACTTAAGTAGAGGAAGTAAATTCCTATTCCCTGAAGCACCTTGTAAGAGCAGAGCTCCCTGAGCATAGTTCAGAGACGCCTTTAGCATGAATGGGAGCTGGAAAGAAATAGCCTTTCCAGAATATAAAACAGGGAAAGTTTTCTCTTCCCATAAACTATAGGTAATACTTTTATAAAAAATAATTACTCTGCAGGAGCTATGCATAGGAGTAGTGATCTCTAAGCAAGGTCAGAATTTTGAGAAGTAATTTCATTTACTTATAATGTGCTTTTTATAAAGATGTATGAATATATGTTTCCATGGGTATCTATTTCGGATACTACCGTCTATCTTCAGCTTTCTATATCTATTTTAAACTTGGCTTTGCCCAGTGATTTAAATACAAGCCTGCTATTCACCCAGCAGTGCTGTCCCATAGAACTTTATGCTATGTTGAAAATGTTCCATACCTATATTGTCCATTATGACCACCTCAGGCCACAGGTGACCACTGAGCACTTGAAATGTGACTAGTGAGACTGAGGATCTGAATTTTCATTTTTTTAATTGTCATTAATTTAAACAGTAATGGGCATGTAGCTATTCTCTTGGTAGCGGCCAGCACAATTTTAGAACAGCTCTTCGGAAGCTTTAATAGATATAGCAGGGAGCTTGTTCAAAGGAAAATCAGATGCAGTATGTCTAGGGTGGGACCTGAGATTCTGCATTTCTAGCAAACTCCCAGGTGACCACACTTCGAAAAGCAAAGCTTTGGAAGAATCATTCTCAAATGTTAATGCTCCCGGGGAGCATGAAAACCCGCAATGCCCAGACTGAACCCAGTACCAAACAAATAATGAATTCTCTTGCTGAGACATAGTATTTTTTTATATCTCTCTAGGTGATTCCAATGTTTAGCCAAGTTTGAGAACTAGTGCTTTGCTACAGTGCTTATTACACTTTAAAGGGCACAGAGGTCACCTATGGAGACCACATAGGAGATCTTGTTTAGCTACAGATTCTGTTTCAGTGGGTATGGAATGGAACCTGAGATTACTAGTAAGTTTCCTGACGATCTGCTTGGGACGTTCCTGGTCTGCTTGAGACGTTGCTCTTCAAAGGGTGTATCAGGGGCCAGCTCAATTAGCATCACCTGGCATCATTTTGGAAATGCCTAACCTTAGGCTCCGCCCTAGAGTAATTGAATCAGAACCTGTCTTTGGACAGCATTCGCAGGCGATTTGCATGTACCTTATAGTTTAAGTGGCACTATTCAGAAATCTTAACCACATTTTTTGTTAATATTGAGTTTGAAGGGTTTGAAAGTAATTTTTAAGATTAGAATTCGAGCTCAGTGGTTCTCAAAGCATGATCTCAGTTCCAGCAGCATCTGTGTCACTGGAAACTTATCTGGAGTTAAGGCCCAGCAGTCTTGTTTTAGCGAACCCTTTGAGTGATACTCATGAATTCTACATTCTGAGAAATCCTACTCTGGCTTTTTTTTTTTTTTTAATTTTTTATTTTTTATAAACATATATTTTTATCCCCAGGGGTACAGGTCTGTGAATCACCAGGTTTACACACTTCACAGCACTCACCAAATCACATACCCTCCCCAATGTCCATAATCCCACCCCCTTCTCCCAAACCCCCTCCCCCCGGCAACCCTCAGTTTGTTTTGTGAGATTAAGAGTCACTTATGGTTTGTCTCCCTCCCAATCCCATCTTGTTTCATTTATTCTTCTTCTACCCACTTAAGCCTCCATGTTGTATCACCACTTCCTCATATCAGGGAGATCATATGATAGTTGTCTTTCTCTGCTTGACTTATTTCGCTAAGCATGATACGCTCTAGTTCCATCGATGTTGTTGCAAATGGCAAGATTTCATTTCTTTTGATGGCTGCATAGTATTCCATTGTGTATATATACCACATCTTCTTGATCCATCTGGCTTTTGTTGGGTTGAAAATTCTGAAGACACAACTTCATAATATTTATTTTGTATAGCTCTTGTAATAGATACAAGACATATAGTCAGTGCTTTATACACATAGTAGTGTGTATCATGTAAGATGGGACTATGTGGCCCAAGAAATAGATGTTCAATTAATATTTGTTGAATAGTTATTTATCAATAGTTTTAAAAGTTATTAATAAAATGCATAATATGCACAATTTTTAGAATCTTTCAGGATGACCTTTTAAAATGCAAATTTGGGGAGTCTGCTTCTCTCCCTCTTCCTTTGCCCCTCCCACTGCTTGTGCTCTCTAGCTCTCTAATATATAAGTAAATCTTTAAAAAATGCAAATTTGATAATTAATTCTTCACTAAAATCCATTAATGCCTTACCATTTCTGTAAGGATGAACCTAAATCTTCTTAAACTGATCTACAGTATCTGGCTACATCCCATTGTATTATCCACTATTGCCACTCTCCGTAATCCCCTATCCACCACTCAGTTCTCTATAATAAAATGATTCTAGCCTTCCATCACTTTTGGTCATTGAATCATACTTCTTCCTAAGTCAAGACCTTTCTTTGCCTGTGTAGTTCTTTCCAAAGAGACTGTTCTTTGTATATCTGCCCCATTACCTAATTAACTATTTCTCATCCTTTCCATAATATGTTCAAAGACAATTCTCATCTGAATAAAGTCTACCTCTTATATTCTCTTATAGTTCTTTGTACTTTCCTTAATTTATACATATTAGTATTTATCCATTTGATTAATTATTTACAGTGTATCTCTGATTCTGTATTGTGATCCCCTCAAGTCAGAGACTGAGTATAAATTATACCTCCAGTGCCTAGCATACAGTAGTTATGTAATATCTGCTGAATTAATAAAATTAGAATGATCATCCACTAGAATGCCTCATCTTTTTTCCCCCTTTTGCTCCCCAAGGCCACTGATGTTACAGATTAGAAAATGGAACCACCAAATTTTATCCAGGAATATTCAACTAGGAATACTCAAGGTTTTCCTAGTATAGTTTCTTTATATAAATTAGAAATTACTATCCCACAGTATTCCAAAGAGAGACAGTAGTCCAATTGGAACTATTTTCTTTTTATCTTTTAAAAACAATTTCTATATTTTTCCATACTTTTATTTTTTCCAAAGCAGGTAGATTTATAGCTAATTTACTGCCCATACCACTCTTTGGTAGATCCCTGAGAATTCCAAGGTAAATGTGACTTTTGTCCATGTTTCTATTACCTTTGTGTTCGTTTCCTAGAGTTACCCTAACAATTTACCATAACCTCTGTGGCCTAAAACAAAAGAAATTTATTCTCTCACTGTTCTGGATGCTAGAAGTATGAAATCAAGTGTTGGCAGTGTAGGTTGCTTTTTGGAGTCTCTGAGGGAGAACCTGTTCCGCTTCGTTCTCTTAACGTCAGGTGGTTGCTGGCAGTTGTTTGTATTCCTTGGCTTTTGGCAGCAGAACTTTAATCTCTGTCTCCATGTTTACATGGCTATGTTCCCCATGTAGGTGTTCAAATTTTCCTCTTCTCCTAAGGACACCTGCCATTGGATTAGGACCCACCCAATTCAGTTTAACCTTATCTTCACTTGATGACATTGATAAAGACATTTTCAAATACAATCACGTTCTGAGGTTCTAGACAGACATGCATCTGGGGGAGAACACTTCAACTCAATAGAACCTCTGTGCCCAACAAGTGCATAAAGATTTGGTTAAAACTTGGGCAGTTAGCATTTACTAGGTACATAGTTATTTACTCAACCTGATATAATTTGCTTAATAACCTGATATGTTACTTAAAAAAGTAACTTGTCTAAGGACATATGGCCAAGTTTTAGCAGAATTAGATTTTAAATCAGATTCTGATTTTTTTTTTTTCAGATTCTGATTTTTTAACCAAAGGTTATGCTCTTGCTACTTCACCATGATTCTTACAGTTCCTACCAGGCCTCCTTACCCTACCACATTTCATAAACCATAATTATATACTTTAATAGTATGAACTCAATATTTATTCACAATATCATTAAAATGTTGCAAGGACAACAATATATTTACTCTAGGTTTTACATATATTTGGGGCACGAGTGTGGCTCAGTCAGTCAAGCATCCTACTCTTGATCTTAGTTCCAGTGTTGATCTCAAGAGTCTAGAGTTCAATCCCTGCATTGGGCTCCATCCTGGACATGGAGCCTACTTTAGAAAGAAAAAAAAAAGTCTACATATACTCATTGCCCAGCTTCCAGACCCAAGGTTTTCACAGTTTTGTCTCTTATCATTTTTTTAAAGATTTTATTTATTTGAGAGAGAAAGAAGGAATGGGAGAGAGGTAGAGGGAGAAGGCATCTCCCCTGTTCCCCCACCCCATCCCGGGCACAGAACCTGCTATGGGGCTTGATCCCACTACCCTAGATCATGACCTGAGCAGAAGGCAGTTGCTTAACTGACAGAACCACCTGGGTACCCCTGCCTCTTTATCATCTTGATCATCTTGACAACCTCCTTTCTGATGTAATGGACAAAGACATAGTGAAACACTGCATTTACCAAGATCAATCCCATATCCCATGGACTTCTATATCATCATTCTTCCCATTATCCACATACCTACATATATGTTCTAACTGAAGCATTGAGGTCATAGGTCATGCACAGACAAGTCATGTATGTCTTCCTCTTAGAAACTAATAAACAAATGAACTATTGCATCAGAATTTATTAATATTTTCAACATTAGCCCAAACATTCTCCAATGAATGCCTTCCTTTGGCAATTATTTTATGTCATTTTGTTACCTGTATATGTAGTAACATACAAAATAATTTTCAAAGTACATATTCTTGATGATTTTTCAGATGATTTTTATAAAAAAGAACATTTAATTCTATATATGCTATCTTATTAGACTAGAAATATTAAAAAGCTTAAAAATTAGTCTGACTCCTGGAAATAAATCATTTTAACCCAAGTGAATGATAGAAATAAAATATTTTAGTAATTTCTAGAAGGAGGAATACAAATATAATCTGAAGATAGTTCTGAATTAATAGTGTATATACAATCTAACTTTTCTGTTTCTAAAATTTCTGATACTTTTAGTTAAAGGTAGAGACGGAGCATTATGAATCTCCTACTTTTTTTAATTTTTAATTTTTCAAAGTTTTCTGGCTTTATTGAGATACAATTGACATATACCACTGTGTAAATTTAGATTATACAATGTTGATTTGACACACTTACATACTGGGAAATGATTACCACCATAGGATAAACTAACCCCCCATCATGTCACATAATTACCATTTCTTATTTGTGGTGAGAACATTTAAGGTCTATTCTCTTAACAACTTTCAAGTAATAGTATATTATTGTTAACTGTAATAGCAATTCTGTGTGTTAGATCCCAAGGACTTCTTCATCTTCTAACTGGAAGTTTGTACCCTCTGACTGATAGCTCCTATTTCTTTTATAGCTTCTTAAAACTTCTTCTTGAGAGCAGCATACATCATGTCCACTCACATTTCATTAGCTAAAACCTCTCATGTGGTTTCAACTTCAAGGGAGTGGATAAATGCAATGTTGACAAATATCTGAAAAGAGAGTAAGAAATGTTAGTGAGGAGCATTAATGACTATCACAGTTTGCTCTGATGGTTACCAAATATTTGGTTTCTCTTATTGCATGAAAAATATGCACATATCTCCTTGACATCTTTCTAAGGAATAAAATCCCCAAATTCCACACTCTCATACATTTAGCTAGGGTTTTAGAATTTCCACAAATAGCCATTCTTGTTTAGAGATCTATAAGCCAATAAAACCAGTGAATGAATGATATGTCTCATACCAATATTACATATATACTGAGCAAAACATAAGGATAAAAGCTGGAGGGGATGTGAGTGGGTAAAATGTTCTTTGACTAGGCCCCGATTTTGCTATGGAGAAGATATGTCCAGTTCATTGCTCTCCATAGTCTCCAGCTATAAACTATGAAGATGTTTTCTTTCCCATTATCCTCCTTGCATACATGTGAAATAAGCAAAGGAGAATATCTCTCCTTGGGGGTTTTTCTCAGTCTGCTGCCCCTGGGAAGGTTGAGACTCCAAGGATCATTTTGAGTCTTAAACAGTCATGAAGGTTTCAGTATCCTTTGCAGTAACATTCTCTTAAGAAACTTAGTAGACTTGGAGCACCTGGGGCTTAGTCAGTTAAATCGCAGACTCTTGATTTCAGCTCAGGTCATGATCTCAGTGAGCCCCCCACCCCCACTCAAGGCTCTAAACTCAGCATGGGGTCTGCTTAAGACTCTCCCTCCTTCTGCCCCTCCCCCCATAAATAAATAAATAAATAAATAAATAAACAAATAAAAACTTAGTAGACTTAGTATGTATTTAATTCTAGTCAGTTCCATGCTCTAAAATCTATGCACAGAGTCTGTTTCCTGCACTTGCTTATTGGATTTGCTATATTTCTTGACTTTTTCTTTCCCACATCTCCTTCTTCCAATTTAATTGCTTATTTCTTGAGCAGTAGGCAAGCCACAACTTTATTCACTTCTTCTTGAGCCATTCTGTCCAATTGAAAGGATTTGCTGGGTGTCAAAACCTTAATTGGGTCTTTTCACTGAAAGATCTTAATTTGTTCAGAGATTTTAATAGTGGATATGTAGGGAGTATTCTTGATTTGATTTCTGTCACAAGACTGGGTTTTAATTGGCCTTTGTCTCTCAAAGCCCTTCTCAGATGTGTATTTTACCAATTAGCATTAAAAAGCGACTGCCTCTTCTAATCCTCCAGTCCCCAACTTTCTGGACTCTCACTCCTTCCTTTTATTCCTTCTTGCAAACCAGCCAATCTTTTCTGAGCCAATCTCTTTTTGTAGTACTTTATCAAAGCTATCAACAAATCCAGCCAACACACTTACTTCTTGATTTACAAATTCACAAGGTATATAATTTGTCTTCCAGATTATGTCAACAATTACGCAAACAATTTTATCAATTGATTAGATGCTACATAACACAGATCAGCATTCTTAGGCTCCGATTATACTTTCCTCACCACCCACTTCCCAGTCTTTATGTTAAGGTTTTGTTATGACCATACCACATTTCTAGGTACATATTTCAGTATTAATCAAGAGACATGATATATGTAGATTATTCTGCAGTTAAAAAATGATTAGTGTCTTATGTCATCAAGATGTATTTCTTGTTCCTGCTATATGGGAGAGGCTTTCCTCTTTCCAAGGCAGAAAAAGAATGATGATTCAGTCTGGAAATGACACATCATGTTCTACTCATATTTCTTCAGATAAGGAACTCACATGTTTAGTCACCAATTCAATGGTAGGGAGGTTACAAACTCCTTACACACATGAAAAGAGAAACAAAATATAGTTTATAAATTGCACAATGACTATAATACCAAATAATAGATGAGTTGATTTGGCCATCAAAAATATTGGAAGGAAATTTGACATGACTCTATAATTATACTAATGCTTCAAAATACATATATTTCCTACTATATATAGTACATTATATATTACTTACATTTATTTTCCCAAATATTATTGTTATTTACAGTAATAAAAATAGTGGTTATATAAAGTGGACTCAGCACTTTAAATAAGTTAATCATTTTATCCTTATAATCACCCTCTGAGGTAGGTGTCATTACTCCTATTTCAGAGATGTTGAAACATCAGTAGCAAGCAATGCCCAAGAAATGTCCTCCTCACTTGCTAGTAGGGGACTTTCCTAGTCCCTTCCTGGACAACTCACCTGATTGTTCTATAGGCACTCTGAAATTAACAAATTCAACAACAGTAGTAGTATTACTTCTACTCTGAAGAGGCAACAAACTACTGCCTCTAACCAAGAAGGTTTTTTTGTTTTTTTAAGTTTATTTTCTTATAGTAATCTCTGCACCAACGTGGGACTTGATTTCACAACCCCAAGACAGAGAGTTGCATGCTCCTCCAGCTGAGCCAGCCAGGCACCCTGTCTAACCAAGAAGTGTTTTAATCTCCCTTCTTATGGGTAATCGATCAACTATTGAGACTAGGTAATTCAACCCTACTTTTTACTCTTTCCCATTACCACTTATCAACACACCAAAGTTCTACTGATTTTATAACTTAAATATTTCATAAGTATTTTTGAAGCAGCTCTATATCAGGCTTTCAAATGTGTTCTACTAGGTCCAAAGAGTAGAATAGTTCCTAATAAGTAGAAACAGTATGGATATTTAATATATTATATATATATAATATATATATATATATTATAAATATATATTTATATAATAGAAGAGAATTTCTATCACTAATGGTGTTAATGTTTAATAAATGTACTCCCAACTGATATGGGAAGCTTTCAAACATATAATGGGTCAGTAAACTAGATAAACTGCAAAATGTTTTTAAAATCTAGGATTCTGGGAGGCTCATGGCTGGCTCAGTCAGTAGAGCATGCAACTCTTAATCTCAGGGTTGTGAATTCCACATAGGGTGTACAAAGAACCTAACAAGTAAGATATGGGACATCTAGGTGGCTCAGTTTGTTAAGCATCCAACTCTTGATTTTGGCTCAGGTCATAATCTCTGGGTTATGAGATTGAGCTCCACCTCAGGCTCCAAGCTCAGCATGGAGTCTGTTTGTCCTAATCTCTCTGTTCCTCCCCCAGCTTGTGTGGTCTCTCTCTCTCCCTCCCTCCCTCTCAAATAAATAAATAAAATCTTTAAAAAAAATAAATAAAATATGCTGAAAAATCCTTTGATACATTCCAATGCCTATTTATGACAAAAATATTCAGTAAATTAGGAAGTTCTTTTAGGAACTCCCTCAACCTTGATAAAAGTCATCTATGAGAAATTTGAGAGCTAGAATCATATTATTTGTAAAATAATGGATTTTTACACCTAAAATCAGGAACAAAGTAGAAGTGTTAATTCCTTCAACTTCTATTCAACAATTTAGTGTGGGGACCTGGAAAGTGTGACAAGGCAAAGAAAAGCAAGAAGTCATAGAGATCAGAAATAAAGGAATAAAACTGTCTTAAATGTATACAATATGATTGTATACTTAGGAAATCCTAAGGAATCTCCAAAAAGGTATTAGAACTTAAAAGTTAAGCAAGTTTGCATATACAAGATCATATGTAAAATTAAATGGGGTTTTTATAAGCCAACGATAAAAAATTGAAAATTGTATCCTAAATATGAGATGCTTAGGTAAAGTCTAAAAATACTGGTATACAGAGGCATAGGGGGGGCTCAGTCAGTTAAGCTTCTGACTCTTGATCTCAGCTCAGGTCTTGAGACAGATCAGTTAGGTTATGATTCAAGTCCCACATTGGGCTCCACGTTGGGCATGGAGCCTACTTAAAAAATAATAATAAATAAATAGATAGATAAAAAATAAAAATATAGGTATACAATTTCTACATTCATTGAAACTACAAAGCAATGCTTAGAGAAAAAAATTTAGACTGAATAATTGGAGAATATGCTATGTTCACAGATTTGAAGATTCAATCATATTAAAATACAGATTCTAAGCACATTTATCTACAGATTCATTATAATTCTAATAAACCCACAGCTGGCAGTGTCTTTATGGAAATTGACAAATTGATTACAAAATTTATACAGAAATGGAAAGAAACTCAAGTAACCAAAATTATTTGAAAAACAAAGTTGGAAGACTTATATTACCTGATATGAGAATTAACTATAAATCAACAGTAATCAAAATAGCATGATATTGTCATAAATATAAACATATAAGTCAATGGAATAAGATATGACCATTGATTTTCATTTAATTTGCCATGGTGTTTCAATGTGGGAAAGATAAACTTTTCAACAAATGGTGCTGGGACAACTGGATAGTCATATGGAAATAAATGAATTTTGACCCTTACCTTGTACTGTATAAAAATAACTTGAAATGGATCATACACATGAACATGAGACCATAAAACTTCTGGAAGTAACTATAGAGTAATATCTTTGCAGCCTTGGAGTACACAAACGTTTCTTAAAACAGTACACAAAAAGCGTAAGTCATAAAAAATAAATTTTTGTTGTGGTAAAACATATATAACATAAAATTTAGAATTTTAATTATTTTTAATGTACAACTTAGTGGCATTAAATATATTTGCCACCAAATAGCACCAGAAATTTTTTATCACAAACTGAAACTCTATACCCATTAAACAATAATTCTTCATCTTCTATCCCCCAACCCCTTATAGCCACCAAATATTCTACTTTTTGTCTCTAGGAATTTGACTATCCTAGGTACATCATATAAGTCAAAACATACAATATTTTTTTTTGTATCTGGCTATTTCACTTAGGATAATATTTCTAGGTTTTATCAATGTTGCCACATGTATCAGAACTTTATTCCTTTTGAAAGTTGAATAATATTCCATTGTATATATATACCACATTTTGTTATCAGTTGATCTGTCAGTAGACATTTGGGTTGTTTCTACCTTTGACTATTTTGAATAATGCTTCTACAAATATCAATGTACAGTTATCTGTTAGAGTCCCTGCTTTCAATTATTTTGGGTATATACCTGTAAGTAGGGGAAATTGCTTCTGTTGGCCTGGAAGATTTAGGGGAATTTGTGAGTATAATATTCTCAGGCTTATGCAGCATGTGACCCCTTTCCAGATTTTAAGAACCCATTCTTTTATCATCGAAGTCCTATCTTTGTCACAGGTTACTATCATGACTGCATATCCCAGCTTTTCTGTAGCTCTGCTATATTTACAATCAAAACCTAGGCCTTATTTTCTTAAATAATAATATACACTATGGATGTATACGATGGACATTTTCAAATATCTATAGAAATAAGTATAACAGTAAAATGAAGATATGTGTACCCATCACCCAACTTCAACAATAGTCAATGCATAACAAATGTTATTTTAAATATTTCTTTTTTTTTTTCTCAAATTTTTATAAAAATTCAAGTTAATTAATGTACAGGGCAAAATTGGTTTCAGGAACAGAATTCAGTGATTCATCACTTACATACACCACTACGAAAAGCATCAGCTTTTTAAGCCTTCAGTTTTAGAGAATGACTCAAGAAAGAATCCATCACTGATTAATTTTTTTTAAATATGCTTATTTTCAGGGTGCCTGGGTGACTCAGTTGGTTAAGCGTTTGCCTTCAGTTCAGGTTGTGATCCCAAGGTCCTGGGATCGAGCCCCACATCAGGGTCCCTGCTCAGCAAGGAGTCGGCTTCTCCTTCTCCCTCTGCCTGCCACTCCTCCTGCTTGTGCTCTCACTTCCACAACCCAGTGATTTTGTAGCAAATCTCCGACATTAGTATTTTATTTGTAAATATTTAAATGTATGTATTTCAGAAAGATAAGATTCTTTTTAATACAACCAAAGTATTTTTTATAAAACCAAAAATAAATAATAGTTCCTTGAAACTATCCATATCTAGTTAGTGTTTCCCATGTTTTCTATAATATCTTATAACTGTGTGTCTGTCTGTCTGTCTGGGCCTATCTGCTTGCAGCTGTTGGGTATGAGAGGCCCTCTGGCTTTTATAGCATACCATCCATTGTCAGTTAGCTTCTCTGAGATTTTCGTTTTGTTTTTGCTAGACTTTCAATGCTAGTAACAGAAGCTAGCCTACTCTACGATCATTCTAAATTAGCCTTGGCCTCATACAGTTCAATTGCTATAGCAACCAGATATTCCATAGTCTCACCATCAACCTGCATTTTATCCCAATTAACCAGATGTTTTAAAAAAGCCTTTTTGCTTGTAATGCCATTGTGTGACATGAGCCATCACCACCTCACCTATCACCAGAATGACTTTCTTATTGTTATTAATCTGAGGAGTAATCCGGCTCCAAAAATCCATTAAAAAAAGATGGGATAAGTCTGTGTTCTAGGGCCACTTCTGATAGCAACTATCGGTCTGAATTCTCTAAAAAAGCAATTCTCTAAAAAAGCCTGAGGGAAATCTTATGTGCTGCTGCTTTATTAGGGAATATGATTCCAAGGCAGCAAGAATGAAGTAAATGAAGACCAAATCAGGAGGAGGAGACAATATGAGGAAGGATTACTGAACTGGCCTCTGCTTGGCATCAGATATAATTTATTTTTCAATCTCAGTGGACTCAATTCTGAGATGTCTTATGGGTCGCAGGAAGGTTGGCTGGAGGGAAAAGTAGTTGAAATTGTATTCACTGGCTTTCAATCCCATTCATTAAAGCTATTTTTCTGTAGGTTTCAACTCCCCCACAGTTTTGGATTATGCTTTGATCTCATACCTCAGTGGTAACAGGAGAGTTCCAGGTGGGAGGCTAGAGGCACACTGTGAAAAAATGAAATGAGGTCATGTGTTGTGCTGCATGTAGCCACACAAAATTGGTAACTTCAGCAGTGGCTGGTGTAATTATGAAGTGGGTTGTTGGAACCAGTGGACAAGGGCTGTACAGACAAGTGAGATCAAGAGCTATCCGACGTGGCATGTAAGCTGTGTCTGATACAGAGCACTGCCGTAAATTATCATGACTGCGCTCAGTCCTTCATTATCCATGGAGGCCATGTCTTGTCAAGTTAAAGAGAAGTTACAGAAGTTACTAGTCAAAATTATTTAAGAGTGAAATTCTGTACTGTGGAAGGTGAATTCTTGAACCAAAATGATCTATCGCTGTCAAGTTTGAAGATGCCTTTTGGAATAGAGAATGGCAATGACCCACTTACAGTGTTACCAGCAACAGAGAAAATATCATGTGGCAGCAACGGGTAGTTACACTGTTTGAAATTTCTGTATTCATTACATATTGAATCAAGTATCAGAAAGGTATAGCTGCATTTTCCTGCCTGCAACACACAAAAATCTATTAAAACACTGTATTTCCTTTTAAAAGGAAAGACAAATTTAGGACACTAAAGGGAAAAATTTGGTATGGATGAGTTTTTGCATCACCCTTCTGTGGCAACATTAGTGGTAACCGTGTAGTTGCTGTTATTATTATTATTATTATTATTATTATCTGATGACTCCAGTCACTTGGTCAGGGAGGATACTTGAGAACTAATTTGGGCGCAGTGGTTTGAACCGATAATAGGAAAAGACGTCCAGGTCAAAAGTCTGGAGACTTTTCAGAGCTGTAACTACCTGCATTAGAATGCACAAATTTCATCCCACTAGAATTTAATGCTTGTCATGATGTTCACCAACTATGCACATGCTTATTTGACGAGGAACCAGAAGGTATCCACCACTGTGTCATTCTGGGTGACGTACCATTCACTATAGAGTTTCAATGATATAACTCAGGCTGATCAAGGTTTAGACTCTGAGTGTTGTTTTCTGTGGAAAGTACACAGCTCTCTACAATGTAGAAGGACAGAATTTCCCCCCTTATAATCCACAACAAATTAACCAGTAAGAGAGAACCAAATTTCATGAACTTTTTTATGGAATTACCACTGAACAGAAGAGACTTTGGAGACAATAAGTCGAAATGTCAGTGTGTGCCTATAATGCCATGAAAATTTACACCATTGTCTGTCTCTTATTTCATAATCTTTGGCAAGAAAGTAGGCTGCCCACTAATCTCCCTTTTAAGGATGCACAGGGAGGCGGTGAGATATCTGAGAAACTCAATCAGTATTCAGCTACATTTAAATATACTTTGTAGACATCAGGTTGATGGCCCCCATATGTTGCTCAATGCCGGAATAGAGACTGATACATGGCAGAATCTTCCAGTATTGCTATAGCTGTGAGGACTCCTTCTAGGGCAAAATGACCAGCACTTATAATCTACCTTCTGTTTTGAGAGCGCAGAGTAGGCTTATAACTTTCCTATATACCAAAAGTGAGGCGAACGTAGGTTGGGGTTCTTAAGATGATTTACAAAAACAACGTGTTAACATGAGAACTGAATAGGGGAATTTACACCTCTTCCGTTTTCTAATGTAGAGAGAGTATGTCAGAATAAATGGTGGAAAAAACCCTGCAAGCTGAAATAATAGACTTCTCACTAATTTGCCAGGACACTGGGAGAAAAATTGGGGCAGTAAATCACAGTGGAGAAATGGGGACGGTAATACACTATGGCCCCAGTGCCTTCAAATTGTTATTAAAGAGGTGACTCACTTTTTATTATATCAATTAGAATTCAAGTGCAATTATACTACATAATAAAAACATTCTGTTTTCCTATCAGAGGGTCCATGTGGAAAGGATGTAAAAGGAGCATTGGAATTTGTCCTGGAATCTCTTCCTGATATAATAGTGATAAATATTTTGATGCAAGTGTCAGAAATTTCCCCAGAAGCAGGTCTAGAATTAAATCGTTTGTCCTTTTTTTAAAAAAAAATTTTTTTTAATGATTTTATTTATTTATTTGACAGATGGAGATCACAAGTGGGCAGACAAGCACGCAGAGAGAGAGGAGGAAGCAAGCTCCCCATTGAGCAGAGAGCCCGATGCGGGGCTGGATCTCAGGACCCTGAGATCATAACCTGAGCTGAAGGCAGAGGCTTAACCTGCTGAGCCACCCAGGTGCCCCAAGGCTATGTCCTTATATAACTTTATTTAAAAAACCAGGTAGAGGTCAGAATTTGGCCTGTAGGCCATAATTCACTGACTACTGGTCTAAAGAAAACCAGGGTGAACAGAATAAGAGGAATTATCAAAGGATACTGAGAAGGACAGAATAGTTGTTAGACTAAAATGAGAACTATGACACGTTATCAAGTCAAGGGAAAACAGTGTTTAAAGGACAAGGGAATAACTGATAAAATCAGGAGATACAGGAAAGTTCAGTCAGAAAAATACTAAGAAATTTCTATTGGATTCAGGGAAAGCAAAATCATTGGTGTTACTCCATTTCCATGATGCTGCAAATGTCAGATTTCAGTGAATTAAAAAGATGAAGTGGGAGTAAAATCACTCAGTGTAAAGAACTCTTTAAAATTGTTGAGTTGTAAAGAAAAGACAAGAGAAGAGGAGAGAAAAGAGAAGAGAAGAAATATGTTACTAACTGGAGTTGATGATAAGACAGACACTGAAAAGTATATTTTAAAAAAGACAGAACAAGGGATGTTTAAATATGAGTAAGAAAGGACTAACAGGAAGTAGTAAAAAATGCATGATATACATAATTAAAGAAGGCATAGTTGAAATGAAAAAGGTCTCTTGAAAATGCAAGAGAATGAGCAAAGATGGAATGTGATCTCAGAGAGGAAAAGGAATATTATCTTCATTACAATTACAGAGAAGGAGATAGCAGTGGCATTTGAGGCTTGTATTCATTATTTACCCCTGCATATCCAACTCCCTCTAAAATCAACAAGGATTTTATATTCATACTTCTGTAGGACTCTCTTGGCTAGTTCTGCCTCATATATGTTGGCTGAGATCACTCATATGGTGGCAGTTATCTAGAAACTCAACTGGGGCCAAATGATTCAGAATGACTTTGCTCATGTCTGGTGATTGGCACCATCTTAAAAACCACTCTAGCTCACGTTTCTCTCCAGCAGGGTGGTCATGGGGCCTCAAAACACAAAAGGGTGAAAAATGAAGTGGTAAGGCCTCCTAAGGCCACAAAACACCTCTTTTGCCACATTCCATTGAAAATCACAGGACCAGCCCAGATTTAAGGAGAAAGCAAATGGCTCTGCCTCTTAATCAAGTTGTGGGGGGATTCCCATTGCCAGATAGTATGGGGGATGGGAGAGTTTGTTTCTCATATCTTAATGAATCACTTCTCATGAGGCTTTATAAAACCCATTCATTTTCAGACATATCTCTTTCTCTTCCTGTTCTCAACAAAATGAACTGATCAGAACTAGAGTGTGGAAGTATGTAGTGTGAGCTACAATTAAAGGGTAGAATTAAGAAGAATCTTTATTTTATTTGGATCTACCTGATAATATATAAAAATTAAACAAAAGTAGCTTGGGATACTTTAGATTCTATCATTTTGAGTGGATAAAACATATGAAAAACTATGAAAATGCTTCTTTATGATTGTTTCAAAAACCTGAAAATCCAAGATATACTATAACAACCCCTCCGATGTTTGTCTAAAGGCTTCTGTTTTTAACTTGCTTTCTGCTTTCTTCTAAAGAACGATTAAAACTTAGTCCCACTGAAACCCACACCCAAAGGGCTGAGATAGGACAAAAATGCTTTGGAGTTATTCAGTATATTCAGCTGATTTCTTGAAATATGATTTAAAAGTGGCACACACAATTCTTAACCATCAGAATTTAGATTGATCCTTTTATCTGAATAGAGTCTCAGTGGGTGAAAATCACTGAAATTGTAGAATATCTGAAACAACTTCAATCCATCACACTGCGAAATATCATCAGTGTGCTGAAAGGAATACAAAATAATGTTTACTTGCCTATTTTTGCTTCAATAGTTTTCACTCTAAAAACTAATAAGTGGCTTGAGGTTTCCTAGTTGACATCTTTCTTAAAAACTATCTTTACAAAATTTCTCCTCTATCCAAAAATTCTGATCTGATGAGTTCAGTATTGATGATTTTTGAGAACACTTTCATTCCCTCACTTTTTTTCCCCCAGTCTCTCTCTCCCCACTTTTTCCTTCCCTTCTTCCTTTCCTCTGTTCTCTTTCTCCCACTTTTCTGTCCATAGATAGAAAAGGAGTATATGTATCTGCAAGAGTCCTTATTTGCAGATGTACCAATCTGGGATTTTGTGCCTATGCTCATTTTAATTTAAATTTATATTAATATAGCGGGGACGGCTCCTAACACTGAATGGAAAGAGTCATATCAAGATAAGTCTGAAGATGTGGCAGATTGGGCATCATCAGGAGATGATTTGTGTATTAAGAGTTCCATGCTAAGGAGAATGAGGAAAAACTTGTGTTTCAATATTTATAGGAGAATTTGAGGCCAAGCAGAAAGGAGTTGATAATAGTGGTCAATCTCAGACATTGTTGAACTATTTAGGATTATATCAACTTCTGTATGACCTAATTGAGACCAAGACGTAGTCATGTTTCTTATGTTTCTATATCTTGTCAGTGATGAGTCACCATCTTCAAGTGGCTTCTGTTGTTATTACCATCAACAAGACAAACCAGAGCAGAACATGAACCACATGATATACCACTGGGGACCCAAAAACTGAGTAAGACATTGAGGGGGCCTGGGTACGCTGCATAGGCAAATAAGAGAAAGAAAGAGTAAAATGTAATCCATCGTTTTAATATCCCCCATGTACATAAACATGTTCTGGTGAAGCTTGAGAGACTTAGGATATACTTAACTAATTTGTGAGAGGGCATTTAAAGATTTAGGTGACAAGCAATTTGTCCAGAACTTGATATTGAGCCTATTAGGATGTATTGGGTATGCATTAGGCCTCAGTAATTTTTTTCTTTGACAACTTTTAAAGGTAATACTAAATAAGAATAAATAGGTTCTTATTTGGGTTGAAGTTTGTGTAATTTCCCTATCCCAAGTCATAGATCATTGACTAAATTATACAAATCATTGTCCTTAGGTTGATTTGGACCATGAGGTTATTAGGAATTTTGGAAATAATTGATCACAGCTGCTACTGGGAAAATTTATACTTGTCGGCAGTACAGACACCCACACATGAACAGACTTTTCCTGTGATTAACATACACATTGGGAGTAAAACTCCTTTATTAAAATATTGGTTATCTTTGAGAAATATTCTTAAATTAGGGCATGGATCATTTATGTGCCTATTATACTCCACATGAATACAGATGTGCAGTGCAAAATAGCTTATAGACATCATTGTCTGGATATTTGTAATACACCTTGCTAAATATTTCTTTAAAACTGTCATCAGTTAACACTTGCTTTTAATCACCCTTAGGTTCCATTTCGAGGTGTTTTTTTTCCCCCTTTTATTTGGTATTATTGCAATTTCCCCCCTTTTACTGAGCTTACTCATCCTCTCACCAAAACCTCATCTTTATTTGTTCAATTAATTACACACTTTTTTTAAAGTGAATTTCACTGTACAACCCCTTTTTAAATGAGTTTCAGTGTGCCACTCCTACCAGGGTATTGCAATTTCAGCAATTCATCTTCAATGATGAAATTAGACTTTGTCTTTGACAAAAGAACTTGACTGATCAGCAAAGAAGTCTGCTGAATTGCTTTAACACAGGGTTTTTCTGTGTAGAATTTTACATCAGGGCTGGGCTTCCAGCCTCAAAGTGTTTGTAGATGAATGGCATATGTCAGGAAGAGGTGGTGTAGTCCAGTTTGAGGTTGAAACCAGATTTTAAGAATTGAATGTATTGTATATACTTGGTCACAAAAATTGAGATGAAAGGTAGAAAAATTTTAGCCAAAGTTCAGCCTCCCTAGACAACAAAAAGGAAACTAGTTGCTAACAGAAGTGACTCAAGCTAAGCCACTGCTGTATCTTTAGGCAGCTTATTAACACCAACGCACCTCATCAGCCACTCCATTAATGTAAAATGTCATTTTAAAATACGTGGGAAAATTTAATTCAGACTTTCCCACAGACACAGCCAGGTTCTTTCTATGCCTAGGAGCCTTGTAATCTAGGAAGTTCATGTTATTCATGTGGAATTGAAGTCTCACTTGAAGATTTGAATCTCCCTTCAGGATATGGGTTAGCTTGACTCTCATCCAGAAGGATATCAGCATAATGAAGTGTTATGATTAGAAATGTTAAGTTTGCATCTTATTTTTTCTTAGAGTTTGTGAATAAGGTCTGTAGCTGACGTGAAGAAGAAATAAGTTCATTTAGATCATTGGAAGAGAACTGAGAGTTATCAATGCACTCTTACATTATAGTCAATTGGTATTTGACCCGGGTGCGAAGACAATTCAATAGAGGGGAAAAAAGAGATTTTTCAAGCAAATTGTTCTGAGAAAACTGGACATCCACATGTAAATGTGAAATGGATCGTACACCTAAATGTAAAATATAAAACTATAAAACTCTTAGAAGAAAATATAGGAATAGGAATAAGTCTTTGTAACCTTGAGTTAGGAAATGGCTTCTTATAGAGGCACTAAAAATCAGTGGCAAAAGAAAAAGTAGATAAATTGCATGTCATCAGAATTAAAATTTTGTACTTGAAAGGACACCATGAAGTAAGTGAAAAGGCAACCTACAGAATGGGAAAACTATGTTTACTGTCAATATTTGATAAGCAACTGGTTTCCAAAATTCAGGCAGAATTCCTAACTCAATAATTAAAAACAAAATACAACAAATAAACTAGTTTAAAAATGAGTAAAGTATCCAAACAGACATTTCTCCAAAGAAGATGGCCAATAAACACATGGTAAGATGTTCAAAATCATTAACCATCAGAGAGAAATCAACATGACAATGAAATACCACATCACACCCACTAGAATGGCTACAATAAAAAAGACAGATAATAACAAGTGTTGGTAAGGATGTAGAAAAATTGAACCTTCATACACAGCTTGTGGGAATGGAAAATGATGAAACTGCTGTGGAAAACAGTCTGGCAGTTCCTCAAAATGTTAAACATAGAGTTTCCATATTACCCACCAATTCTATTCCTACATATATGCTCAAGAGAAATAAAACCGTATGCCCACAAAGAACTTGTACGTGAATGTTCATAGCATTATGCATTATAGCTAAAAACGGTAAATAACCCATATTTTCATTAACTATAAAGTGTCACATATCCACATAGTGGGATATTATTCAACCATAAAAAGTAATAAAGCAGTGATACATGCTACATGAGTGAGCCTTGAAAAGATTATGCTAAGTGGAAGAAGCTAGCCACAAAATACTACATAGCATGTGATGCTGTTTATATCAGATGGCCAGAACAGGCAGATCTATAGAAACAGTAGAGTAGTTGTTGCCGGGAGCTGAGGTTGGGATTCATGGGGAGCAACCACTAATAGATATATGGTTTCTTTGGGGGATGATAAAATTTCATAAGATCAATTGTGATGGTTATACAATTCTATGAAAATGATAAGAGCACTGAATTGTACATGTTAAATGAGTTAATTATATGACATATGAATAATATCTCAATGAAAGTATTAAAAATAGAAGAAGAAATGATTAAGGGCACCTGGATGGCTCAATGGGTTAAGCCTCTGCCTTTGGCTCAGGTCATGATCTCAGGGTCCTGGGATTGAGCCCCGCATCAGGCTCTCTGCTCAGCGGGGATTCTGCTTTTCCTTCTCTCTGCCTGCCTCTCTGCCTACTTGTGGTCTCTCTCTCTGTCAAATAAATAAATAAAATCTTAAAAAAAAAAAAAGGAAATGATTATCCTGAATTCTATAGAGAGCTGTGTCAATGTGAGGCCAGCAGTGTCCCATGAGGCACATAAAATCATTGTCAGACTGATCTTATACCTGTAGGCACTGTCCAAACTGTCCTTTCTTTTCCAGTTTTTATATATATATATATATATATATATAGGTCTTAAGAGTAGAGATAAACAGTAGACAGTTGTCAGAATTGTTGATTGTGATAGTTTGAAAAGGTATCTGCAGATTCTTTGACACTCCTCCCATGGAAGGTTCAATTTTCTCAAATCTGAGCTGACCTTAGTGACCTGCTTACAATCAGTAGAATGTACCAGAAGGGACAGAGTAGAATTTCCATGACTAAATCAGAAAAAAAGGCTCTGGGGCTTCAGCCTAGCTTTCCTTGGCTACTTGCCTTTGTATCCTTGGGTCACCATGTAAGAATTCTGAGGACTGTATGCTGTGAGAAAGTGCAACCTTATGGAGAATCCACATGCAGGTGCTCTGGCTCACAGCCCCAGCTTAGATCCCAACCTGTGACCAGCATCAGCTGTTAGACATGTGAGCAAAGATGCCTCCAGAGGATTCCAGCTTCCTGTCACAGTGATTTCCTTACCTGGACAAAAGCTGTCCCCACTGTACTAGGTTCAAATTCCTAACCCATAGAATCTGTAACACAATAAAATTGTTGTTTTATGCTACTCAGGTTTGGAGTGGTTTCTGTATAGCAAGAGTAAAAATGATGTACTGTGAAAGGCTATTCCCCAAGCTTGAGACCGGGTAAAGAGAAGAAAATCAAAGAGAAATTACTCATAGAGATGAAAGTATGAAAAAGAGGACACTGGCATTCTGATAACCATTCTGATGTCTGCTAATGGACCAAGTTCAATGATCTGTGTGTGTTTATCCAAGTAAATAGAACTGTCAAGGCATAGAGGTTAAGAGACAATGGATCAGCCTGCATTCCCTGTTTTGGATGGTATTTAAATACCACATCTGGTAATTGGGCTTGAGCCATCTTGTTGGTGTCTTTCCCAAGACAGTTGCCAGGCTACTAGTCAAGGTTATTTTAGCAGCTCTGGGAAATGCCCTATGGCAGGAGCTGGGATTTGGGTTTGGACTAAGTATAGGTGATTGAAGAGTGGAGCCTGAGCCAGATCATTAGGGGACCCTCTGGAACTATTCAGATTACAAGCCCAGGAGAGGGACTGCAGCCAATTAATGCAGGTTGTCTATTCAAAATGAATGGAAGAACATATGTCTGAACAGAGTCCATGAGAGAGAACACAGAAACAAATTCAGGAAACCAAAAAGCAGTACTAAAGTTGCAAGTGAAAAAGATAAAAAGTAACTGGTATAGAGTTTCAAGTCTCAGGACAATTGCAGAGAGGAACACTGTGGTGAATTTCCAGGAGGACTGGTCCTAAAGTAATGAGGCCAGATTTTGCTTCCCATAGTTGTTTGGAGACTAGTCTCATTAAAAGACTTAAATGGAGTTTGACAAATTCCAGTACCATTCTAAATATTAATTCAAACCAAACCAACAGCAATAGGAAGCCGGGCAGCAGTGGATCAGGGAATTCCTTGATGATGTACCCCATGAAAAGACTGTCTTTGAATACCCACACAGATATATCTGTCAGCACTATCCAAAGAAGCAGTAATAACAAAGAAAGGGGAGGGGAGTTTAACCACTACCAGCTAAATAAAAAGACCTTTTTGCTTTCTCTTCTCTTATTCTGTAAGCCAAAGCTCTGGCCTTTGAAGAGAACTGAAGGCAGGGGTAGTAGATGTCCACAAGCTGATCTTGCTTCACTCAGTGCCTATAAGCAAAGTCCCAGATCAAACACACACTGGGAGAGAAGAAAAGACAGAGATTGAACTGAAGGTGCCTAAAATGTCATGAAGGGAATAAGCTATTAATAACATCCTAATTGAAGGCAGTAATTGCTTACATTCCCCTCAGAGAAAATTCTTAAGTAAACAACTTACTTGAATAATAGGACTTTATGTCATTGAGCCCCGGGTAGCTCTTGTGGAGTACTGGAGTACTCAAAGTGCTAGCTTTGTAGGTTAATCGTGATAATTAACGACAAAGTTTCTGAAAAGAGGAAAGAGCAAAGTGGGTTCACAGGCTGTAACAGTATTACCGGTGTTCTCATCCTGCCATTGGAAGAAGGACAAGGAGACTATCTGGGATTTCAAATGCTTAGACAGAATTCTAGTAAACTGCTTTGAATTGCAAACTGGAGAGTTGGAGACTTTCTCAATCTTTTTACTTATTATCTATGAAAAGATTGCTGGTATGTTAACAAGAATATTAAAGTTTACAGATATCCTTAACAGATGTTAACCTTTTTTTTTCATTTTCATAACATCCTTATAAAATAGGGAGGTTTAATTTTTAATATTATCATTTTATAGGACAGGAAAATGAAGCACAATCTTTTTTTTTTTTTTTTTTAAGATTTTTTTATTTATTTATTTGACAGAGATCACAAGTAGGCAGAGAGGGAGGCAGAGAGAGAGGAGGAAGCAGGCTCCCCGCCGAGCAGAGAGCCCGACGTGGGACTCGATCCCAGAACCCTGAGATCATGACCTGAGCTGAAGGCAGAGGCTCAACCCACTGAGCCACCCAGGCGCCCCTGAAGCACAATCTTTTAAAAATTTGCTCAGAGTCACAAAATTAGAACCTAGTGGTGTTGTCCTTAAATTCCTGACTCCTCTTGTTAGTGACTGCCAATTTTTTTTTTTATCATTAGATCTCTGAAAATGCATACACAAACACAGAATGAATATAAAGGGTAAATGTCTTGTGACAATGAAATCCTATAACAGGTTAACATAAACTACACAGGAAAATCAAAGTAATAATATTAGGTCAGAAAATATTTTGTTGAATTTTTCTAGAGACTTGAACTGTTAAAATGTATAAATGTGAAATATGTGAATTTATCTAGTTTGTGTATCAAAGTGAGATAAATAGCCCAAAGTGAAATGTTAAAACCATCTTCAATTTCTAATGAAAATAAGGAAAGTGTATCAATAATGAGTTTGAAATTTAGAATTTTTATTAGGGTCTGCTAATCTAATAGGGAAAGTTAGATTTTGGATAATTTTCATTAAAGTTTTGACTGTGAAAATACCTATGGGTTTCTCAAACCACGGAAGATACTAATTTAGTGAAGTACCACATTACAAAGATAATGTGGCTCTGTGTAATCTAGTGCTCATTGTCTTTTTAGACAGGACCATGGGGGTAATTGGCATATCAGTTCTTGATTTTTTTTCTCTTCTCATTCAGCTTGGTGGTTCTATTTAACTACATGATTGATTCTTGCCTTGGCTCCTTGTTTTTCCCATTGTGTATTTTCTCCAGCAGTCTTGAAAATAGAGGAACATTTGTAGATGGCAGTGAAGTCTCGTGATTATATTGCTTCAACAAAATGTAATACTCATGTGAGAGAGCTTTGGAACATTCATTCTTGTGTGTGTGTGTGTGTAGGTAGGTAGGTAGGTAACTAGTGAGTAGGAGGAGAGTTTTCAGACTCTAAAGACATAAAAGGGCTTTTATAATAATAGAATGTACCTCCTTGTGCCTGGTGACTGGTTCCTATTTTTGTTATTTCAACTTGGATTTCTGTTAAGAATCACAGTGAAATTTACCAAACTCAGTTCAGTCTAGTTATCAAACTAAACTCCAAACAACTTTGGGAAGCACACTGTGGAACTCTTAGATACTCTTAGACCGGTTCTAGAAACTTACCTCAGTTTTCTATCCCCAGCTGGTTCTGAGCCTTGATAGCCTACACCAGCGAGTTTCCATTCCTTTTTGTTTGTAGATTCAGTCTCAATATTGATTTCTGGCCCAAACTATAGATTTGAGTAGAAGATAAATTTTGTCATTTTAACATTTAATATAGGGTATTGTGCAGCAACAAATAAATGGAATAGATTTTTTTTTTTTAACCTGGAATTGCAGTGCTTGTAACAAAATGTAAAATATATGACTTTGGGATGAGGCAGTGTACAAGGATGGAGAATCTTCAGTGCAGTGTTAGTAAAAGACTAAGGAGCCTCACATATGCCAAAAGAGAATGACAGTAGAGTCCTACTTCCAAGCCAGATCTCAAATAATTTTTATTTTAAAATTTTTTTAAAGATTTTTTTCTTTTAATTTTTGAGGGAGAGAGAGAGCACAGGGGAGGGGCAGAGGGAAAGGGAGACAGAGAATTTCAAGCAGATTCTGTACTGAGTGCAGAGCCCCATGCAGGGCTTGATCGCAGGACTCTGAGATCATGACCTGAGCTGAAACCAAGTCAAATGTTCACTGACTGAGCCCCTCAGGAGCTCCTCTACTTATAAAGTTTTAAGGACTGTGAACTCACCTTAAAAAAACAATTTCATACCATGAGGATGAGTATGAGTCAAATAAAACAATGGCAAAATGAGACCAACAAACATAATAAACATTAGAATTATTAGCCATGTATTGTAATTTCTTAATAACTTTAGAGAAACCAAAGGAAAGACTGAAAATAAGTCAGAAGACAGTTAGTAAACACTATAAAATATGTATTATAAAACCCCAATAAGTTCTGTTTCCAATAATGGTAGACTAGTTAAGTTGGGTCAACTTTCACACATAGGATAATAAAAATTTGTACAATTAAAAAAATTGTTATTTTGTAGGCACTGAAGAACTAATGTGGAAGGCAATAAATAAGGAAACCCAGAAAGATTGAGTTGAGGATTTGGGATTTTTCTTCTAAGGGACATTTGACAAATATAAAAGAGTTGGTGGTGAGACCAAGAAGCTGGACAAGGCTTTTAATAGATTCACAGGGCAGGGAAAACAAAATTTAAGGGGAGGAAACAAATATTAAGATTTAGTTTTTCTATCAAATCCTATAAGCATTGTGTTGCAAATAACATATGGGCAACATACGATAAACTGCTCTTCCTGTCTGAAAGAGGCAAAAATAAGTTCTCTCTTGTGGAGAAATGTATCAAACTAGACTTAATATTATTTGTATGGCTTTCATATATGATGTCTGCCAGTTACAAAGTATCAAGCATACAAGTAGGCAAGAGAAATATTGAAACCAGAAGACACAACAAAAAAAGAAATAGATTCAGAGGAAAGCACAGATAATAGAATTACTTGACATATATTTATTTTAATTGTATTATTATTTTTCCTAGCTTTATTGAGATATAATTGATATATAACATTGTGTAAGTTATGTTATTTTAATGACCGCACTCCATATGCTATGGAAATAAAGATGAGATAATAACTTTGTAAGTGAAATGAAAATTACAAAGAGAACAAAATAAAAGTCCTTGAGCCAAAGGAAATAATAATTGAAAAATTTAAGAAGTAATGTATGTAGTTCACAACAGATTAGAGCTAAAGAAATCATAGGAGAGTATTCAAAAAGATGTATGTATGTGGATAAATAGGGAATGAAATTATAAGGGACTAACTAATGGTCATTTGAATACAATGGAAAAGTTAAATGTACTTCTAATTGAAGGTCCATGAAGTGGGAAGAGAATGAGAAATAACCAGTATTTTAAAAGGGAAACAAATGAGAAATTTTCAGATGTCATAAAGGACATCAAGTCACAAAGCTCTAATAATTCCAGAAAATAAATACAGGAATCCACACTTTGCACATCATGTAAAACTATCAGAAGTCAATCATGAAGAGAAAATTCTAGAACAGCAGAGGGAAAAAAAAGTACCCTTTAAGAATAATAATACTCAAACTGACTTTACACAGGAAAAAAATAATAAAGCCAGCAGATAATTACACAACGTAAATCCGTAATTTGCAATTCTTCCCACCCCAATGTCTTTGCTGTGAATTTAATCAAAAACTTAGTGTAGGAGAAGAATCAATGAAACAAAATGGGATTGGGAGGGAGACAAACCATAAGTGACTCTTAATCTCACAAAACAAACTGAAGGTTGCTGGGGGGAGGGGGTTTGGGAGAAGGGGGTAGGATTATGGACATTGGGGAGGGTATGTGCTTTGGTGAGTGCTGTGAAGTGTGTAAACCTGGTGATTCACAGACCTGTACCCCTGGGGATAAAAATATATGTTTATAAAAAATAAAAAATTAAAAATTAAAAAAAAAAAACTTAGTGTAAATAAAGGAAAATTCTTCTAAAAATTAGAAAAATTTCAAGTGAGCCTAATTTTGATGCCAAAAACTTATGAAGGCATTATAAGAAAGGAAAATTGCAGATCAAATACATAGGCTAAAAGTGAAAGGATGGGAAAAATATTCTATGTAAATAGTAATCGGTAAAAGGCAGGGATGGCTATGCTAATATTAGACAAAATAGACTTGAAGACAAAAACTATTACAAGAAATAAAAAAGGACATTATGTAAGGATAAAAGAGTCAATTGACCGAGAAGTTTTAACAATTATAAACATGATACACCAAACATAAGTGTTCCTAAATGAGGCAAAATTTGGCAGAATTGAAAAGAGAAATAGCAACCCAGCAATAGTAGGAGACCTCAGTACCCCACTTTCAATAATGGATAGAACAATCAGACAGAAGATCTGCAAGGTAACTGAGGAGTTAAACAACACTATAGACTAATTCAACATGACAAATATATAGGCTACTCCCTCCAGCAACAGTAGAATATACTTACTTTTTAAGAGCACAGGGAACCATCTACAGGATAGACCATGTGTTAGAAAATAAAACCAGTCTCAACAAATTTATGGAGATTGAAGTTATCAGAAAAGATCTAATCGCAATGGCATGAAACTAGAAAATGAAAAACTGGAAAATCCACATATATGTGGAAATTAAACAACACACTCATCAACAGCAGCTGAGTGAAAGAATAAGTCACAATGGAAATTCTCAGAACTATCTTGAGACAAATGAAAACAAAAATACAACATATCGAAATTTATGGGAAGCAAAAAATAATGCTAGGAGGAAAGTTTTAGCTGAAAATGTATACATTTTAAAGAATCTCAAATTAACAACCTAATTTTATACCTCAGAGAACTAGAAAAAGAACAAACTAAGTGAAAATCCAGGAGAAGGAAGGAAAAAATAAAGATGAGAGCAAATCTTGATGAAATAGAGAATACAGAAGCAATAGAAAAGTATCAACTAAACTAGGGTTTTATTTTAAAGATCAAAATTAATAACCCCCCCCAAAATTAATAAACCCCTACCAAGATTAACTAAGAAAAATGAAGACTCAAATAACTAATATCAAAAAATGAATGAATGGGCATTACAACCAATGCCACAGAAGTAAAAAGGATATAGGACAATACCATAAATAATTATATATCAGTAAATTGAATAACCTAGGAGAAATGGATAAATTCCAGGGAACATACAATCTGCCAAGACTAAATCATGAAGAAATGAAAAACCTGAAAAGATCTATAACTAGTAAAAAGACAGAATCAGTAATCAAATATATCCCAACAAAGAAAAGCCCAGGATTAGATAGTGTCACTGGTGAATTCTACCAAATATTTAAAGAAAAATTAATATCACTACTTCCCCATCTCTTCCAAAAAATTGAATAAGGAAAAAAAAAAAAAACAAAAAAGAAACACTTCTAAAATCATTTTATGAGGTCAACAAACAGACCTGAGAATTTAGAGTTCCTACTAGGGAATCGCTGATCCCAGGTAGTTTTATACTGTTTTTTGTCGTGGTTTTCAAGTAACTTACAAAGTTGGCTCTCAAATTTATGTAGAAGAGCCAACTGCCAAGAATACGTAAGATGTTCCTTGAGAAGAAGTTGGTAGGGGGTTATTTTATCAAATGTTAATTATTATTTTAAAGCAATCATTAATTAGGATAACAGGATGTTCATGCAGAGATAGCCAAATGGAAGGGGAAAAAATGCCTCAGAATGAGAACCACCATATATTGAAAACTTAATTTATGTTAGAACTGAGAGACTAATAAATGAAATGGAGTGCCCTAATTAGACATTGATTTCTTTAACTTTCCAATTGCAAAAGAACTCACAGGACTCAATCAGTTACACTTATAGCTTTATTAGAGATAAGAGATACATTACAGCAACGGAGGTGAAGCAGCTGCACTGAAGGGCCCAGAGATATCAGAGCAGGCTTGTTTGTCCTCACACCACTGGGGCTCAGAAGACACACTTTGCCTCCAGATCTGAAACCACTGATGCACCTGCAGAGGTAGACCAGCCTTAACCATCAAAAACCCCCAGCCTCCACTGAAATCAGGTAAAAATTTAAAATCCAATCATTATTAGTAAACAATGCTGACTGGTTATGTCATACTCTGAAACAATTCACATACTCATGGTTACAAAATATCATCTTCCTCTAGTTACTGCATTTTGTAGCTTTGACTAAGAGTCAGTACCAGGCCTCAGGGTTGTCTGGATTAAGTATGTGGTCAAGATCGTCCTGCTGAGATTAACCTATGCTCTATATGAAGTGAGAAAAATATAGTACCTACAGGAAAAAGTGTTGAAACTAAACCTCTACTGTAATGGATAAAATCATTTTCTGTTGGATTACAGTTTTAAATATGAAAGCAATTCTATAATGTTTTAGAAAACAGTGTAGGAGATGATCTTTATGACCATGGGAAAGAGGAAGGCTTTTAAAAGTAAACACAGAAAGCATAAAAAAGATTTTAAAAAGGATTGATAATGTTTAATACTTCAAAATTTAAAAGTACCTTTTATCTCAGTATGATTTTTTTTTTTTTTTAAATCAGGACAACTGCACTCCTTAATCCCCTACACCTGTTTCACCCACCCCTCCACCCCCACCCTGGTAACCATCACTTTGTTCCCTATAGTTAAGAGCTGTTTCTTTTTTCCCCTTTGCTCATTTGTTTTGTGTTTAAAAAGAGGAAAATATGTCTCAAATGAGAAAAATGGCAACACATCTAACTGATAAATCATTAGTATTCACAATATAAAAACAAAACTCTTAAAATGAGTAAAACGTGAACAATGCAGAAAAAAATATGAGAAAATTATGAACAAATCATTTCAGTGGAGAAATATAAATGAACACTAGATACATAAAAAAAATGTTTAGCTTCATTAAAAGTCAAGGAAATGGAATTTTAAAAAACACCATGAATTATAGCTTTACAGTTAATAGATTCAAAAGGAAATGAGGGAGGGACACTTGGCCAGTTCAATCAATGAAGCAGGTGACTCTTGATCTCAGGGTTATGAGTTCTAGCTCCTTGTTCAGTCTGGAGATTACTCAAAAAAATAAAATCTTAAAAAAAGAAGAAGAAGAAGAAGAAGTAAGAAGAGGGAGGAAGAAAGGAACTGATGGAGGGGGAGAAGAAAAGGCGGACAATATCAGGCATGAATGAGTATGGAAGTGGCACAACAAGGATTTGCATCTCTAGGTGAAACCAAAATTGCTATAAACACTGAACTACATACAACTTAGAAGTTCTTTTCGGATAATTTATTATCCTAGAGAAACTGTCACTCATGTGCTCCAGGAGACACGTGAATGGTGTTCTTAGACACATTGTTCATAATAGAAAATAATTAGAAACACTCAAATGCATATAATTTCATCTAAAAGATCAATTGAGTTTGGTACATTCATTCAACACACTATACAGCCAAGTTATTGAATGAGCTATTCCTAAACACAACCACATAGTTGAATATCAAACATATAATCCTGAGAGAAAAAAACAAGTCACAGAAGAATATTCCATTTATATAAAGTTCAGAAACTGACACATCTCAATGGTGCATTGCGTGGGAATACATGCATAGAGGCAACCACTATAAAGAAACGAAAGTTTATGGGGTGCGTGGGTGGTTCATTGGATTGAGTGTCCCACTCTTCTGCTCAGGTCATGAACTCAGGGTCGTGCGATCGAGCCCTGGGTGGGGCCCCGTGTTGGGTATGGAGCCTGCTTGAGATTCTTTCTTTCCCTCTCTCTTTGCCCCTCCTTCCCTCTTTCTCTCTCATTAAAAGAAGAGGGAGAGGAAAGAAACAAAAGTTTATGATAATTACAACTCACCATTTTTAAAAATACTCCTTAGGGAGGATTTCTGGTAAAACCCTGGTGTCATTCTCACACCTCCTCCTCTCTTCATGTTCCCATCTGCTACCCCGCTACATTTAATCATCAAGTCTGGTTGATTCTACTTCCTGTGCATCTCTAGAATCAATCCACATCGCCTCTTCACTATTCCTGTCCTAAGACAGACACCCCATTGGTTGCCTGTGAGATTTAAGCAACTTCTTAACCCGTGTCCCCACCCAAGGTTTTGCCTGTCTCCTTCCATCCCCACCACCGCTGCTTCTAAAAGGCTAACCTGATCTTTTTGCTCCTGTACTGAATTCTTATCACTCTTAGGATAAATACACATTCCTTGCTATGGCTAACAAACTCCTGAATGATTTATTTCTTTATCTCTCTATTCTTATTTCTCCCTACCAACTTATCTCTTCTCAATTCTTGCCTTTTGCATGTCCTATTCTTCTGATTGATAGGGTTATTTATGCTTCTCTCTCTGCCCTGCCTTGAAGTGGATGCCACTTCCTCTGGTGTCTATTTCATCAGTGCAAATGCATTATAAACTGTACTTCTCATGTTATAAACTTTTCATGTTGCATTTTTCAGGGTTATTCCCAATACTATCAGTTCTATGAGGAAAGTGATCATTTTTACTTTCTCCTGTATTGAATCTCCACGATTTAAAATTATTTAAAATTAAGACTGTCACATAATAAGTATACATGAATTGTTAATGAATAAATAAAATTAATTATTTTAATTTAATTAAAGACAGACATCTTGATTTCCATTGAAATCAAGAAGACAGACATCTTGATTTCCATTGTTTCTCAAACAGGTACATCTGGTATAAATTTCTTAACTTCTTTAGGCACCAGTTCCCCACTCTTTAAAGTGACATATCTATGCTTTACCTAGGTAATGAACTTCCTTTAATTAAATCAGGAACCAGCCCTCATTTTGTGTGACTCTACAACTTCTGGTTCTGCTGTCTCTGCATTTGAGGGTATCAAAAATACTGAGCATTATACAAGGTTTCTAAAACCCTTAAAAATAACTTGAAATGAAATCCGTTATGACCCTCACCTTTGTTTTTGAACGAAGTGTAAGCTTAGATTCTGGAACACACAAAAAATTTGTCTCATCTGGGGGCGCCTGTGTGTTTCAGTGGGTTAAGCCTCTGCCTTCAGCTCAGGTCATGATCTCAGGGTCCTGGGATTGAGCCCCACATCTGGCTCTCTGCTCAGCAGGGAGCCTGCTTCCTCTACTTTCTCTGCCTACTTGTGATCTCTCTCTCTGTCAAATAAATAAATAAAATCTTAAAAAAAAATTGTCTCATCTGGATTCTCAGTAGCTTCCTAAATGTTCTGCCTTCATACATTTAGTTCTTTCCCCATTATCTCTATCACAGCCCAAATATCCTTTTCAAAGTATTTTTTCAGTTACTTACCCCTGCTGACCGTAGGGTCTTTATTCATGATATGCCCTCCAGTCAATGTATTTTATACTTCTACTCTTCGTGGAAGTAACTCTGACAAATCTTTCCCTGCTCAATTGTAGTGTTTCCTTTTTAGTGATGCCTCACAAAGACAAATAATTCTGATGACTCTCACAATGCTGTCTACTCCTATGACACATGCATAGTTAACATTTTGAAATTCTTCATGTGGATCTTTGTTAAATGTTTATTGTTCCTTTTCTGCACCAGATATATACTCCAATGCGAGCAGAGGTCACATCTGATATTATGCTTCATTGTAACTCCAGGATCCTCCAAAGTTGCCAAACACAGAGTAGGCTCTCTATTTACTTTTGTTTAAAGTTAGGAAAAAAGAAAGAAGGAGGGATGAAAGAAAGGAAGTTCTATTTTTTTTTTTAGACACTCTTGAGATTATTCCAGACACAAAGCTGAAATAGACAGCCTTTGACATATTAATTGTCCCCATAAGAGAGCTGGACATCTATCCAAAGCCCCAAGAGGGACAAACTGTGAGTGGACTGTATCACCAGTATGGAAAACTGCAGAACTGGGAGTATAAAAGTATTGTTACTGGAAATACAGGACCCAGACATGAAGATTAAATGAGGTTAGTGGCCAAAAGAAGGTCAGTGCTGGAGAAACTCATGCAGACATCAAAGTAAATTCTAATAGCAAGAACTATTTATTAGTCAGAATCCTTCTACGAGCAGGGTTATTATGATACTCCCAGATAATGGCTTATGGCTCTGCTTTCTCACCTATGATCCATGTAGGCTGCGCGAGAGCAGAACTTGCTAATTTCAACAGACCACGTTTTTAGATAACTATATATTTTCTTGTTTGTTCTTCCATGCATTTCATATTTTGTACCTTTATATAGTTTACTATTTAAATGTGTTCTTTTAAGAAATGAAACGTATAAGAGCGCCTGGGTGGCTCAGTGGGTTAAGCCTCTGCCTTCGGCTCAGGTCATGATCTCAGGGTCCTGGGATCAAGCCCCGAATCGGGCTCTCTGCTCAGCAGGGAGCCTGCTTCCTCCCTCTCTCTCTGCCTGCCTCTCTGCCTACTTGTGATCTCTCTCTTTCTCTCTGTCAAATAAATAAATAAAATATTTTTAAAAAAGAAATAAAACATATAAAGAAGATGTTCAAAGAAATGTAGGTAAATTTGGAAAACACTGATGAATTTGGGAGCTTTCAGTGTGGTTTGATTCCCTGATGGTAAATAACAGTTTTGAGGTCACAGACTAGGCCTTTTGCATTAGGACTTTTTAATATAATTTAACCTTCTCCAAAACTCTTCAAAATGGGCGTTATTCATGTTTTGCAGATGAGGAGACAAAGGCTCATAGTCTTAAGAGTTCTATGGAAATAGTTTTAAGCACGTCCAGTGCAAATTTCATGGTGTTTCTAGGGAAACATTAACTCTGACGCTAAGCTCCTCCTGGGGCACCTGGGTGATGCAGTTAGTTGATTGTGGGTCTCTTGGTTTTGGCTCAGGTTGTGATCTTAGGTGTTTGCAATCTTTAGATAAGCTATCTAGCTGATCTCCTGCTAGCTGAAGTAGTCTCAGCCTGCTACTTCTCCTCCATCTTGACTCCTAGGTTGTGATCTTTGGGTCCTGAGATTGAGCCCCAGTCTGGCTCCACACTCAGCATGAGATCTGCCTAAGACTTGTCTCCCTCTTCCACTGCCCCTCCCCTTTCCCACCCCTTCCTCCTGCATGCACACTCTCTCTCAAAGGAACAAATCTTGGGAAAAAAAAGAAAGAAAGAAAGAAAGAAACTAAGATTGTCTTTTCTTTGTAAATGATTCCTCATATATTTGCTTTCTGGATTGAGACTCTCGAAGAAACAAAAATACTTTTAAATCCCCCTCCTTTTGTATAGATGGCTGAGGGGGTACTAATGTGATAGAGAAACTGCATTGGTAAATCTATAGAAAATATGTTTCTTTAGGATGGATTTGGAGAGACCTAGAATCATATTTTTCAAACTTTTAAATGATTTTTTTTCAAATGAGATCTTACACAAAACTGTATTAAAAACAAACAAACAAGCAAACAAAAAACAGATAAAAAAGGAGCTGCCCCAGCAGAACTGAGAGTCTAGCAATGGTGCCCTGGAGCATCTCTAGGAAAATACAGAGCCCCGAGGAACACAGGGTTAGAGCCTGTGCATTTTGAGTGCCCAACAGGAAAGGGAGGATAAAACCCTCAGGGGAGGGGGGCAGGGAGCAAAGGAGAAGGTAAATATATCCATCCCTCTTCATTTTCAAAATACGGCTGAACCTTATTTAAAAATTCATACTTCCCTCGTTCTTTGTCATTTTTTCCACAGTGCATCCAGACATAGGCATCCTGCGTGCGTACTTGTTTAGCTGTCTGAAAAGTAACTGAATCTCAGCTGGTGAATTCCGGTGTGCTGCTTTTCTCCTCTTAGGGTACTACTCCACCAGTGCATCTGGAGAGTTTGGTGTGGAACAGGGGTACTGCTGTTCCTTCTGCATTACTAATACAATTATGATATTCAAAATCATATTCAGCACAGGCATGCATACTGTTTTCTGAAACCCATTTTATTTTATTTTATTTTTAATATTTTATTTATTTATTTTACAGAGATCCCAAGTAGGCAGAGAGCCAGGCAGAGAGAGAGGGGGAAGCAGGCTCCCTGCTGAGCAGAGAGCCCGATGTGGGCCTCGATCCCAGGACCCTGGGATCATGACCTGAGCCGAAGGCAGAGACTTTAACCAACTGAGCCACCCAGGTGCCCCCATTTTATTTTTTTTTTAAGAAATCTGTCCATATCTATATCTGCATTTGGCTTATATAGCACATTTCCCTTTTATTCTTCCTTATGAGGACTTATTTTCTTTCTTTTACATCCAGAATTATGGTAAAGAATGATAACTACTTTTACATCCTCATCATATATTTACTTCATGATTATGAAACTACTAAAGGAAAATGTCCTTTTAATATTAATTCTTCATTACAGATGATGATGTAAAGTCTTATGTGAAAGGCTTTATTTTTGTTTGTGTTCAGATCTTATAATGATACTACATGATATGTTATCTCTATTTCCATTTTGCAGATGAGATCATTTAGTGCTTTAGTCATATCAATGTGACCTAATTTTTTTTTAATTTGGCATTTAAATAGACAGGGGATATTAATTCTGATTTTGGCCCCCTGAAATATCAAATAAAGGGCTCATGTCTGCCATTATCACATAAAAAAATGGATCTTTTTCAACAGATCAATATTGAAATGATATAATTTGGCTCAGTTAATGAAAGTTCTTAAAGAATGCAGTGCCATGTAATGGTGCTGTCCAAAATAAAGGAAGAATAATCATGGATTAATGGAAGACTCCTAAAATTTGATTTTAATTCAGAGAAGGCTCCGATATTTATACCACTTTTAATGAGATTAAGTTTCATAATCATTAGAGTCATGCCCGTTTGTGTAGTGATAAGGACATATACACTGATTATTTGTAAAAATTATGAGATTTTTACATAATTAGAAATTGACACTTCTAAACAAAATGTCAGATTTTTCCATTCGTGATTAACAAGTATCCCACCAAATATTACGCTATCTTATATTTTTATATAAAATATCAAGCGTCTGTACTCTATAAATATATAACAAAATAAGCTCAGCATTTCATTTATTGTTACTCATCATTCCTAGATAATGCCGTAATGGGATCTAAACAATCTTTTTCCAGTTCAATTGAAGAAACACTTAGGAACTACAGTTCTCTAAAAACTCCCAAAAAACATGGTAAATGCAGCTTGGGTCCCTTGATTTGTTTCCAGTAGGATATGAATGAATATGAGGTTCTACTTCCTAATATTTAGTCCATTCCCACACCTTTAAGGCTTCATTCATTCATGCCTTAGCTCATTCAACCAATATTTATAAAGAACCCACCATGCTAAGGTATTGTGCTAGTCACCAGCACATTATATGATTGACATGATGTATATCTTCATATATCTAGTGGAAGAGATATAAATTTAACAGGAAAAAAATAAAGTGTGACAAGTCCTATGATAAGGGAGACTCTAAGTGGTAAGACAATACACCGCATGAGCACAGGGAGCTTGGGCAAACACTGAATAGTTAGATCACATTCATTGGCTTTTTTTTTTTCTCCTCTAGCAGAGGTGCTGATGCCCTGCCTGTATTCCCTTGTTACTCACAGTCCCAGTAAAAGTCTACGGCATGCAACTGGAAGTACTTGCAACCCCTCAGGGGTATGAGACCGACCACAGTTCCTGGTGAAATGATGCCTAAAAGTGTAGCCCTCAACCAATAACAGATGGAAGTTGAAGATAAATATCTAAGCTTCCTTAGCCCTCAGGTAGCACATCTCTGAGGTACATTTTGCATAGTATTCCAGAGTTCCTCCAAGGGATTATGCCTTGGCTGCCCACAGGAGTAACGTGATCGATAACACACACTTTGTTGGCTTCTTTGCCGTACCTGTATGTCTCCCCTTCAGAACAGGTGTTTCCAGGGTCATCTTCCAAATAAACTGCTTGCATTTAAATCCTTGTGTCAGGGTTTGCTCTTGGAGGCAGCCAATCTATTGTATCCACACTCTAAAACTACAGATGCTTCCTGAAAATTTTTGACTCTTGAGTACTAGCAAATCTGTATGATATCTTTTATTTAACCCCTTCAGGTGAAAGAAACGAAGGCCATTAAATTTTACCACCACCATAGCTAAAATACAGGATTGTTTTTTTTTTTTTTTTAATCCAAGACCACTGATATTTCTATAAAATCATGATAGCCTCTTGCCAGTCAGCCAGTTGATCTCAAGGGAAGACATATGTCATCTGAAAGCATTTCTAATTATCTGAGAAATAATTTCCCAGCTACATTATTGAAATTGAAACATTAATCTTAAGTACTGAAAGACAAAAATCTGGTCATTACGCCTCATCAAGCCACATTTATTCAGTCATGAAAGTAACTTGATGTCTGAATCCTTATGTAGAATGTTGCCATTCAGAGTAAAAACTTAAGATCTCAAATTTCAAGACCTAATTCTTACAACCAAAAGCATACATAAGGGAATGATAAGTATGTACATTACTAGATTATTATTTAGAATAGAACTAATGACAATCACAAGCATATGACTAACTTTGTTTAATCAATCTTTGGTATGTCAAACTATACAGAAATTACTAGAATAAAAGAAGAAAACTTAGTGCAACTTACACTGGCATGTATATTGGGTTAGTGGTAAAAACAGATTTGAGATATGGTCTTCAGGGACAGAAAATACAGCTTTTTATGTATCTTTCTGGTATTGAAATGAGTTTTTGATCATTTGTAGAAATTGCAGGTAACTGTATCTTAAACCACTTGAAGTATAACTGATAACTGATACTTGTTTTAGTAAGAATAGGTTTTTATATTCCTTCTCTTAAAGTACTTTGCTCAATATCTACTCTGTATAATGATGCTTTTTGTAAAATTTTTCAATAAATGTATTAGGATGGTACTGATTGCTTTTAGTTGTTGTGAAGCACAAATTAAATATACAGTAAATGCATCAAGTAATTGATAAAATGGTAACTTATTTGTATCCTCAAATACTTATTTATATTTTACTTTGTTCCAAAAAAGAGGTACTTGATACAAATATCTGTACTAAAAAAAGGTTTAAAATATATGTATTTCAGGTATCAATACAAAGGAAAAAGAACAACAGAGAAAGAATAGAGTCAAAAGTAAAATTAGCCTACTAAATAATATATAAATGTAGGCAAACTTAGACCTTATGGAGGATTCCACATTTGTTGCTAAGAACACTTTGCTGATATGTTCTATTCAGTCCTGCAGTGTAATTCTGGATCTTTTTATACTTGAACTTTACCTCTTCTGTGGACTGTTTCCACAAGCTTCCTAGCCCTCTGGTTTCCTTGAGTTCCACAATGGGTATACCAATAAGAGAATGCAGAGAAGCAAGAGAATGAGGTCAGGGTATTAATTTCTTTTGTTCTTACCTCTGGGATCAGATCTCAGCCTGGTTAGGTTCTTCAAATGTAAGTTACTGTTTCTTTGAAGGAAGCCTTCCCCTCCAAATACAATAGATTTTGAGTTGTGATAATCATTTCATTCCTCATAACTTCAGGTCTGCAACTGGTAAAATCCTTGCTGTTACAATCACAGGATCCCTGTGCCATCCCTAATGGCTTCCCTACAGGCTGCTTATACCTTTGCAAATAGTCCCTTCATTAAATCATTTGAAATTTTCTATCCTTAGCATGACATTTATTTTTTTTTGAGACTTCAGTTATATAGCTCCAGCTTCTAAAATGAAGGAAATGATCTAGAGAAGAATCGAGGTGTGCAGTATTTATCAGGTTCAAAACAATAACAATTTCAAAATCTATTTTAGTAAATGTGCAAATCTTCCTAAAGAGAAGTTATTGGCAAATGCATTATCATAGGTACAGATAGAGTCAGCTTCACATGATAAATGTATAATATCTTCAATAGCAGTTCAACAGTAGGTTAAAAAGTAAATGGCTGGTTTTTAAAGCATCCCTCATGTAACTAATAAACATTACGCTGAACATACAGATCTTAAGTGATTTTCTAAAAATATTTTATTTATTTGTTAGACATAGTGAGAGAGAGAGAAAGAGAGAGAGCGAGCACAAGCAGGGGGAGCTGCAGAGGGAGAGGGAGAAACAGGCTCCCCCTGAGCAGGGAACCTGACATGAGGCTCAATTCCCAGGACTCCCAAGATCACAGCCTGAGCCAAAGGCAGACACTTAACTGATAGAGCCACCCAGGCATCCCGGGTCTTAAATAATTTAATTAGAAAAGAAATTTGGTTTTGTCTCCTACTGCCCCTTAAATGCCCCTCGAGAGGACTGGATTTCCCATGCCTCAGATGAAATTTTTGGGAAATATCATAATGTTGTGGTTTAATCTAGCTAGTCATTAAGATATTTATTCCAATGTGATGATCAAAAAAGTTTTTTAACTCAGTCCTACATTGGAAATGTATTTTTTTCCTGGCCTTTCACTTCTACTTCTCCTTCTACATCTTTCTTATTATGATTTATGTCCCTTTCCACATAGAAGAGATGAAGCAATAAGTATTAGAAGAGGTGAGATGATATAAAAAGAGCAGGGAAATTCTTATTTCATTGGTACTGTCGTGGTGCTTTTGTGCTCTGAAGTTGAAAAGTGTTTAGAATTGGCCATTTGTTTCAGGGAGTATTTCTTTATGTTCTTCAGACTCTCTTCCATTCCCAACCTGGGAATGGCCCCAGGGTTTCCTTGCTTATCTTTTCCTTGACAATAATTCTTTTCTAGTCCAGCTAAATATTACCACTTCTTTATATCCCAAGCATCTGGTACTTTCTAGCTTATTAATTAATGGAATCTTATTTGCTTCTCCAACAACCTTTAGAGGGGATGTTTGACAAGTCCATGAGTGTTCTTTCACACATAGCCCCAAGGGGAACATTCCCACATTCAAACGTTCAAAGTACTTTGACAAGTGCAGTTAGATACTAGAACACAATCCTCAGTCTTAGTACCGAAGACCACTTCAGGCTGCCTCTTGTCTTTTATGTTTCTGTGCAATGGGTCTGAGTCCCAGATGGTGTTTCCTTTTCCATCCTTAAACTAAACAACACCTGCACTAAAGAACACAACTTAGAGTATGTTGACACATACTCTAAGTTGACTCCTTTTTTGTTTTGTTTTGTTTTGGTAAGATGTTATTTATTTGTTTGACAGAGAGAGACACAGCAAGAGAGGGAACACAAGCAGGGGGAGTGAGGGAGGGAGAAGCAGGCTTCCCGCCGAGCAGGGAGCCCTATGTGGGGCTCCATCCCAGGACCCCGGGATCATGACCTGAGCCGAAAGGAGTTGCTTAACTAACTGAGCCACCCAGGTGTCCCTTAAAAAATATTTTTTAAGGAAACTATATCTCTGTGTTGTACAATTGGCATTTATTAAAAAAATAAAAATAAAAATACTTGATACAGGAGAAAAGTGGTATAAGAGAGTCCTCACTAATTAACTTAATGAACTAACCAACCAATACATTATATACTTAGTTTCTAGTAAGAGCAAAAGCTACTTTGGATGTATTTAGTAATTAAAATAGGAAGCAGAACCTGACTCTACCTCCTTTTTAGTATTCTTCGCCTCAGAGCACGTTATTCTCACAGCATAGACATCCCCTTCCAGAGTAGACTCTTTTCAACTTCTGTGTTCTTCAAGTCTACTAGAACCTTTTGTTTGTGGAAATAAGGGCAAAATAAAGGCATTAGGTCTTAGGAGTCATTATCTAAATAAATGGGATTTAATACAGCAACCACTGCATCCCTGGCAATGACCCACTTCAGTATTATCTTAGTACGTGATCTCTGGGGGTGCCTGGCTGGCTCAGTCGGAAGAGCATGCAACTCGATCTCAGGCTTGTGAGTTCAAGCTCCACATTGGCTATAGAGATTACTTTAAAAACAAAACAAATCTCTGGAACTCAAACTGCTTTAATACTTGATGTACCCTACCAGTGTGCCGTTGGATAAGGTACTTAACCCCTCTATGTTTCAATCTGCATATCTATGAATATAATAATAATAATACCTGCTTCATAGAGTTGTTATGAGAATTAACATACAGAAAACATTTGGAATAGTGCTCTGCACAAAGTGCTCTGCCAATGTTAGCTGTGAAGACATTTGTCATAATTATTTTCTGTCATTAGAGGTTAGCACCTGATTCTTAGTGATATATCTTGGTCAAGCTGGCGATATTAAGAATTTGGGTTCATTTTTTTCACTTTTTAAAAATTGTGGTAAAATAGCATAACAATTACCATACATAACAAGAATTACCATTTTAACCATATTTTTTTTAAAGATTTTATTTATTTGTCAGAGAGAGAGAGAGAGAGAGAGGGAGAGCGAGCGAGCACAGGCATACAGAATGGCAGGCAGAGGCAGAGGGAGAAGCAGGCTCCCTGCCAAGCAAGGAGCCGGATTCGGGACTCGATCCCAGGACGCTGGGATCATGACCTGAGCCAAAGGATCATGACCTGAGCTCAACCACCTGAGCCACCCAGGTGTCCCCATTTTAACCATTTTTAAGTGTACTGTTCAATGGTATGAAAACATTCATATTGTTAAGTAACTATCACCACCATTCATCCCCATAAACTCTTTTCATCTTGTAAATCTGAAACTGTACTGATTGAACAATAACTCCTCATTCTCTCCTCTGCCTGTCCCTGGCAACCACCATTATACTTTCTGTCTGTATGATTTTGACCACTCTGTATCTCATGCAAGTGGAATCATATGTTATTTGTCCTTTTGTGGCTGGCTTATTTCACTTAGTATAATGTTTTCAAGGTTCATGTCATAGCACATATTCAATTTTCTTCCTTTTTAAGACTGAATAATATCTCATTGTATGTATATACCAGAATTTGCTTATCCTTTCATCTGTCAATGGACATTTGAGATGTTTCGACGTTTTAGCTATTGTCAGTAATGTTACTATGACCAAAGGTGAACAAATAACTCTTGGAGTACCTGCTTTCAATTATTGTTGATATATACTCAGAAGTGGAATTGCTAGATCACATGGTAATTCTATTTTTAATTTTTTGAGGAACTGCCATAGTGTTTTTCCAGTGGCTTTACCATTTTACAGTCCTACCAACAGTGCACAAGGGTTTCAGTTTCTTCACATCCTTACCTTTTCTGGTTTTTGTTTTTAACTTTTGCTTTTGTTTCTGTTTTTGTTTGATAGTGGCCATTCTAATGGGTGTGAGGTAATATCTCATTGTGGGTTTGATTTGCTTTTCCCTAATAAGTGATGTTGAATGTCTTGTGTGTATTGGCCATTTACATGTCTTTGGAGAAACATCTATTCAAGTCCTTTAACCATTTTTGAACTAGGTAGTTTATAGTTTTGTTGTTGAGTTTTAAGAATTCTCTATATTTTCTGGATATTAATCCCTTATCAGATATTTGATTTGCTTATATTTTTTCCCATTCTGTGGGTTGTCTTTTTAGTCTGTGGGTAGTGTCTCTTGATTTGGAGAACAGGGTACTTTTTTTTCCCATCCTGGCTCCCACAAGCTAAATGAAAGCTGCTCCATGAACACGTGCATAGCTGCCTGCCACATGGCTAGGGCCTAGAGATGGGTAGCTGCCAATGAGCTTAGAGCTGAAATTGATCAAAATTATCAATTTATCATCCAAGTCTTCCCCTGGAAGTTGCAAGCCTTCAACAGACTCTACAGTCCCAAAATAGTTGTATGAAGCTGATTTGGCCATGCAGTTATTGTCTAGGTGGGAAGACAGATTCCTCATGCACCCTACTCTGCCATCTTTCCAGAACCCTCTTTGGGTTCATTCTTAATAGCTTTGTTATTCTTAATGGTCAACTCATTACAGTTAGGGCTTATTTCTAATTTGCTCAACTATATTACTTTCTTAGTAAATCTAATTTAGAAAACACTAAAAAATATTTTGCAATTATAGTTAACAAAAGGATTTCTAATCCATTTACTCAGAACAATACTTTCATTTCTTATAAAAGTTATTGGCCTGTTGCATTTTGGAGTTAAGTATAAGATTTTAACAACCTGAAACTAAATAGTTCCCTTCCACATCCCAAAATTAAATGCAAGATCTTGAGCTTCTTGCCTAGTTAAATAGCGAATGTTACATGGAAGATTTTACAATGTCTACATGGATGTTAAGACCATACAAAAGTTCACACATTACAAAGGGCAGTGAGAAGGAAAATACAAAATTTACTATAGCTTAAAACTTGTGTTGTAGACCAACACACACACCCACATACACACACACTCACTAACTGACAAAGAGTAATTGCTAGACTGACAGTTTTAAATATGTATCTACCTTAAATATATGAATATCTAATATGAATTTAGTATTATTTTCCCCGTCCCATGAGGAGATAAACTCATATATATCCCACAGGAAGTCCTCATATAGCATCATCCAGGTGCTAATGTTGACTTCTCTTTAATCCATACTAGTGTCTGCTCAGGATCAAAGGAATATCAACAGAAGGTACAAAAGACTTCTTACTGCTTCTGAAATTTTTTTCTATAAGTAGTTAGGAAACAGTGAGGAGAAATGCTTAACCTTTTTCTGTCCTTCATGTAGAATGTGGATCAAATAAACCCAGGTTTCCCTGAGGAAATTTTACACAGAGTTTGGAAGGAAAGTGCAAGAATTATATGGGCCTACATTATGAGTACAATAGACAATCGACTTTTGCATAATTTTAAACATCATATCCAAAGGGAATGATAGCCATAAAGTTATTGAAGGAAAGTAAGGTAATGAGAACTGGAGTCTTTGCTTCAGAATTCTAGTAAACAATAGTTGGAGTGTGTGATCTTTATCGGCTCCTTTGCTTATAGGAGTATTAAAGGGTGATAAGACTTCCAGTTTCTACTTTGGCATGTTAAGAAGCTTCAAAGTCACCACTCCACCAAACTTAGTGTCTTACAAAGCTAAACCTACTGTTACCACGTGATCCCCAACAATCACCTTCTTTGGTATTTACCCAAAGGATTTGAAAGCTATGTCCACACAAAAAGCTGCACACAGGTGTACATAGCAGCTTAATTTTTTTTTTAGATTTTTAAAAAAGATTTTATTTATTTATTGGACAGACAGAGATCACAAGTAGGCAGAGAGGCAGGCAGAGAGGAGGAAGCAGGCTCCCTGCTGAGCAGAGAGCCCAATGCAGGACTCGATCCCAGGACCCTAGGATCATGACCTGAGCCGAAGGCAGCGGCTTAACCCACTGAGCCACCCAGGCACCCCTAGATTTATTTTTAAGTAATCTCCACACCCAGTGTGGGGCTCAAACTCACTCACAACCCTGAGATCAAGAATCACATGCTCTGCCAACTGAACCAGCCAGGTGCCCCTATAGTGACTTAATTTTTAAATGCCAAAACCTGGAAGAAACAAGATGTCCTTTAGTAAGTGAATGGGTAAATAAACTATGGTATATTCACACGACGAAATATTATGCAGTGTTTACAAGAAATGAGCTAGCAAGCCATGAAAAGATGCAGAGGAAATTTAAATGTATATTACTAAGTGAAAGAGGTCAATCTGAAAAGGTTACGTATTATTTGATTCCAACTCTATGACATTCTGGGAAAGGCAAAACTGTGGAGACAATAAAAAGATAGTTGTTGACATGTGCATCTGGCAAAGCGGTGAATATAAGTGGAGCACAGTTGATTTTTAAGGTAATGAAAATACTGTATAACATTATAATGATGGATTCATGTTTTTATACATTTGTCCAAACCTATAAAATGTATAACACCAAGAGTGAACTCTAAGGTAATCCAAGGACTTTGGGTGATTATGATGTGCCTATGTAGATTTGTCAACAACAAAATTTTAGAGAAATGATCACAGCCTTTTAAATCTATTTGCAAAAAGAAATGTATTTCACATATATATGGAGAGTAGTATCACCCCCCCCCAAAAATAAAGTATCTTAATTACATTTAACTTCCTTAACTTGCAGAGGTTATGCTTTTTTATCCAGAGTCACATAAACAAACACACACACACAGGCACACGAGTTTTCCCTAAGACCTCACTGACTTGCAGCCGCCTTCATTTTCCCCCACCTCTTAATAGTGCGATCATTTTACAATATCATTAAGCATCATTTTCTACATTTTAGTCTTAATGTTCGTATATTATTGCATCAGATTGCCAGTTACTTTTTGATTATTAACATTTCTCAACACGAAATACCTCAGCCATAAAAAAAAATACCTCAGCCATAAAATTCCTTCTGTTACCAATCTTTGCACACAAGTACAACAATTTTCTTTAAATAAATTATTAATAGTCAAGGGGTCTGTACACTTTAAGATTTTTGAACATTTGTCTCAAGCAAATTTATATCAATGTACTCTCTTACCAGTTGTATCCAAAAAGGCCCATTTGCCAATAAATTGGACTCCCGGGGATACTAGTATTGGTTTTAATGACCAGTTTCATAGTTGGCATATTGTATTTCCTTCTTAATTCAGTATACATTCATTGGATGCCTAGTATTTTATCACAGTTTACATGCTATTATTTGTCATTTAGTGATTTTTAAAGTCTATGAAATGTTAGTGTTGTGGTTTTTTTTTTTTTTTTTGTATTGGTTCTGTTCAGGTAATTGGACGATTAAGTCAATTATACTTATATGGAAATTTTAGGTGCATCTGTTTAAAGAGAGGGTCTGGGATCCATAGAGGTTGAGGTATTTTTCCTTGGTCTGAAAGTTCTTAAATTCTTATCATTATAGAACGGCTATACTTATATACATTCTGATCTAAACATATAGAAATTATTAAGAAAAGACTTATATAAAAATATGGGATGCCTGGGTGGCTCTGTCAGTTAAGCATCTGCCTTTGGCTTAGGTCATGATCACAGAGCCCTGGAATCGAGTCCCTCATCAAGGTCCTTGCTCAAGGGGAAGTCTGCTTCTCGTTCTGCCTGCTGCTCCTCCACTTGTGCTCTTTCTCTCTCTCTCTCTCTGACAAATAAAATTTTTAAAAAATTATGTAAATCTGCAAAAAATAAAAAACAAACCCAAAATGTGTATGTATATATCTCCATCCAATATTATATAGGAACCCTAAGCAGTGAATGGAAGCTAAACTCTTGAGGCCATGGCTTTTTAAGACAAGAAGTTGGCAGTGAGGATTGGTATTAAACTACTTTCAGTGAACTGGGATCCAAAAGACTGAACTGTGGTGTGGAACAAAGTCAGTCTCCCTGCCTGAATCCAGGGCTGATGCTGCGAATTCCAGCAACTACTAGCTTACTTGTGACAAGGGAGGGGAAAAAAAAAAAAAAAAAGCTATAATGGGAAAAATGACAAATGTAACTACCTCAAAATTAAATATTCTGTTAAAGAAAAAGATGACATAGAAAGTTAAAAGACAAAGATAGCCTGGGGAAAGTTATTTGAACATACATCAAACACAGTATCAGAGCTCAAGATATAAAACAAACTGTTGCAAATAAGACACAAGCAAACAATTCGGTAGAAAGTTGGATACAGGATTGAAACAGGCATTTCACAGAAGGCAAAACCCCAATGGCCTGTAAATATATGGAAACTGTTTAAACCACACAAACATTGAAGGATTGGAGAAGTGTCTTCTTCGCTCTCTTTGCTGATTTTTAAACTGCTTTTCTTCCTCCTCCCTCAAAATTCCAGGTCTTCTGAAATTTGTGCTGTGAGTCTTCATGAACTAATGCTCCTCTTAATGCTTTGATCTACCAGCTAGTAATGTCGCTTCTCATTTACCATTGTGTTCAGCAGACAGCTTACTCTATTCCTTTCTACCACTTCTCATGTCATAATGTACTTGGACAGCTCAGCATCTGTAAAGGATGATCTCTCCCATAATTTGTCTTCCCAGTTCCTGAACAGCCTGCTGCAATTTTCGCTTCCTCCATCAAGCTCAATCTCTGACTCTCATGCCCTTGGTATTAAAAATGGTTGCAGGCCTCCAAAATCTGTGCTGCAGTCTTCCCAAGCTCTCGCCAAGATGCCCTACCTTTTCGGTTTATGTAGTCTAGAATTCTGTCTTCTGTAATTTTTCAAGCTCACTGAGACCTCCAGTTTGGTATATCATTTATTATTATTACATATTAACTTCATAGCTTCACACATATTTCCTTCCTTTGTAATCCAGCTTGGATTTTGTGTTCCGAAATTGTAATGACTCATTTCAAGCCCATCATCTGTCTCTCCCTCCATAGTACACAACTGACAAAGGTCGGTCTCAGCTATAACAAGACATTTTTCTTCTCATTGGTTTTCCCTAAACGGATGAAGGCTGATTGGAGAAGAGGGCCCATTATAGTGGATCTATTTACTATTAATTTAAGGACTATTAATATTAAAAAGGCGCCCTCTTGCTGGTCAGAATTTCTTCAACATTTCTCTGGTATATATATTTACATTTTAGTTCTTCGGGATTATTCCAGAGTGTACTTATCTTTCAAACCCTGTATATGTCTCCCCCCTAAAATTGTACTGAAATAAGAAAAATACAGAAAAATTTAAGCCAGTAGTTTCCTTATGTCTCACCAAGAATATTACCAAGTCATCTGTATTTGCTTGTATTCACTGCCTCTTCTCATGTTGTAAATGAAATAAATTGAATACATCAAAGCCAGTTCCCCTAGGTCCTGCCCTCTCTCAGCATCTCAAAGACTTAATTTCTAAGTTATCACATTCTCTTTCTTGTATCATCAGTTTATCTCACTTTACTGGATCATTCCCGTTTGCATACAAATATATTCTTCTAAAAGAAACATTTCTTAATTAGCTAAAAATATAAAACAACTTCAGTATTTGAAATGGGAAAGTAAAATAAGTTTAAACATAATATGAGATATTTGTAAGATATTTTAAAAGATGAAAGAGTTCTGTGAGTGCTAATATGGAATGGTCCCAAGAAATAGAAAGTCATACACAGACACACACACACGCATGCACATATGCACACATGCCACATGCATACATGTATACTTCTGTTTGTACACACATATAAGGCATTATGCATTTGTACATGAAATTTCTGGGAGTTACGTACCATATTTTCATAATAGTTATTCCTAGAAAGAAAAGATTTGATTATGGAAGTAGCATTTATATTTTCTAAAATTTATATATCTCTGTATTACTTGCAGAAGTGCAATTTTGTAAACTAATCTGGCAGTAATATAAGTAATGGAGTAGAAGGGATGTTTTAGTTACGTATTCAAATTTTTACTATTGCAATAATAGTCAAAGGTTCAGAGGAAGATAAAGGGAAATTAAAATTCATTGCGCTCCCACTACCTCCTGTGCTTGACTTTCACATATAGCATCTTATTTATTCACATAATTTTTATGTGTAGTGTTGGGTCCATGGTCAAAGGAGTGAGACTGATACAAAGCGAAGGTCAAGCAAAGCTTTATTTTGTGCCAAGCATCGAGAATCAAACTGACTGGCCGGGGCCGACTCTTGCAAAGAGGCGACCTCTCTCTGTCTTAAAGACTAGGTTTTAAGGACAAAGGCCATGTGGTTGGGCCTGGCCACGCACAGGTGGCCAATGAGATTGTAACACAGAGAAAACTGCACAGTCCTGCTAGGTCACACATAAGTGACCAATTGAATTACAATTTACCCTATAGTAGATATTCGAACTAGTCTATCACCTTGGTGAGAATGGACACCTAAAATTTAGGCACCCAACGGGCAAGGCTCATACTCCTTGGTAGCTAGGGAGACAGCGTGCACCCCCACTGATTGGATACCTCCACCTGGCCTGACCCACCCTTGTATTTGGGCTTTGATACCTGGGACTAATTTCGGGGACTTGTTTTAAGTAAGTCCCCTGGGGGAAGGAGGGGGCAGGGACAGTTTAAGTTTTACTATATAAACAGCAAGGCCATTGTTTAACCAGATGGTATCACTCTGGCTAAATAGGCCCTTACATGTAGCAAGTAATATATTGCCTTTGATAGGAAGAATAATTCAGTGCTCCTATCTGGTTTGTGGAAGGTGATGGTGAACTCAATGTTTTAAAAGTCGTTTCCTCTAAGGCTTTTTCCTTTCTCCTCAACTTAAGGTTGATACATGTTGGAAATAAACAACAAAGCTTCTCCTAATTATTTTACAGGAAGAACCAACAGATCAGAAAGAGTAACATATTCAAAGGGCTGAATACATATGTTTAATTAATTAATTGATAAATCTTGATCAGTTCACTTTTTGCTTATATAAGAAAATGAACATAAAATTAGTAATGAGTCACCTGATTATAATTCACCATGATATTTATCAGGTCTTTTATGAAATAAAGACTGCATACAATTACACAAACCTCAAACTTATTGTTTTTTCAGTCTTTCAGGAATATTCTTTCACAAAAATAATAGGTTCCCAATTATAACCATAGTTGTACTGGTGTGGTCTTTGCTGTGATTAGGCAATTCATTATTATTCTATTAATTAGTGTAGTGATTTTTAACCTCAGCTGCACATTAGAATCACTTGGGGAGCTTTTAAAAATCTCATGCCCAGGAAGATGAACTCCAAACCAATTACCTCAGAATCTCTGGGGGTGCGACCCAGGCATCAGTCCTTATAAAACTCCCCAGGTTGATTATAATGTGCAGCAAGTTTGAGAGTCACTAATTTAAGGGAAGTCACATGACTTGCCCTCATAACAGGAGATGAGAATTCTTTCATCAAAGCTACTATACCACTGAAAACTGTGGCAGGCAAAGTAAGCAGAAATATCTGCATTTTCTTTTTGAAGAATGTTATCATTTTAAATGTAGAACAGAAATGAAACAGAAGGTTCTCCTATTAAAATGTAATTCTGTATCTTCATTTAGGCACACAGCCTGAGAAGGTGTTGGTAAATTGTATTTATTTGGGAAAGGTTGGCATCTTATACATAGCTTCAGCTGAAGTTGGGATTTGCCCAGGGCGATAGTACAATTAATGGAGACCGGGAAGTGCTAACTCACAAGCCCAGTGATTTGTGTTTTGATTGACTTCATGGAATTGTGAGAGTTACATTTTAAGTCTGGTCCTCACAGGCTTTCTATAATCAATTACGGTCTAAAATAATCATTTCTGCTTATTAAATCTGAACTTGTGAATGCAAATACATGTATGTGAATACAGATTAGAATTTGAAGATAAATGGAAACTAATGCTTCCTATATATTTGATTTTTCCTTCCAGCAGAAAGAGTAACTCAATTGCATGTTTAATTTTCCTTCATTAATTGTACATTATACTTTTAGATGTTCCTTTAATATCTATGACTCAGGATGTTGTACGTTATTATTCTACACAAGCATAATATTCTTAGGAGATTTTGCATGATTTCCTGAGGCATCAGAATAAATTTTTCAGAGTGATATTTTTCATGTAGTTTCCAATTCATAACATTTCAGAATTCATAAAATTATATTCATAACTTAAATTATGAACTTAATTTGTTAATTGTATCTATTCTATTCAACAAATACTTTTGATAATAAACCATATCTCATTATTATGGTCATGCTGCGGTCTATGTAAGGAAAGACATGCCATTGGTCTTACTCTAAAAGTATTCAGATATTTTGGGCACCTGGGTGGCTCAGTTGGTTAAATGACTGCCTTCAACTCAGGTCATGATCCTGGAGTCTCAGGATGGAGTCCCACATCGGGCTCCCAGCTCCATGGGGAGTCTGCTTCTCCCTCTGACCTTCTCCCCTCTCATGCTCTCTCTCTCTCAAATAAATAAAAAAAATCTTTTAAAGAAGAAGTATTTAGATATTTTAAGAGTCAACATATGATATGCATGACAACAAAGAAATATATAAAAAATTGAATATGCTCACATAGGAATATACTATACTCGCATAGGAAAATGGATAGCAGATGAAAAATTTAATTCAGTTACCTTATAGCTAGGGCTTGTGTTGGCTTTAAGCTTACTTACAGCAACAAGATAAAATGACCAATGTCTTTATAAACCTTACTGACATGTGTGTGTGTGTGTGTGTGTAGGTACACAGTTATTGTGTAAGTGTATTCACTAAAACTTGATCATAGAGGAAGTGCATGAAGAACGCACACTGAAGGGGCTAATCCCAACCTATGGTAGAGCCTGGGAAAACTAAGACCAAATGAAGCTACTGTACAATATTTGTGGCAAAGATAAACAGAGATATCAAATAGATTTTCTGATAAAGACAAGGAGACCCAGGTAAGGCTGAAGAGGTAGGCAGTGATAACGCTAAGCAAGGCAGATTACGTACTACATCAGGTCTGCATGAGGGCCTTGCTCAATGACATTTTCACTAACAAAACCTCGGTGCCTGAATTGGCTATTGAAAGGGAGGAGATTCAAATACATTCAGGTCCCACCATGACCTCCCTTTATAGGAAACCAGGAGTGAAGTGCCCTTTCACTCCTGTCCACCACAGGTTAGGGTTAGGGTTAGCCTGTATGTCTGCATGGAGAGGGGTCAAGCAGCATCAAGTACTCAAGTTGTGCCTACTCTGGTACTTATTGGCTGTTAGATGCAATAAAGTATTCCCTATACCAAAAAACTTAAGTAAGTTTAGGCTTTACTCTCTGGGAGACATTCCCACTGTTCTGAATTTGAACTCCAGGAAATTTCCCCATTCCAAAACTCATGGGTCTGCTCCCACCACCAAATTTATCAAAGTTAGGAAGTTATCTTCAGTGCTTGGGGGAGAAAGTTATGGCAAAGAGAGACCCATGATCATCACTACATTGAGGACAGTTTTAACTAAGGCTCCCTCTGACTGGGTCCCAAATTTTAAAGGAGCTGATAAGCACTTTGAAGGTATCAGATCTTGTTGTACAACCCCAATAGGTAGACTTTGAAGAATTTTAAAGACCAGCATGCCATGAATGATTTTTGCCTTATGATAAAATAATTCTAGCTCCAGAATAAAGTATTAATTAGAAGTTCTAATTTAAGGTGTCATATAAGAATATACTGTTCTCTCTTACTTCAAAAACATAGAAATATGAGAAAAGTTATGTATTTGATAAACTTTTCACAAAATAACACAACACACAATATGAAGAGGAAACAATGAGGAAACCCTGAAAAATGAAAAGCAAAAAGGAATATTTCACACACCATGAAGGACTAGATTAACCTGAAGGAACTTATGCTGAAAAGTATCTAGAAGTTTTGAGTAAAATATTCAACAAAGTCTTACATGCAGAATAAAATTTACAAAAAATTAAGAGGGAATCCCCACAGAAGGGGAAAAAAAAAAGCATAGAAAACAAGAGCCTTAGTGGTGTTAATGAAAGACTGAGTCACTTTAAAATTTGTAAGAGTTTATTTGAGCCTTCGATTGGAATGGAGCAGCACCAAATCAAAAGCGGTTCACTCCAGCAACAAGAGCCTTGAGGAGAGGTTTTTAATAGAGAAGACATGTAAGCAAAACCACAAAATTACTTGACTGACTGTAGCTTAAGCATTTGCCATATTTGGGAAAGCCTAGTTGGCCATTTGTGATGGACTGTTCTTAAGTTTCATTTCTAAGACACAAGTGTGTTGACACTGGCCTAAGTTTTGGTTTCCTAACTTGGGCTACCAAGACGTTAGGACCTCTCAGTCTACTTGAGTACTTGCTTAAATACTTTCACAATGGTAAATGGGTAAAGAACCTTGATTCTCCTAAAATAATTTTCTGGCCTCTTGAACCAAAATGCTTAGGCCATAATGGCTGGAGAGGAATAGAATTCAAAATAAAGGCATACGTGAAACCCCTGAGAATATTGTCTAAGAAAAGACTTCACCTTCAGTGGAATATAAAGGGGAGAGGAGGAGATAACCTGCTGGCAAACAAAGGGAGATGAACCAAAATTTGTATTTACTAACCTGGACTTTGCGTAAGAAAGCATACATTAATACTTGAACCACATTCTTGCCTTGATGAAATTTTGGAACTTTAATTGAGGCTGCTTGCATCGACTAAATACCTGGAAGCTGAAAATGTGACAAAACCTGGCACTGGACTATTAATGACCTTGGGTGCATCTAGGAGTAGCAAATATAAAAATCCCCAGGAAAATGTACTTTCAAACTAAACCTCAAAGGATTCTCCCTATTAAACTCCTGCTGAACAGAAACTCACAATCTAAAATTAGAAAAGACAGTAGGAATCTGTCACTGTAGGCCAACATCAACAGAATTAGCAAACAGCAGAATTAGAGTTCTGGGCTATTCAGATAGTAGAATTATTAATTTTAGGTGGTAAACTGAATATGTTTCATGTGATTGCATAAAGAAGAAAGGATAAGATTTTAAGAAAAATTAATAAAGTGAATTTTGAAAAGAAAAGTGATAAAGCAATAATAGTAGAGGTCACAGATTAGCAGGGGGAAATGCAGAATAGACTAAGTAACTATAACAAATACATGAAAAATAACAACTAGTCCTCAAATCTAGACATAACGTATATTCAGAAAACCGAGAATAAAACGAGAATTCCTAAAAATTTCTAGAAAGTTTCAAAAGTTTCTAAAAACTTCTAGAAAGTTTCCTAAAAACTTCTAGAAAGCTACTATAAACAAGTAGCTTATATTCACAAAGGAGTACATATCAAGTAACCAGCAAAATATCTCATTAATACTGAATGTTAAAATAACATGGATTAGTTTTCAAACATCTGAAGGAGAATAACTTTGGCCTTAGAATCTTACACTTAGGTAAACCATCACCAAACCAGAAAGATAAACAAAAACAATTTGAGTTACACAAGGTCTCAGAAAGTGTCTCATAGATCCATTCTGAAAGAATTATTAGATTATTTACTCCAAGAAGAAGGAAGAAAAAGGAGACAAAAATGAGATGATATAGTCATAATAGGCAAAGAAATAAGAAACACTTACTGTTAAATTGCAAAGGCTATGGTTTTAAATGCACGAATTAAAAAACAAGATAAAGAATAAAGTAAGTTTCCAATTGAAGAAACATGAAAAGATATTAATGCAAAATTAAGGAAAGTACATAAAAGACTTAGTAAGAAAGATCGGGTTGATCACTCAGACTGAAAGTAAGATGATTTTTAAAGTTGTGATTAAGCAAATAGAGTGAAAACATACAAAAAAGTATTTGCATTTATTTCCTGTTTAATTCCAGAAAATAATCCTAAAACTGTGTATGCCTAATAACATGGAATCAAAACATATAAAAGCTGAATGAATGAGTGAATGAATGAATGAAATGTTCAATTCCACAATCATACTGAAGGATTTTAACTTATCTCTTAGAAATTTATATGTTGAACAGATAAACACCAAGAATATAGAATATTTGTACACCATTACAAGTGATCTCATCAATTTCTGTATAGAATCCTACACTCAACAATCAGTGAATGTATATCCTTTTAAAAATATGTATTTTATTTGTTTATTTGAGAGAGAACAGAGGGACAGGGAGAGGGAGAAGCAGACTCCCCACTGACTAGAGAGCCTGATGTGGGACTTGATCCCTGGACCCTGAGATCATGACCTGAGCCAAAGGCAGACACTTAATTGACTGAGCGCCCAGGCGCCCGACATATGTTCTTTCTTAGCGTGACCATGGACTAAAATCCAGTTATATGTGTTTCAACAGCAGATTCTATATCTAGGAGCTGGTGCCAAGAAAGGTATTGGTTGATATTAGCTAGGCTTAGAATATTGCCAAACAGACACTGCATAAAAAAATGGGTCAAGAGATTCTTAGATCTAAAGACTTAATTATAGCTACTTATATAGGTAAAAACATCTTTTTTTTCCCCTTTTTTTTTCCCCCTCACAATTAATATGTATGTTCATGGAACCTGAAGAATAGATATATTAGAGTATTTCTCAAGAAGTCAGAAGCTCCGTGTACAAGAACCTAATCAACAAAGCTTTCCTTACTCTTCTTAAAAAGCCATTTATTTCATCTAATGGTTAGAGGTTTGGACACGATATCTTAATTACCCACCCATCCCTAAGGTTTTTTATTTTTGGATTCCTAATGATTTTGGTTTTAGGTTTATATTCTCTAGCAGCATCCTGCAGACACCTAGTTAGTCCTCAGCAACTTATCTATAAAGCTTTACCAGCCAAGGATTTTATCTTCGAGCATTACATTCCGAGTGACTATCAGAGTCTCCATCACACAGGAGACACTCAGGAAATGACTAGTGAATAGCTGAATTACTGAGTGATAAGTATTTCATTACAACAGTTCTAAAAATGTGTTCCCAGAAATGCTTGACATCACTGAGACCTTTTCAAGGGTTTACAGAGTCAAAAATATCTTCATAATAGTGGTAAGACATTGCCTGTTTTTTTGTTTTACTTCTAGTCTCTTTAAGGCATGTGGAGATCAGCAGGCATTAAGGAATGGAAACTATGGAACTAGAGAGTCAGAGAACAAACTGGAGAGCCAAGTTTGTCCACCTAAGATCATGACTGAGGACCAGTTCTGTTACTCTAATTCAACTGCTCTAATTTGATATTAAACATGTTCGTAATACATAGAAATAATTTAACTTCCCTTCTTTTTTCTTTCAGCTTCAAAATATACCCTAAAATTATTGGAGGCCCCACATGCTTTAATTGTTGAGTTTCTCTCTCTATCCTTGCAAGCATTATTTGTGTCAGCTCTAACATTTGACTATATATGTAGAAGTGCTCTGAGCTCCCCATGGGAGATTTATCATACTTAATACCATCTAAAATACTCTGCTGTTATAAACCTGGTTCCATAGCAAAAAATAAAGAGAAAAGCTCCAGGGAGAAATCTCTCCTTCCATGTAAAATCCTAGCAGTTTAGAGCTGCCAGAGTCTTTAGTGATAATCTGATTCACTGATCTGATTCAAATGATTAAATTATGCCCTACCAAAGCTAAGAGCCCAGTGCCTTCTTTAGGGAATAATTTAGCATTCTGGAGAAAAAGAAGACTTTTCTCAAATCATCTATTAAAGAGTTAAGCATGAAAAAATTTTTTAAAATTAAAAAAATAAAGAGTTAAGCATGGATCCAATTACTTGCAGATGTATTTTGGGTCAATTTGGAGGACTAGTGCTCTTTCCTCGAATTCTCATCACACTCCGTGAAAATCGTTGCAGCGTGATGTCTTCAATCCTATCAAGAGGAAAGGGAAAGGACAATCAGTACTAATTGATACTAGGCACTGAGAGTAAACCAAGCAATGATGAAATGTATCTACTGTCAGACACGGCTTATTCACTTCGTTGTCTCATCTGATACTCTTTGGGAAGAATTTTGAACTTTACTCTTTACTCTGTGGTTTGTGAAAAAAGTCTCCTGGGACTATATATATATTTTGTGGGTTATATTGTGTGACAAGGATATTCATTTCTAACAGTCACAAATTACCTATGCTCTTTTCAGAATTTCATGTATACGAAATCCTAAAATTTTGCACTATATTAATACTTTTCCAGAAAAAAGAGGGAGCTAAACAATACAACATAATGTAATCTCTCTCCCCACCTTACTCTTCTGTGCTATCACTATATTAGGATTGTTATGTAACTTATATTTTTAAGTTGTATCAAAGCAGAACATAGTTTTTCTTCAGGGAAAAATTTTTATTTGCATTTTTGAGGATAATGACTTTCCATATGTACAAATCTAAACATAAATATTTGATTATACTAAAGAACATAAATGTATGCATGTGCCTTCTGATCTATTTCCTTTCAAGTTTTTTGGTTTTTTGTTGTTTTTTTTTTTTTAACCAATACAGCTTTAGCCAGTACTCAAGAACAAACATGACATATTTAGTGATGCCAAATCATATGTCCAAAGGGATGGAGAATATGTGTGAGGAGCTGATGAATAATGATTAATGGTGATTATGATGATTAGGAATAAATGATAGGTCCTGGATATTTTGCAGTTCTCACCCCCTCCCATTTGTATAACAGATGACAAATGCAATGTACAGCTGCATCACAATTAAATCCCTTTTCCTTTGTAGAATTAGAACCCTTTTTGATACCATTTAATATGCTAGGTCTATAAGGCAACTATACACACATTAATGTGACATTAATGATTTAACCAAAATTATAGAAAATGATACTGGTCTAAATAATTTACAAAATCACAGAAAATATTTATGATGTGGGTGTTTAAAAATGACAAAAATACCAAATTTACATAAACCATATACATTTTACAAGAGAAGAATGTTTATTGTCAGAATTCCAACAGGCAGATTATTCCCTTTTCATGTAAGGCATCTATAAAAAGGCACAAATGCCAAGTTTTGGCATGGATGCTCTCTTAGAATTAGTTTAATCAACATATCTACAGGTGGCACAAGAGAAAAGGATTGAGAAGTTTGTTGATAATACAGGGTCATTCCCGAATCCCATTTTGGCTGTCCTCTTCAGCAGCATTTTAAGCCTCTGGAACTGACTCATAAAATCTTATTGATTTGGGAAATAATTTTTCTGCTTTCTGCCATAAAACTAAAAATCCTTATTTTGTAACAACAGTATCTGTAAAATGTCAAAAACTTGCTGTGTGTTTAGCAGAGTTGAAATGCTCTCATTGGTTCAAGAAGATGCCAGTGGTAGTTTAGATGACTCACAAGGCAGGTAGTGATCATTGTACAAGTACTGTCTTTGTTTCAGTGCTAGACTAGAATGTATAGCAGCAAATAGTCCTCACGCTAATTGGCTCACTATCTGGTAACTTTTGAAAGAACTTATTTTTGATCCAAGTCAATTTTTTCACATTTTTTGTTTTGCTACTATAATAGTTTCTTAACCTTGTCACGGATTGAAACTAAGAATAAATGAATTTTGCCTTACTTACTTTTAAATCCTCAGTACTTAGCACACGGCAAATAGTATGCATTAAATAAATGTTTACTGTGTGATGATAATAATGAATGAGCAAATTATTCTATGAATACTGCTAACTCATTCATTTCTCTGTGAATCATTATAATAACACTTTTAATAAGTTTCCCATTGTTGTTATTAGTAATTAAGAAAGCGCCAGGATTAGTATCTGCTCAGTTGGAATATAAATAAATAACAGAGTAAAAACCATTGCTTTGAAAACCCCAGCCATCCACCTAATTTAATATTTCTCTGACAATATTGGTTGTGAAGCAAAACCTACATAAATCATGATAGAAATTTCAGGCATCATAATTAAAACTGACCTTCTCTCTCTTGTCTATCATCTGATTCTTTTTTGCAAAAATACCACCAAGGCTTTTGTTTATCATATTGGCTAAAATGTCAAGGTCTCTGATGATTATGACTCTCAGAGAAAAGCTTTACCAAAAAAATGTAGCACTTATAATACTTCAAAATTTAAAAAACTTACTACATAAAAATGTTTTTATTTTGAGCTCTGCAGTATTGTAACTTTGTAGCAATTTCTTATATTCTCTGAATTTTGGAAGTTAAATAAACACAATTATAACAGTAACTCATACTTCTCAATGGGAAAGAGAGAAACAAAGTATCAAAACAATTGTACAATAGGATAAATGACAACAGCATCTAAGATTAAAGTATGAGCCTTCACCAACCAATATGAATTCTATGATTAGCCTCTTATTTGTGGGATAGTCTGGTGTGAATAAAAGATAGGGAAGAGGGATAATTAATTCTGTAAAATATTAGGCATGTTCAGAAGAGCAGAACAGAAATTATAAAAGGACCAGGGCGTTGGGAGCTCCTAATGGATTAATTTCAAGGTCTAGCCAGATTGAAAGCTGTGCAAATTTTTCCAAATTATCGTGCACACAAAACTAGTATATATTAATAAAATTTGCACTATAGTTGTATCTGCAGATATAGGGAGGACAAAAAAACCTTTAATATAGTGCACTAGGCTCTACATGACTTAACTCCTGTTTCCAGTTTGATCTCTCAGCAACCACATCACCGTACGTTTCTATAAAAAGTAACTCCTTTCAGATTATTAAACTTTCTTATTGCCTCTCATTTTGGACCTTTTCAGACTGTGTTCTTGCTGTCTGGAGTACTTACCCCTCGCCCCATTCTCACTTCCTTGGGTGACTCTTATTCACCCTCCATAATCCAACATGGAAATGACTTGGCAAATGCTTGGCTGGTTCCACCAAAATTACATTATGTGTCCTTTCCATGTTCTCATTTTTCAACCCAGATTTTATCACATTGGATTGTAATTCAAGGTACGCTCTCTACCATAAGCCTCTTAAGTTCTCTAAAGGCAGGAGATCTTCCAGTATCAATATCCCTCTTGTTTATTTTATTTATTTACTTTTAATTTATTTTTTTATTTTTTATAAACATATATTTTTATCCCCAGGGGTACAGGTCTGTGAATCACCAGGTTTACACACTTCACAGCACTCACCAAAGCACATACCCTCCCCAATGTCCATAATCCCACCCCCTTCTCCCAACCCCCCTCCCCCCAGCAACCCTGAGTTTGTTTTGTGAGATTAAGAGTCACTTATGGTTTATTTTCCATGCCTAATTCCTAGCACGGTGCCTGTTTCAAAAATGCCCCTACTGATTTAATTCAAAATCAAAGGGTGAAGAAAAGTGGTTATTCATTCAGCTCTTAATTAACTTTATTACAGTGCCTAAATAACCCAAAGGAATCAGAAACTAATAATACTAGACAAGGGCATAGAAACAAAAACAAAAGTTCAGCTGCAAACAGTTCAGGAATTCAGACCAATATAGGCAGAAGGATAGTTACGTCATTTAATGGTCTGGGCAGCAGGATTGGAAAAATGGGTCATTTGATGGTAAAGAGGGGATCAAGAATATAGCAGCAAGTAGAACCGAAAACAAACCTCAGCTTTAGACAAAAAATATTCTGTGCACTTATTTTCAAGACAAAAACTGATCTTTAATCAAAGTTGAACAGAGAATAGAGTGACTTTTTTCTTTAAAGATTTTATTTATTTATGACAGAGAGAGATGGCGAGAGAAGGAACACAAACACGGGAGAGCTGGAGAGGGAGAAGCAGGCTCCTCGCTGAGCAGGGAGCTCCATCTGAGGCTCATCTCAGGACGCAGGAGTCATGACCCAAGCCAAAGGCAGATGCTTAACGACTGAGCCACCCAGGTGCCCCTAGAGTGACATTTAGCATTTGCCTTAAAAATGAAGGGAGTTGGGGGAAATTGGAAGGGGAGGTGAATCATGAGAGACTATGGACTCTGAAAAACAATCTGAGGGGTTAGAAGGGGCAGGGGGGTGGGAAGTTGGGTACCAGGTGGTGGGTATTAGAGAGGGCACGGATTGCATGGAGCACGGGGTGTGGTGAAAAAATAATGAATACTGTTATGCTGAAAATAAATAAATTTAGTTAAATTTTAAAAAATGTATTACTTCATATAATATGAAAAGCATGAAATCAACTTGAATCATAGACTTAAATGTAAGCCTGAAACCATAAATCTCATTGAAAAAACATAGGAAAACATCTTTGTAAATTTGAGGTAGTAACATTTCTTAAATACAAAATCAAAACTTATTCTTAATAAATTTATATTGGATGTTACATATGTGTAAAATTTCTGTTCTTCTAAAGATGTTGTTAAGAGAATGAAAGGAAAAACTACAGACTTGGGGCACCTAGGTGGCTCAGTCATTGAGCATCTGCCTTTGGCTTGGGTCATGATCCCAGGGTCTTGGGATCAAGCCCTGCATCGGGCTCCCTGCTCGGCGGGAAGCCTGCTTCTCCCTCTTCCCCTACCCCTGCTTGTGTTCTTTCTCTCACTGTATCTGTCTCTGTCAAATAAATAAAATCTTTAAAAAAAAAATGAAAAACTACAGACTGTGGTAAATGTTTTCAAACATAGCTAGTTGAGGACTTGTGTCTAGGATATATAAAGGAATCTCAAAATTCAGTTACTAAAACAAACATCCCAAGTACAAATGGATAAAAGATTTAAACAAACACTTCAATGAGGAAAAGATAGTCTGACTTTAAGCACAAGAAAAAGAGATACTCAGCATCATTATGCCACTATGAGATATCACTACATACCAGTTAAAAACACCAAAACACAAATAAAATAAAAAACAAAGTAGAACACTCAGATAAACAATCTGACAATCGCAAGGGCTAGAAAAGATGTTGGGCAACTGGAATGCTCATACATTGCTGCTCGACATGCAAAATATTATAGCAACGTTGGAAAATAGTCTGGCCCTTCTGCTAAAGTTAAATATTTATTTTACCTGATGGGGGAGAAACTTATCTTCACACAAGAAATCTGTACATGAATATTTATGTATATTAATATTTACGGTGTCTTTATTCATAATTGCCAAAAGCTAGAAGTAAATCAAATGGCCTTCAAATGGGAGAATGGATAATCTGTGATATATCCTATACCAGAATACTGCTCAGTAATGAAAAGTAATTTTAATAAATACTTACCTGCACTTGAAGAATGAGTTATATTCATCTTTCCTTATGGATATCTAACAGTTGCAGAATCGTTTGTTGAGAATACTGTTCTTCCTCCACTGTATTACCTTTACACTATTGTCAACATCAGTTGACCACCATCTCACCACTCTTTTTCATCATGGTCCTAGAAGTCCTTACTAATGCAATAAGACAAGAACAGGAAATAAAAGATGTACAGAGAGGAAGGGACTAATAAGACTGCCTTTGTGGATGGCGTGATCATCTAGGCAGAAAATCTGAAAGAATTGACAAAAGAATCCATTGCTTTCAAGTGAAATTTGAAATTAAAAACATAATACCATTCTATTAGCATTGCCCAAAATGAAGCACTTAGGTATAAATCTAACAAAATATATGCAAGCTCTATATGAGTAATTGTTCATTAATATTGTCTAGATGTCAGTTCTTCTTAACTTGATCTATTGATTCAACACAGTGCTGGTCAAATTTCATAAAGTTGTTTTATGGTTATACACAAACCAATCCTAATATTTATATGGAGGCCAAAAGACATAGAACAGGTGACACAATATTGCAGGAGAAGAACAAAGTTGGAAGACTGACCCCATTTTACTTCAAGACTTACTATGAAACTACACTGATCAAGGGGCACCTGTGTGGTTCAGTCAGTTAAACATCCAGCTCTTGGTTTCAGGTCAGGTCTGATCTCAATGTCATGAGACAGAGACTTGCATCAGGCTCCCTGCTCAATGCGGTGCTTCTCTCTACCATCCATGGGCTGAAAATAGGGTTAGTCAAGTGAGGCAGAGACTGTTGGGGTCATGCAAGTGCAGGGTCAGATCCTGTCTCTTGTTTAATATTTTTCTCTCCACTCCCCTCACCTTGATCCTGGTCCTGCCTGACTCAGTAACATATACACTTGACCCTTCCTTGTCTTCCGGCTACTAGGAAGTATTAACATACTCTCTTATTTCTGACATTTATTCAGAAAAGGATGAATAAGAAGAGCATAGAGGATTTTTAGGATAGTGAATATACTCTGTATAATACCCTAATGATGGGCATCATTAGATATTTGTCCAGACCCTTGGGATGTATAACACCAAGAGTGAACCCTAAGATGAACTATGAATTTTGGGTGATTATTATGTGTCAATATAGGTTCATCTTTGGTAATAAATATACCATTCCAGCCAGTGATGATGATAGGGAAAAGAATATATGAGAAATCTCTCTGCTTTCTTCTGTTTTGTGAACTGAAAACTTCTCTAAATAATTAAATCTTTAAAAACATTGCTTAACCAAATATTTGTAGGTCTATAGTAAGACTATTTTGTGCCATGGAGCTATGATTCTATCCGTTCTCTAATACCACATTTTCTTAACTAGTCTAACTTTATAATAATTATTAACATCAGGAGAATTGTATCTTCTAACTTTATTCTTTTACCAAAAATGTCTTTTTGCTCTTCTAGTTCCTTTGCATTTTCATATAAATTTTAAAAATCAACTTGTTGATTTTGGGAAAAATTCTTCCTGGGATTTTGATTCTTGCTGGATTAGTTGAATCTATAGATGAATTTTGTTAGACTTGCCATGTTAATGCTATTGAGTCTTCCAATGCATAAACACAATATATTTTGCTCTACTTATTAAGTTCTTTTTTGAGTACCATTAATAGTAATTTATACTTTATAGCATATAGATCTTGAATATATTTTGTCAAATTCATATCTAAGGGTTTCATGCTTTGGGTGCAAATTTAAATGTTATTTTTTCATAAATCTTTAAAAATTTTAGAATAGAGTTAGATTAACAAAGTTTTACAAGTGCAGAGTTCCAGGATAGCCCTCATCCATTGTTAACAAGTAATGAACCCACATTACATTGTTCCATTGTTATTAATTAAACTTCACACTTTGTCAGTATTTTGTTAATGTCCTTTGTTCCTAGATCCTATCCCAAATACCACATTACATTTAGCTGTCATGTCTCCTTAGGCCCTTATGATCTGCTACAGTTTCTCAGAGTTTCCTTGTTTTTGGTGATCTTGACAGTTTTGCAGAGTATTAATAAAATGTTTTGTGGAATATTTTTCAATTGAGATTTGTATGGTATTTTTATCTCATGATTAGATTGGAGTTGGGAGTTTGGGAGGAAGATCATGGAAATAAAGTGCCGTTCTCATCACATTGTATCAGGAGTACATGCTATTCACATCTTATGACTGTTGATGTTAACCTTGACACCTGGAAGAGTTAAGTTTGTCACATTTCTCCACTGTGAAGCTGATTTTTAAGTGGTATTTTTTAAATTATGTTTCCCGTTTTTCACTACTAGTACACAGAAATACAATTGATTTTTTTCTATATTGACCTTTTATCCTGTGATCTTGCTAAACTCACTTGTTAGTTCTTTAAGCTTTTTATAGATTATATTGGAAATTCAATCTAAAAAATCATGTCATCTGCAAATAGATGCTATTTTATTTTTTTATATCTAATCTGTATGCCAATTATATATGCATGAACATTTGTATCTATGTATGTATATCTGTATGTACTGTCTCATCGCATTGGCTAGGACCTAAAATACCATGTTCAATATGACTAATGAGAATAGATATCCTTTTTCCTGTAACTGTGAGGAAAGTATTCTGTTTTTTCATCAGAAAGTACTACACTGCTTGCAGAGGTTTGTCTTCTTAGATACCCTTTATCAGATACAGCAAGTTCCTTTGCTTAGTTCTGAGAGTTTTTGTCATTAATATATATTGGATTTTGTGTGAAATATTTTTTTTTTGCATTTATTGAGACAATTATATTGTTTTGCTTCTTTAGTCTGTTGACATGGTGCATGACATTGATTATTTTAAACCACCAAGGGATGCTTTCTCTAATATTCCTGTTCACAATCTTTCTCTTCAGCACGTGGTAAAATCTCTGGAGAAGAGCCCTCAAGTGTATGCTGTCTCACTTCGTGTTTGTAGCTCTTGGGAGCTCTATAATCTCATGCTACCCAATACTCAGCCTTTAGCAAACTGTTAAATCTTGTAGTTGAAACCTTTTTAACCACTTCTATACTATCCCTCCCTGTCTTCCTCCTGTGCTCTGCTGTAGGAGAGTCAATGGTTGTGCCACAACTAATCTTGAAGTGCCTGTTTTTTCAGACATTTCAGCCTTCTTGGCTATTTTGTAACTTTCACATCTCTGATGGGTTCAAGAAAATGTATGATTTTATGGTTTGCACCACGTTTTACTCATTGTTAGTGTGGACATGGCAGGTTTTCCAGCTCTCTAAATTCTCGGTAGAAGATGGTAGTCATTTTGATTTAAAAAATTTACTTACCTCTAACAATAAAATGATCCAGGAATGTCCTATCCCCAGAGAATTTAAATATAACTCTTTTTTGAAGAGTAAAATGTAGCAATGGTGTCAGTTTGGGCTCAAGTTCAGCATAGGCAAGGTACATTTTAACATTTGTTCTGTATAGCATTTAGTCCAATGTTAGAACATAGGTCTGGGATAGTATTTGCATTTAAGGAGACTCTCTCTCTATGCTTAAAATTAAGAAGCCAAGGGATAATTATAGCATTTTTGGCGGAGTAAATGAAAAAGCAGATTAAGATATGAAGCTCTTTGTAGTTACATAAATCAAGCCTGCTGATTCTTTTCCTTAACTATGATACTAGCAAATGCCACTCAAAGGAGGATTTCACATTACTTTTTAAGAAATATATAAATGGTAACAACAAATGTGGTTTAGCATTGTTCACATTATGGAATTCTATATGAATGTACATCACATAAATATATTGATTCTTTACTTCAATAATATTTACTGAACATCTAAAATATGAAGAACACTGATGTGACAGTTATGGAAGAAACATTCAGCGAGGCAGTTAGGAGATCTGAGTTTAGCCCTGATGTTATTACTAACTTTTTACATTATGATGGATGAATCAATTCTCTGGACAAAATGAGTGGGAGTGAACTATATCAAGGGTTACAGTTGTATAGCCATACCACTACATCCCACTCAAATCTATTTCACCTATGATAAACCAGGTAATTCATATATGATTATTCAACTTAAGACAAGTTGGATTGCTTTTAAATTTTTATGTTAAAGGGATCAAAGAGCTAACAATAGTAAAAAAAAAAAATTAAGATCTGGGAGAGGACAGAGACATTGAGAGGTACACCTAGTATCAAGGCTCCCTGTTGTGCTGAGAGTATATGCCAATCAATTATACAAGACTGATGAATCACTGACCTCTACCTCTGAAACTAATAATACATTATATGTTAATTAATTGAAAAACAAAACAAACAAAAAGTATAACCTGAAAAAAAAAAAAAAAGTGACTGAGAGCTGGATATATTCTTTTTGGCAGCCTTGCAAATTCAAATGGACCCAAGTGGGAGTCTGAGGAAGATGATTAGCAGGAATGTAAGAGGAGATGTTTAGAAAACAAAAGTTGTCCTGTTCTGCAGGTAAGTTTCTTAGGCAATGAGGAATCTCTGTTAATAGCTCTCTTCCAGGTAAAGGCAACCATTGAGGGAGAAGCAAAGAGCTTTTCTTAAATCTGCTGGGTTTTGATTGCTTTCAACTCAAAATAATGTTCATGCCAAAGTGGCCTATCTTGGAGTGGCCTGACTTTTGCCCCTGCATATACATATATTTTTATAATTTATAAATGCATGAAATATATGTATTTATTTATACACTTGGTATAAATGTATAAAATATGTAAAGTGACATTGATGACTGATTACCTTTTGAACATGGTGAATTAAGCTGTTGTCTTTCTTCTAGTCTATTTCCTCATTCTTAATCATCTTTTAATTAGATGTTGGAACTTCTAAATCAATCTTCTTCACCTTTCAAATTCTCTTTGAAAAAAAATTTTTTAAAAATTTTGATCTCTGGGGGCGCCTGGGTGGCTCAGTGGGTTAAGCCGCTGCCTTCAGCTCAGGTCATGATCTCAGGGTCCTGGGATCGAGCCCCGCGTCGGGCTCTCTGCTCAGCAGGGAGCCTGCTTCCCTATCTCTCTCTCTCTGCCTGCCTCTCCATCTACTTGTAATTTCTCTCTGTCAAATTAATAAATAAAATCTTTAAAAAAAAATTTTGATCTCGGTTGCCATTTTGGGAAAGAACCATTAATTGGGTATAATTTTCAGTTCTCTCATCTGTCCTCTATCTATTCCACCATTTAATTTAGTCATCATCTCTGGTTATTTCTTACACTTAATAATGCAGTCTTTTAAAGTAACTTCCTTTTCCTGCTCCATGCATGTAATATTAATATTAAGTAAACTTATTTCAATTTCCTGTGCTTGTAGTTACATTAACAATATTTCTCTGTGTGTAACTTCTATTTCTTGAGTTGCTATTCTGTCATTCACATTATTGGCTTTACTTAAATGTTTGTGACCTTTAAACAGGGCAATTTTATAAAGTGATGATGTGAAAAGCAAGTTAGAATGGGTTAAAGCTTGGATGAAAAGTCGGAAAATGGAAATCTAATGATTACCCTATATTTCTAGAAGAATGTCTTTAAAAAAGAAGTGGGGGGACACAATAGTTGGAGAAGATAAAGTGCCAAAAGATAGGTTTTGTTTGAATATTGGTGTGTTTTGATTTTTATATTTTATTATTTAGAAGGTTGGAAACCACATTATGCTCCTTCACAATATGACCTAGCCGTGTCCAGTCTAGTGGTGGCCTCTATTTCCCTGCCTCTTGAATCTGGACTCTGCACTAGTATGTGGAATAAGAAACAAAGGGTAACTTGTAATATCAGACATTAAGAATTCTGTAACTATAAACCATACCATTTGGAATGCTTCCTCCTGGGAAAAAATAATCAACAGGTAAGACATACAACTACCAGAAGGCAACTGTGCTGTGAAAAGGCTTAAATAAACACCATGAGGAGAGGAAGGCCATGGAAGAGCATGAAGGTGTCAGACCTGTGAGTGAAGCAGTATAGACTTCAGCCTAGCCCAGTCAGCACCTGATTGCATCTGAGTTACTAAAGCAGGACAGCCTCTCGGAACTCTGAATTTCTGACCTGTGGTTTCATGAGCAAATAAAATGGCAGTTTAAACTTTTAAGTTTTAGGGTAATTTGATATGTAACAATAAATAACTAAAATAATTAGAGGATATTTATTAGCAGCTACGTTTTTCCTTCTGGGCACAAATATTTTTAATGGGTTAGTATTCTACGGAGAGGTTTTTTGTTTTTTAATTAACTTTAAGACATACAGAACATTCATAAAGATTAAAATAGCAAACACTCCTGTGTTAATTACCCAGTTTAAGAAATGAAAATTACAAAAGGTAATAACAACCCCTGCTACAGCCCTCCTCTTGTGAAAAACCACTATCTTATAATGCTGTTTATTATTCTTAATAATGTCCTGTTTTCTACATATATTTTTTCCTTAAGCATTACAGATTATTCTTATGCACATTTAATCTTCATACAAATGACATTTTACAAAATTGTCTGTCAGCAAATTGCCATTTTTTGGTGGGCAATATTAGTTTTTAGAGATCCATCTGTATCTCTGAATCACTTTATTTATTCTGAGTTGTTTCCTATTGTTTGTACTATGGTGTTTGCTATAAATATTCTGGTGCCTTTGCACCCAGGAGTAAAAGTGCTGAGTTGTAGGGTAGGTAGTCTTGCTTTTGTTAGAGATGATCAAATTGACACAGGCAGGCTGGGTATGAAGACTCAGAGGGGGTCACACAGGACCAGACGGGGGTCCTTGGCTTTGGACAGGATACAAATCAAATGAGAACCAGGGAGACATGAAAACAGAGTTGTATTGGATAATGTAAGTGGGGGCACCTGGGTGGCTCAGTGGGTTAAAGCCTCTGCCTTCGGCTCAGGTCATGATCTCAGGGTCCTGGGTTCGAGCCCCGTATCGGGCTCTCTGCTCAGCGGGGAGCCTGCTTCTTCCTCTCTGCCTGCCTGCCTCTCTGACTACTTGTGATCTCTCTGTCTCTGTCAAGTAAATGGATAATGTAAGTGATGGCTAGAGTATAACAGATGGAGTGTGTGGGAGACTCAGAAATGAAAGGAGAATGTGTATCTCTGTCATTCCAAATTAGACGTTTATATTGGAAAGGGGTCCAGGACACATGTTCCTTCAGGAATCCAGGGTAGGGTCTGACCAAATGTGAGCATGAGGTAAATAGTAAGTGTTATTTCATAAATTGCCAAAGGTAGGGGGTATCAATGCTGGTGTCAGACAATGTTTGTTCCAAGCTAATGTCCTTGAACAGTTGGGGATCCAGTTCTTCTTAGATCTTATCAGGTGTTTGAGGCCCTAAGGCGAAACCCAGGGAATGATTAACTTTCTTGCTTCCCCTTTGGAGCAGGAACATAGCTTCTTTGGTTTACTCACACAGAAAATACAGAACGTGAGTCAATGGGGCGTGGTAGGAAAATAGCAGAGATGGAGCCTTTCTAAAAATGGAGTCACTTCAGTTTCCCTATCTCAAAATTGTTTATTAAAAGTAAATTTTTTACACAATACTATCTACTTTCTTGAGATTCATTGAGCTCAAAACATAGTAATGGAGATGTGCTTCCTTTTACGGTTTTGCCTTGGCAAAGTCAATATGTAGATTGTCTCAGCCTATGATGTGACATGAAATATAAATGTTATTTAATTATTTGTGTAGCTGGGAGAGTAATGGTTCAGAGTGTGGGGTGAAAACCAGAAATGGTGAACATTTCATCTTTTATGGACTTTAAATTCGGCTAAGAGTTCTCTATTTTCTCCTCCTTCTTTTTAAAAAATACATAGACAAAAATCAAAAAGAGAAATTTCAAATCTTATTTACCTCCCATGCCAGCATATTCACCGCCTGGTTATCCTTTTTTAGATTAGAAGATTAATTTTTCTCCCTGCTTGCCTCTTTCTCCTTTGATACAATTCAGTATTCTATGTAACACTGACTTCACTTTTCCTCCGTAACTTTGTCTCTTTCTGCAGGACATAACTCTGAAGAACAAAATTAAACAGAACACAAGAGAGTTTTAAAGTACAGATAAAAAGTTATTTCTCCACACTAATGGTGGAATAGATTTATACATATTGCATTATTGGTAGTTCCCAATCCACCACCAGAAATCAACAGCAAAAGATCTACACACTAGCAGTCTGAATTGTTGCCCGGAGTGCTGTATTTGTAAATATGTAATGGAAAAGGAAAACAATCAAGCTCTAAATTGGGTTTCACATTCCCTTTGATAACACCCTCCTCATACAAGAGGCAGCACCTGAGCTACAGTACTCTACCAAATTAGGTTCCTTCCCAAGGAAACACATATATGTGGAGGGAAGCATTTCTTGGCTCCAAACATTTAACCCTTCTCTTATATTGTTGCAGAGAGAATACTCTCTAAAACTCTGTACAGGGGCACCTGGGTGGCTCAGTTGGTTAAGCAACTGCCTTCGGCTCAGGTCATGATCCTGGAGTCCTGGGATCGAGTCCCACATTGGGTTCCCTGCTCAGCAGAGAGTCTGCTTCTCCCTCTGACCTCTCCCCTGTCATGTTCTCTCTCTCAAATAAATAAAATCTTAAAAAAAAAAAAAACAAACTCTGTACAAACAGTAATATTTTGTATAACAATCCTAGACATCATTTGAAAAGCCCCTCCTTTGTATCATCTTAAGTTTAAATGAAATTCTTAAAAGTTACAGGGTAAAATTAAAGTTATCAAAGATTTATATTCACAAGAAAGCAGGGTATTAAAGTCTTTGACGATCATTAGTTGAAACTACTGATAACTCTACTCTATACTCGAGGAATGAGAGAAGACACAGTTTGAATCTTTAAATATCTAGTGTATGAATCTGCTTTATGTCATTATATAGCATTGTTTCTGTTTTAATCTTACAGTACTTTACCTCAATTTTCCTCAATTTGTAATTGGAACCCAAGAAAAATTATAATTACTAAGACTTATTAAATACTTCTTATATATGCCAGATATTATATTAATTACTTTATACATTTTTTAATTTATTTCCCTCAACTTATGTATCAATAATGTCCCCATTTTACATATAAGAAAACTGAGGCATATGACTTTCAGACATTTAGATGTATTTATAGGAAAATCTATTATTTTTTGTTTATTCAATTCCCTACCTTTAAAACAAACTAAAACTGAGAGGAAAGGAATGCCTGGATGGCTCAGTCAGTTAAGCATCTGCCTTTGGCTCAGGTCATGATCCCAGAGTCCTGGGATTGAGTCCTGCATCAGGCTCCCTGCTCAGCGGGGAGTCTGTCTGTCTCCTTCTGCCCCTCCCCCTGCTCATTCCCTCTCCCTCTCTTTCTCCTTTTCAAATAAATAAACAAAATATTTTTAAAAAACTGAGAGTATATACACATAACCTTTAAGAATTGTATTTAGAGATTGTGAAGTTAAATTAAACAAAATGTAAAAATAAATAGAAAAGTAAATTAATTGCATAGAAGCTCTCTTAAAAAAAAAGCCAATGCAACTCCAAAGCCAATATGAAATCAAGAGTAAAAGATAACTAAAATAGCTTCATTCATACTTTAATTCCTCATATGAATTACAGGAAACTATTTATAATGAAAAATAGTCCTTCTATACATTATAGATTTTCAGGCATTGGTAACATCATTGGACCTTGGGTTGTGATCTTGACCCAACACTTCTGTCCTCCTTGGTTTGTAATGGCATTTTTTACTTTATAAATCCATCTCCTGTTAGTTACTCATTGAACAACCAAGTTTATGGTGTGAACAGATGAGACACTTGATTTTAGGAAGGTAGGGGAAGGACAGTAGAGTATCCTCCTATCTCAGAAGGCACTTTGAGATCCGAAAACAAAAGAAGTGACTCTATACAGTTTATGTAGCATTTTATTCAGGGTCACTTATAGCAGGAATAGAGCAGTTGATGATCCAGAGCTGTGCAGCTGTTCTCTACAAAGTCCAGACCTTAGTCCACAGATTTTATATGTGAGGGTATGTGTAGAGGGCACTGTGGTGAGGCTCTAACACTTAGCAGACCTCATGGTGCCACCTGTGCACCAGAAGTGGGGAGGGAAACTGTTATCTCTACTAGTTATCTAAACAACTTTAGGAATACCACAACAAGTCTTTCCTCATTCTGGTTAGGGCATACAAAAACGTCCAATGGGCCTAGAACATGTAGCCCCAAGGAAGGTCATCATGCAGACATGAACAAGATGGAGGGCCAAAGATGGGGTCAGTATTGTCAGCAGTTTACATTTGGTATTAAGTCCTGTTAAGTTTTTCTCTCAGATTTCTGTTTCTCAGAAATGAATAGAATTTGGAGGAATAGAATTGTATGTATTTTTTTTTCTTATATGCTTGTTAATATTTAACAAATACTAGAGGGAAATAGGGAAAATTTTCCTATAATACCTAAGTAAATAATTCCATAATTAGTTTACATTTTAAAAGAGGTGATTCCACATAATTTGGTATTAGTGACTGAAATAAAGTTTTAGAATATGTAATGGCAGAAGCATACATTTAGAAATATCATTTTGCCTTGAGCTATTTATTTTGTCTTTTGATAAATTGTTGTGATGCATACCTAGAATATAAAATCAGTTATTTAATTTGTACCTCTAGGAATAATCAAGGAATAGTTGTATGCTTTGTATTTAAATATATATTTTGTCCTTTATAAAATAACCCATTTATTATTTTTTATTAGCTTCCCCTCTGTATAGAATTTAAAAGGCATATATATTTTAAAAATTTTTTTCCATTTTATTTTATTTTATTTCTTTTCAGTGTTCCAAAATTCATTGTTTATGCACCACACCCAGTGCTCCATGAAATACGTGCCCTCCATAATGCCCACCACCAGGCTCACCCAACCCCCCATTTCCCCTCTCCTCCAAAACCCTCGGTTTGTTTCTCAGAGTCCACAGTCTCTCATGGTTAGTCTCCCCCTCTGATTTCCCCCATCTTATGTCTCCTCTCCATCTCCCCATGTCCTCCATGTTATTTGTTATGCTCCACAAATAAGTGAAACCATATGATAATTGACTCTCTCTGCTTGACTGATTTCACTCAGCATGTTCTCTTCCAGTCCCGTCCATGTTGCTACAAAAGTTAGGTATTCATCCTTTCTGATGGAGGCATAATACTCTATAGTGTATATGGACCACATCTTCCTTATCCATTCATCTGTTGAAGGGCATCTTGGTTCTTTCCATAGTTTGGCAACTGTGGCCATTGCTGCTATGAACATTGGGGTACATACATACATACATTGGGGCCCTTCTTTTCACTACATCTGTATCTTTTGGGTAAATATGCAGTAGTGCCATTGCAGGGTCATAGGGTAGCTCTATTTTTAATTTATTAAGGAATCTCCACACTGTTTTCCAAAGTGGTTGCAACAGCTTGCATTCCCACCAACAGTATAAGAGGGTTCCCTAAGAGGCATGTATTTTTAAAGGCATTTTTTAAAAATATTATGATTTAATGAGATTAAAGCAGCAATGGCAATGAGAAATACAACTGAATTATATATTGTTGTGCATGTTAGCTTTTTTAAAAAAGATTTTATTTATTTATTTGACAGAGTAAGATAGAGTAAACAAGCAGGGGGAGCAGAAGAGGGAAAGGAAGAAGCAGATTCTTCACTGAGCAGGAGGCCTTAGGCAGGGCTTGATCCCATGACCCTGGGATCATGACTTGAGCCAAAGGCAGAGATGCTTAACCGACTGAGCCACCTAGGTGCCCCCAAAGGAGCCAGGTCTCATTTTTGTCTCTTATTGACAGTAGACTGTGCTATAACAAACAACCCCCAGATCTTAGTGGCTTAACAAAATGGAGGTGCATCTCTTCTTATGTCATTACAGATAGTTTGACTATTTGGTGGGATGCTTTTCAAAGAAGCATTCAGAATGAGATGTTCCTATAACTCAGTGGATCCACCACTTTTAAGGCCTTAGAGATCTCATCTGAGCATTCTGCTGCTAGCCTAGAGACAATGGAAAGATAAAAGGCATGGGGTCAGAAGTGGGCCTAGTAGTCTGGACTGGAAGTGCCATTTATAAATTCTGCCCATATCCTGTAGGCCAGAACTTCATTATGTGACCCAAACTTAATTGCAGGGAATTGTGGAAAAAGAGAACTTAAATATTATTGAACAACTTGCCAAACTCTACCACATATATTTTTTCCAACCCAGCCTAATGCCTGACAGATACTTGTCAGTGATAAATGTTTATTGAAATTTCAGTTTGCATTAAAAGGAACTTGATCTTCACGTGCCTGGGTGGCTCAGTTGGTTGACTCTTGATTTTGGCTCAGGTCATGATTTCAAGGTCATAGGATCAAGGTCATGGGATTGAGCCCCGAGTCTGGCACCCTGCCTGGTGGGGAGTCTGCTTGAGATTCTCTCCCTCTCCTTCTCCCTGCTTGTGCTTTCTCTATAAAATAAATAAATCTTTTTAAGAAAGAGAGAATTTGATCTCATTCTTTTTTATGGCTGAATTATATTCCATATATTAGTCTCCCAAGACTTGTTTGTTGGTGTGGACACTCACCCAGTGGGAACTGGTACCAGAACCTATTTAATTTTTCTTTGATAGATTAAGAAAACATTAACAAGGAAAAGGGATTTGAAGCAGTTTGAATAATGGCAGTGTATTCTAAATGTAGATACAAAAGCAAACTCAGTGGCATTGACTTTAAATAAACTGCGTTTTCTGAGGTAGGCCAAATGATTTTACACAATCCTGGCTACCTGCCGAGTTGTTAATATCAGGTATTCTGTCAGTCACGGAGGTGTGAGTCAAAAATATTGGTTAAAAGTAATGCACCAAGGGCTCCTGGCTAGCTTAGTTGATGGAGCATGAGACTTGATATTGGGATTGTGAGTTTGAGCTCCACATTGAGCATAGAGATTACTTAAAATTTTTTTTTAATTAAAAAAAAAAGTCGTGCACCAGTATTTTAAAATGGAAGATCAGGGTTCTGAATATTCATCACTAATAATCTTTTGTCTATGTGTAAAAGAAGGTATCTTTAATGTAGTTTGCCTCTACTGCTAGGACACACTATGTATCATTAGTCAGATACTGAGAGTTAATGTGCACTAATACTGAGGTAGAAGACTGGTCTTCTAATGAGGGGTTGTGGGATTGTTATGTCTTCTTAGAGAATTGTCCTCTTTATTATTATGTGATACCCCTTTTTATTCTATATAATTTTCCTTGCTCTGAAGTCTGCTGTATTTGAATATAACATAGCTACTCCAGTTATCTTTTTTTTTTTCAAAGATGTTATTTATTTATTTGACACACAGAGAACACAAGTAGGAAGAGAAGCAGGCAGAGAGAGAGAGGGGGAAGCAGGCTCCCTGCTGAGCGGAGAGCCCAATGCAGGGCTCAACCCCAGGACCCTGAGATCATGACCTGAGCCAAAGGCAGAGGCTTTAACCCACTGAGCCACCCAGGCGCCCCTCCAGCTGTCTTTTGGTTAGTGTCAGCATGCTGTATATTCCTCCATCCCTTTGCTTTTAATCTATTTGTGTCTTTACAATTAGTTTTCTTGTGAACAACATATACTTGAGTCGTGTATTTTTATCCACTCAGACAGTTGGTGTCATTTAATTAGTGTATTTAGGACCATTCATATTTTAAACTAATTATGAATATACTTGGATTAATATTGGCCACATTTTAACTGCTTTGTATTTGTTGCCTCTTTTCTTTTTAGGGAGGAGGGGACGCCTTTTGTTTGTTTTTTTTTTTGCTTTCTTCTCTTTTTCTGCCTTCTTTGGCTTTAACTGAACATTTTATATGATTTAGATTTTTCTCTTTAGCATTTTCTTTTAATTTAGTGTTTGGCCTGGAGTTGGCAATAGATATTTATGAATTCTATACTTATAACTACTAATCCTTTTTCAAATACTATAGTACTTCATTGATAGTGTGGGTACTATTTATTGTAGTATTATATAACTATCATAACAAAATATTCCCATTTCCTGTCTAATCTTTATAAAACTGCTATCCTTCATTCCATTTATCTGTAACATATAGTCATTGAATACATTGTTACCATTATTTATTTTGAGTAAACTGTTATCTGTTAGATCAATTAAGAATAGGAAAAGCAAAAAAAAAAAAATTCTTTATTTCCATTTAATCTCTCTCTAGTGCTCTTCCCTTCATCATGTAGTTGTAAGTGTCTAACCTATACAATTTTCTTTCCCTCTGATAAATTTTGTCAAACATTTCTTACAAGGCAGGTCTACTGGCAACAAATTATCTCTCAATTTATGTTTTTGTGTAAAAGCCTTTATTTTTTTCTTCACTCTTTTTCACAATTGTGGAAAAATATAAAGAATGTAAAATTGGCCATTTTAACCATTTTAGGTATATAATTTGGTAACATTAATTACAGTACTCATCTATTTCAAAAATTTTTTCATTACCCAAACAGAAACTTTGTTCCTTTCTCTCTCTACTCCTTTGAATATTCCCATTCCAAAGTATGTTACACCTTTTTGTAACTGTCTTGGATATCTCTTCTTTCTTTCTTTCTTTCTTTTTTTTTTTCTCTCTTTGCTTTTCAGTTTTGGAAGATTTTATTGACTTATCCTCAAGCTCATTGTTTCTTTCTTTACCTGTGCCCAGTTGCATTTCTAGTATTTCCTTTTGATTCTTTCTTAAAGTTTCCATCTCTCTGTTTACATTATGCATCTGATCTTGCATGTCGTCCAATTTTTTCATTAGAGCCCTTAGTATATTTATCTTAGTTATTTTAAATTCCCAGTCTGATGATTCCAATGTCTCCGCTATATCTGAGTCTGGTTCTGATGTTTGGTTTGTTTCTTCAGACTGTGTTTTTTGCCTTTTGCCATGCTTAGTACCTTTTATGGCATGTTATGTAAATGGAATGGGGGAAAATAGATCTTTGGTGTGAGGTTTTAGGTTTATCTGACTACATGTTAGGCTATATTTACTGTTCGCTATAGTGTTGGTGTCAGAGGCAAAAATGTCTTCTGGTGTTCTTGTTTTTGTCACTCTCGTTGGATTTAGGGGTTTCCCTAGAGACTCCTTAAACAGAATCTGAGCATTGGAATTCTTTTTAGCTGCAATGCCCTCTTATTATTCAGGAACCTGTTGATGTGGTACTTGGTAGGGAGCAGAGGAGAAGTGTTCTATATTCCTATGATTAGGTCTCAGTATTTTAGTGAGTCTGTGGCACTGGACTGTGACCTTCTCATGTGCTTCTCAGAATTTTTATACAACACAAGATGCCTGGAATGGGCTGGATTTGGATTTTTTCCCTTCCCTCACATGGAAGGCTCAAGGTGCCTGGAGTTGGGTATTTCTCTTCACCCATCTCACTTAGGCTCTGCTAAAATCCACACTGGTTAGACTCTGGTAAAGTAATTTCCCTTGAGGTCAGACTTGTTAAGGAAAAAGACCCTCTAGGTTTATTTCAAAATAGTTACTTTTCCATTCCCACTGATGGATGCATGAGATTTTTCTCAGATTTTCACCCAGAAAACCTGGTGGTAAAATTTAATACCTGTTGGCAAAAGTGTGGAGCTCCCTTAAAGATGGGATGCAGGACTTTTTATCTCAAATTAGTTTACACTCACTCTACAACAATTAATCATTTAACTTTAAGTGTGTGTATCAATCTCTAGCTGTACCTTCTGATCCTGTTAAGTGCTGATTCTCTGTATTCACATCTAGTTTTTGGACCAGTGCATTGCCTTGTGACCTCAATTCTCTAATGGATCTCAGACATGTTGTTGGTTTTTGTTCTGTTCGGCTTTTTGTGAGAATAGAAGTTTCTCTCTTCCAAGCTCCTTATACGTTAGACTGCTAACCAGAAGTTACCATGGTTTATGGGAAGAGCTCACTATGAAAGTCTATTTCCTTCAAAAGTTTTCCGCTGTATAGCAAGGAGTTCTAAATATTATGGCAAGAAATTTGTCTTAGAAAAAATCAATATATATGATTTCCTAATAACCAACTTTATAAAGAGTAAACACAACCATCATTAAATATATGATAGTTGCTTGGGTCGTATATTTCAAAATCTTCATTTCAATTCACATAACCTACAGTCCCTCAGTTTTTGTCTCTGAGTCACTAGTGTGAACCACAGACTAGATACTCCTTAATTAGCCAATTATTATAGGTTAATGCACTAGTTGTTAAAAACATTTCCACTACATTATTACATAGCATCCTAATCAGAGCAATTTGACAATTTTTCACATAATGCATTAGTTGAAGTCTTTGCTTACAATGTTTTTAGAAAATATCTGCCCTGTTGAATGCAGAGAAGTTCTATGACATTTAAAAATGCCTATACAATTACTTACAGGTACTGCAATGAAATGTGGTGGATTTTAAAAACGAGTTATTTCCTTGTACAGCGTTGAGGAAAAAAAAAATGTTCCTTTATCCTTGAAGATTCTTATGGCTGGTCTAAGAATTAAATTAACCTGAGACAGATTAACAGGAAAAAAATCAAACAGAATTTTGAAAACATGTATACCTCCTATATACCTGGGACATACCCAGGAAAATTGAGTAAACTTCTTGAAATGGCTAAAGCCATCCCCTTAAATATAGTCTTCAACTAAAGATAAAAGAGAGTGTTGAGGGTAAGGAGTCAGTTATGGGAGGTTACTAGGAAAAGCCAAGTAAACAAGAGTAAGGTTATTATTACAGATTCAAGTCTTTACCTTCTCCATTGATAACAGTTGCCAGAGGTTTAGAGTCATTCCCTTCCTCCTGAGGGATGTAAGGAGAAACTCTTACAAATGAAGATTTCCCTTATACTTGTAAATATCTCACAAAAGGGTAACTCCTACTTGTTTTTCAGAACTTCTCTTGTGTCTGAAGTTTTATACTTAATAAATCAACCCAAAATAATCAATATGCCAGGGATCGATATCTTGGGGTGGCAATATTTGCTCCCCTATGATAGAAAATTATGAACAGAGGGATCATAGGTTGGGGTTGCTGGGAAGCCGAATCTGAGACAACATTAAGTTAGCAGGGTTTTTTATGCTGGAGTGCCCTTGGGATCGAACTTGTGGAAGGGAGAAGAAAGCACAAGTCAAAAGAGGAGGAAATCCATTGTTGGAGGCAAGTCCATCAATAGTCTCAGCCCATCCTTTGAGGGATGTTCTAGAATTAGACAGGCCCTTTAGAATAATCCCTCATAGAAAAGGTAGGTCTTTATACCCCATCTTTTTTTTTTTTTCCTTTAAGATATTATTTATTTATTTGACAGAGAGAGATAGAGAGAGATCACTAGTAGGCAGAGAGGCAGGCAGAGAGTGAGGGGGAAACAGGCTTCCTGCTGAGCAAAGAGCCCGATGTGGGGCTGGATCCCAGGACCTGAGCCGAAGGCAGAGGCTTAACCCGCTGAGCCACCCAGATGCCCCTATACCCCATCTTGAACAATCATAGTATCTGGGATGCCAGAGATAGGCACAATCTTGGGCAAGGTACCTAGAAGTACCGAAAGTAACTGGGGCATCAAATCCTTCCTGGAAGAGAAGCTATGTATCTCCTCTCTCTGTTCATCACAACATGATAGCTGGATAAAGAACACATTCCATTAGCTACTTAAGTTAAATATCATTTGAAGTTAAACAACAGTCAAGGAATTGAGAGACCATTATTTTATAAACTAAACAGATATTCAGATATATGTGAGACTAGCTAACATATAAAACAGGTATCCCTCTTACAAGGGATTTTTGTGAAGGAATGCATTACAAACAAAAAAATACACCAGAAATTAAAAAACAATGTATGAAGCATAGTAGCCCTGGAAAGGTTTTTCTGTGAGAGGGCCGCTCTCTATTTTAGTAAAATTGAAAATTTCAACACAGAGCCCTAAAGGTTTTAGTGAAAGAGCAGAGAAACTATTTCTATTTTGCACTTTACTAATTCTCATTATTTTGTAGTGTCATTGAAGTAATGTAAGTTCATCTGCGGAAATTCAATTAAGTGTTTCAGAATGGAAATATGACAAATAAGAGATATAATTTTAAAATATTTTATAGTACTAGAGATAAAGAAAATAGGACAAATGTCTATATAATCTCATGCCCTGAGTTGAAGGTGAAGATTAATTATAAGGATCTGATGATAGATGACAGAAAATGTGACTTTTATTTTGAGACTTTTTATGAAGTTCCTAAACCAGCACTGCTAAAGTATTACCATCTACTGATTTTTCTAAGTAGACTGGATATACAAATAGCTACTTACAGGATTTAGGGGAAGAAAGGAATACATTTTTTTTTCCTATAAATTTTGAACTTCTTTCCCCCAACAAAAAGTGACTGAAGTATTTTGATTTTTAGAAACATCAGCAGTTTGAAAAATGCCTTTTTAAATTAACATGCAATAATTTAAAACACTTCCTTAAAGAGCCAGTTTGCATTTGAAATTTATAATATATCATTTTATTTATTTTTTGGCTGTATAAGTTAGTACATTAATATTGTAAAATAAAATAAGTTTGATAGATTCTATTTCTTGATTATTTTAGTTTGGATAAATGTTTAAAATCTTTGATAGAGAGACTACTAAGTCTTTTCACTGAAAAGTTTATAAAAAGTAGAATAATATACACAATATTACTTGGTGTTATAAATATGATAGGTTAAGCATATTAAAATTTCAACATCAGGCCATTTTTTAAAAAAATTGAAAGGTAAGTTAGTCACAGAGGTAGAATTCAATGAAATTAAACAATAACAGAGATTTCATTTAGATATAATCTCACTAAGGAGTTCTAGAAAATTCTACAATCGCTTTAGGGTTTGGATGTCATAATCTGTGAAGATAACATATACTTTTCTTGTGCATGCATGCTTTATAAACATTTTTAAAACAAAGAACTTAAAAGACTGCTTTTGGTTGTAAACCTGCATGCTTCCAAACCTCATTCATATTTTGAATTTTAGTTGTTCTCAGTATACTGGCACAGTGGGTCTGTTCTAGCTATTGATCTTGAATAGAACAGAGGAGAAATTTAATGTACTTTGTGGAACCATAGACATTATTTTAAATTATTAAAGTTCAGAATAGCAATGCCCATTCCCTTAAACAAACTGCATGTATCTTGTTTTTCTGCTTCTCTTGAAGCTTGATTACATCTCTACTCAATTACAGAAATGAGCTTTTAATTGGACTTCCTTAATTGGAAGTTTGTCAGTTGCAGAACACAACTGCTCACTTGTTCCTTAAGAATGGGTTAGGTCTGATCTCTGTGAAAACAGCGTGAAAGAATGAGGAAGATTGTCGAGGTCTTTGGAAATACCATGTGTTTTCTAATGCAGGCTACTAAATTACAAATGATACACAATGATTAGCCATGTCCAACCCTGTCATTTTATTTGTGTGTTGTTGGAATCTGGTAGTACTTATAAGACATCTCTAAATGTAAATGATTTAAGTTACCTTTAATAAAAAATGATGATATTATGGTTTGTTAGAAATTTAAACATGCTCATTTATAAAAATTTAACTACAGTTGACCCTTGAACAACACAAAAGTTAGGGGCACTGACCTAAACATTTAGATTTTCAAAAACATTAAGAATTTGGTGCCATTTTGGTTTCAATACATGTTCATGTTTCAAATCTACATGATACATTTTGACACCTTTGGAAAATAAGGGAAAATGAGCCCTCAACCACTTTTATTCCAACTCTCCCTTAACCATCTTGAGCTTTTTCACTTGTAATTCTCACTTTTGTTATTCTCAAATTTTGTAACATTTATACACTCTCCTCTAAACTTAAAATAGTATCAATTCTTCAAATTGATTTATTTTTTATCACCAGGTTTACTCTCTGTGTCATTTCTGATTTCTTTAAGTCACACAGCCAGCTAGTTATATTTTATAATCAAGTAGTTTTTGTGTATAAGTTTAATTTATAAGAAGGAAGCTTTATTTTCTGGATGTTACATGCATTAGAATATTTTCTGTTATCTTTTCACTTGAAAGATTTGGCTGGGTATAAAATTCTTGAAAAAGTCTTTCTCTGACAGAGGCATACCTGTAGTGCATTATCTTCTTGAGTTGAATGATGATTTGTAGGAGACCATGGACATGATTTGTTTTGCCTCTATCAGTGTTCATTTATATAGTTTTAATATATTTAATATTCAGTATTTGGCACCACATGCTTTAGCACTCAGCCTTTCATTTCAGTGTTTCTAGAAACAATGTGCCCTTTTGTGTTCATACTTAAGTATTTATTTCAATGATGACTTCTTCTACTTCACATTTACATACTTTTTATGTTTTCCCTTTATTCCCTATTTATCATTCCTATAATCCCTTATTAATTTTCAGGCCTGATCTTTTCAGTTTTGTTTTGGTAATAATCTCAATCCTGTTAGTCATGTTCTTCATTATGTTTTCAGATGCTTGTTCATTTGTATTAATTCTAACATGTCTGCAATTTCTCAAATTATTTTTCTTCTTTGACTTCCAGAGCTCTAGCAAACTCATAATTTATTTTCTTTTCTCTACTGACATCTATGATATTTTTTTAAATCTTTACACAAAACATTAAACACTTTTGTGTTGTTTTTAGGAGGGAAAAAAGAATCTTGTCACTAATTTCTTTAAGGTGATAAAAATTACTTGTTGGAATTTTTTTTCATGGTATTAGTTTTTTTGTTGTTGTTGTACATCCTTTGTTGAGTGTGTTTGTGTGTGTGTTATTTGTATAATTCATGTTGGTTTCATCATAATTATTCAAATTTGAATGTGAATGGCTACTAAAATTTTATTGTGCACAATGTCTTGGAAGTAATTACTTGTTATGGAGTTCAACCTTTAGAGAATATTATGCACATTACAAAAGTGTTGTAGGAAATGTTATTGACAGAAGGAGATCTGTGCATGGAGAAGGGCATTAACTACTACTTTTCTGAGAGTTACAGTGTTATATATTCCATTCTATATATTCTACTCATGTTATAATTCCATGAATCAATTTAAAAATATTTAAAGACTCTCTCACCAATAATGTCATAAAAATAAATAAAATACACTAGGTATTGCCAGACATTTAAATGTTGATTGCAAACTTAATGAAATGCTCTTAAATGTATCTGTATGATGATAAGTTCAATATGTCAAAGGTCCTCAGTGCCTCCAATACCTTCACAATATACAGATTATTACTATGATAATGAAAGTTATTTTACATATACAGTTAAACTAATATTAATATCAACATTGAAGATTTGTTCTATTTCTTTATTAACTTTATACATGTCCAGTTCTACCTGAAGGTACAGAAAATATTACCATATCCCAAAGAAAAAATACTGTGTCACATTGCTGATTTATAGGCTCCAGTTTCATCTTTTTTTTTTTTAATTTTATTTATTTGATAGAGAGAGACAAGGTGAGAGAGGGAACACAAACATGAGGAGTGGGAGAGGGAGAAGCAGGCTTCCTGCTGAGCAGGGAGCCAGGTGCAGGACTCAATGCAGGACTTGATGTGAACTTAATGAAGGGCTTGATCCCAGAACCCCAGATCATGACCTGAGCTGAAGGCAGATGGTTAATGACTGAGCCACCCGGGTGCCTCTCCAATTTCATCTGTGAATGGGGATTAAGCCTTAACCAACATTCACAGGCTGGGTCCCATTGTAGAGTTAAGATTCAATACTAACTGAATTGGAATTTACAAATCCATGCCTGATCTCAGGTCATGGTGTTTCTCTCTACTCACATTTCTATCAAGTTTTGATATGGGCATATTTTCCTCAATTTAAAACTTATTTCATAATACCATGTAGAAGTTTATTATTAGGTACTAGTTTATATACACTCCAAGAAAACTGTGCATTGTGTCTTTGTAATCAATTCTTGAATCTGGATTTTTAGCTAATTTATCATCTTGTATCTCTTTGCTGTGCTCTAATGTGTCAGGTCATTGTATGTGAACACCAGAGCTGATTACTCCTCTTGATTTTGTATAGTGCCTAACTTCCAGGAATTGTGTAGATTTTCCTGCAGTTCCTTATAGCCAGTGTCGTGTATTTAAAGGCAATACAGATCTGTATAGCAACCCATAATTAAAAAGAAAACAAAACAAAAAAATATCAAATTCCCAACAGGTTGCCATTGTATTAAGCATATTCTGTTAGTAATCTTTTGTAATTAACTTTTGTACATTTTAAAATAATTTTTACATTTACTAGTATTGTTAAGTACTCAAAGATTTTTCATAGATAAAACAAGTTCCAAATAATTGTAATTTTTTTTCTTTTTGATTTTTTAGTTTTTCACAACTTGGCTACTGGGAGTGTTTTTAGAGCACAGCTTTGATCTTTTTTTTTTTTCAAAGATTTCATTTATTTATTTGACAGAGAGAGATCACAAGTAGATGGAGAGGCAGGCAGAGAGAGAGAGAGAGAGAGAGAGAGAAGCAGGCTCCCCGCTGAGCAGAGAGCCCGACATGGGACTCGATCCCAGGACCCTAAGACCATGACCTGAGCCGAAGGCAGCGGCTTTAACCCACTGAGTCACCCAGGCGCCCACAGCTTTGATCTTTTAAGTCTGTTGTAGATCTATTTTGAAGGCCTCTTTCCTTTCTGACAACAGGGTCTTCCAATCCATTATTCATTTTTTTCTGTCTGAAGACATTAAATCACTTACTCCCTCCAACACACAATTATTTTCAATTGGAGAAGACTCTTAAAATTCTAGCAATTGGTGGGATGCCTGGGTGGCTCAGTTGGTTAAGCAGCTGCCTTTGGCTCAGGTCACGATCCCAGCGTCCTGGGATCAAGTCCCACATGGGGCTCCTTGCTCAGCAGGGAGCCTGCTTCTCCCTATGCCTCTGCCTGCCATTCTGTCTGCCTGTGTTTGCTCTCTTCCCCTCTCTCTCTCTGATAAATAAATAAAATAAAAAAAAAATTCTAGCAATTGGAATTATATTCAGGTACTGGCAGCAAGGTCCACAAATGACTTTTATTTAAACACATTAAGGTTTTATTTTTCTTATTCTCAGGAAGAGTTTCAGAAGTCAGCAATTCAATATTAATTATAATATTAAATATTTTTGCCTTCTTGTCACCCTCATGTCTGTTTTGACATATACGTTGAAAAATATCCCTAAGCAGAAATATGTTTAGCTAAGTACCTTTTAAAATACACTGAATAAGGGGAGCCTGGGTGGCTCAGTGGGTTAAGCCTCTGCCTTCGGCTCCAGTCATGATCTCAGGGTCCTGGCATCAAGCCCCACATGGGGCTCTCTGCTGCATTGGGCTCTCTGCTCAGCAGGGAGCCTGCTTCCCCCTCTCTCTCTGCCTGCCTCTCTGCCTACCTGTGATCTTTCTCTGTCAGATAAATAAATAAAATTTAAAAATAAATAAGTAAATAAAATACATTGAATAATTATAACAATAATCATTCAATATGCTTTAGACGTCCATGTATTTCTTTTCATTATAAAATATTTCCTAACAGTACCAATTAATGAATACTAGAAGACTGGGTTGTTCTTTTCTCTATTACTGAGATACCATTAACATATTATCTAAGTTTAAGGTGTATAGCATGATGATTTGCTATACATTTATATTGTGAAATAATTGCCAAAATATAGTTAGTTTGACTATCCAGCACCTCACGTAATTAAAAACTTTTGTATGTTACAAGAACATAAAGGATTTACCCCGTTAGCAACTTTCAAGTACATAATACACTGTAGTCATCATGTTATACATTAGAACCCCAGAACTTCTCATAACTGGAAATTTGTACCCTTTGACCAATATCTCCCCATTTCCCCCACACCCTAGCACCTGGCAATCAACCATTTTACTTTCTACGAGTTTGATGGGGTTATTTATAGACCCCACATATATGGTGAGTATTTGTCTTTCTCCATCTGACTTATTTCAGCTAGCATAATAACCTCAAGGTCCTTCCAGGTTGTCACCAGTAGCAGAATTTCCCTTTTTAAGCTGAATAATATTACTTTGTGTATATAAAGACAACATTTTCTTTATCCATTCATCTGTCAAATGTAACTTAGGTTGCTTTAACGTCTTGGCTATTGTGAATAATGCTGCAATGAATATGAAGGTACAGATACCTCTTTGAAACAGTGATTTAAATTCCTTTGAATATATACACAGCTGTGGGATTGCTGGATCTTATGGTAGTTTTATTTTGAATTGTTTGAGGAACCTCTCTACTGTTTTCCATAATGGCAGTACAATTAACTTTCCTACCAACAGTCCACAAAGCTTCCCTTGTCTCCATATCCTCACCAACACTTGTTATCTTTTATCTTTTTAATGATAGCCATTCTAACGGGTGTTAAGTGATATCTCAGTGTGGATTTGATATGCAATTCCCTGATAATGAGTGATGTTGAATGTCTTTTTGTGTGACTTGGCCATTTACAGGTCTTCTTTGGAAAAATGTTCCATTCCTCTGCCCATTTATTAATTGGGTTGTTTTCTTGCTATGGAGTTATACAAGTTTCTTATATATTGTGTATATATATATATATACACACTATATATATATAGTCTATTGATCTTTTATCTGATATATGGTGTGCAAATATTTTCTCCCATTCCATAGACTGTCTTTTCATTGTGTTGATTTTCTTCTGCTTTGAAAAGAAGCTTTTTAAGTTTGATACACTCCCTCGTGATTATTTTTGCTTTTGTTGCTTATGCTTTTGGTGTCATATCCAAAAATATAATTCCCAAGACCAATGTCAAGGTACCTTTCCTTGAAATTTTCTTCTGGGATTTTTACAGTTTTAAGGATTTAAGTCTTTAATCCATTTCAAGTTAAATTTTGTGAGTGGTGTGAAAGAGGGGTCCTATTTCACTCTTTTGCATGTAAATATCTAGTTTTCCCAGCACCTTTTTATAAAAAGACCGTCTTTTTTTCCATTGAATATTCTTGGTTTCTTTGCCAAATATTAGTCAACCATATATGTGTGCTTTTATTTCTGGGCTCTCTATTCTATTCTGTTGTCCCATGTGCCTGTTTTTATGCCAGTACCACTCTGTTTTTTATTACTGTAGTTTTATAGTACAATTTGAAATAAATATGAAACCTACATATAATATCTTTTTTCTCAAGATTGCTTTGGGTATTTCGGGTCTTTTTAGGTTCCATTAGAAAATATAAGGATTATTTTTTCTGTTTCTGTGAAAAATGCAACTGGAATTTTGATAGAAATTGCATTGAATTTATAGATGCTGTTCAGTAGAATGGACATTTTAACAATATTAGTTCTCCTTCAACCCATGAACATGAGATGCCTTTCCCCTTATTCATGTCTTCTTTGATTTCTTTTATCAATATCTTAAGTTTTCAGAGTACAGATCTTTGAACTCTTTGGTTAAATTTATTCCTCAGTACTTTATTGTTTTTGATACTATTGTAAGTGGGATAATTTTCTTTATTTCCAAACTTTCATATATTTTGTTGTTAGTTCATAGAAATGCAAGTAATTTTTATACATTGGTTTTGTGTCCTGTGACTTTGTGGAATTAATTTATCCTAACAGTTTTTTGATAGGGTCTTTGAGGTTTTTTATATAAAATTTTGTCATCTACACACAGAGACTATTTTACTTCTTCCTTTCCAAATTGGATGTTTTTTCTTTCTTTCTCTTGCCTAGTTGCTATGGCTAGGATTTCCAGTACTATTTTGAATTAGAGTGATAAGCCTGATAAGTTTTGTTTCTCACTTTAGAGGAAAAATTTTTCATTTTTCACTGTTGAGTATGATGTTGGCTATGAGTTTGTCATGTATGGCTTTTATTATGTTGAGGTATTTTCCTTCTCTACCCAGTTTGATAAGAGTGTTTCATGAAAGGTGTTGAATTTTTCAAATGCTTTTTCTGCATTATTGAGTGGATTGTACGTTTTCATCATTGTATGAATGTGAGGTATCATGTTCACTGATTTGAATGGGTTGAACTAACCTTAATTCCCAGAAATCAATCCTACTGAATCATGCTATATGACTCTTTTATGTGGTATTGAATGTATTTTGCTAGAATTTTCTTGAGAATTTTTGCATTTATACTCATCAGAAATATTAACCTATAGTTTTCTTGTAGTGTCATTATCTAGATTTGGTATCAAGGTAATGCTGACCTCACAGAATGAGTTTGGGAGTGTTCCCTCCTCTTGAAGTTTTTTGGAAGAATTTCAGAAGTAGTAGTGTTAATTCTTTTTTAAAGGTTTGGTAGAATCCATCTGGTCCTGGAATTTTTATTGTTGTTGTTGGAAGACTTTGAATTATTGTCTCTATTTCCTTAGTCTTTATTCTTTGTTAAGATTTGTAACAGTCTTCGTAGGATTTTTATTTTTAGGAATTTGTCTCTTTCTTTTGGGTTATGCAATTTGTTGGAATATACTTGTTCATAGTAGCTTCTTATGATCCTTTGTATTTCTGTGGTGTCAATTATAATGCCTTCTCTTTTATTTAGAATTCTGTTATTTGAGCCTTTTTTTATTGGTTAGTCTAGTTAAAATTTTATTATCTATCTTTTTTTTTCCTAAGATTTTACTTATTTACTTGAGAGAGAGAGAGAGAAGGGAGCAGAGAGGAAGGGAGAGGGAGAAAGAATCTCCACACTGAGCACAGGGCCCCATGTAGGGATCAATCCCATAGCTGCAGGATCATGACCTGAGCTAAAACCAAGAGTCAGACACTTAACTAACTGAGCCACCCAGGTGCCCCATCTTTATCATTTTTAAAGAAAAATAATTTTTCTATATTATGATTAGTCTCTATTTCATTTATTTCTGCTCTATTAGTTTCCTCCATCTACTAACGTTGGACTTAGTTTGTTCTTGTGCACTGACAGAACTGTATCAACTTTTTAAGAAAATTTGGAGGAGGGTAAGGTTACACTGTTGTATTACCTGACCATAAGAATCAATAACAGTTGATATATTTTATTTTATCATATTTTATATTTGTATTATATATGTTATATATGTATTATATATATATATTATATATGTATTACATATTTTATATATGTATAGCAAGTACACAACACTTGTCAATTTGCCCAAAACTTATTTGCAAAACTATGCTCATATTTGTAGTTATTAACAGGTATATAAGTAACATATCACAAACATAAAAATGAAAGTATAGCAAATTCATTGTAGTGATAATGGAATTTAGTTACACTTTGATAAAGGGAAGTGGGCATGACCCACTTAACCCAAAAATATCTATTCAACATAGAAACAAGAAATGGGTTTCTTGGAGTTACTTCTTGGAGTTACATATGACTTGGAGTAATAAGTCAAAACATCACCACTAAAGTGAAAAATAAACTTCATTTTGCTTATTTGACTAAAGTTAGCAAAGGCAACAAAAGGCTGGTTGGACAATTTGAGTTATGATATCAATATAATCTTAGTTGAGATTCTTCACCTAGCATATACCTGAAGACTTAAAAGGTATTGTAATACTTTCTGGGATCTATCCTGGGCGCAGGTCTTCCAACAGTTGTAAGCAATTCTAGCTGTAGTCATGTAAGCCCTAATAGAACTATGGGTCATTTTACTAATTCCAGATGTGAATTGACACCTTTTGCTGTTTCTCACAGGAGAAATTCTGAGGTTAGCACTGAGTTACTACAATCTGTTTAACATTTTAAAAGTCTGAGCTAAAATCATTATTATTGGTACATCGTTGGTTATTGATATCTGGCATAGATCATCAACTAACACTAGAATAAGTAAAAGGATAATCTGAAAAGTGAACTACCACTACAAGTGGCCAAGAAATGATAAATTGATTATGAAGAGCAATTACTGGAACACAGATGATTTTTTGTGAAGTAATTCTGTTTCTTTGATAATGACAAAGAAAAATCACATAAAATATGCAAAATGCAGTTTTGATAAACTGATTATGAAAAACAGTAATTACAACCCAGTGGAAAAAAAACCCACTTGAAATGCTTAATAAGGAGTGCACGAGACACATGTCTCTCTCTCACCCATACACAAACACATACATCATTGATATACTCAAGGATCTTAGAATTTGTCCTTGTAAGTTCCGACGATGCAACGTATAGTACATCTTATGAACCAAAGGAGTGACCTTTCTTTTCTTTTTTTGCAAAGATACATTAGAGATATATTATCATATATTATTATTTCATGATAAATTATTGGGTTTTTTGTTCACTTATACTTTATCCTATTTAGTTTTCATTTCCTCTCATATGTATCATATTTGCCATATATGATATGAATATATCATAGGTCCCATTAAAAAATGCACTCAAAGGGAATTGACATTAAATTATAATATGAAAATGTTTATGTATCATTATTATGAAAGTGTTCTCAGACTATGTCATTTAATTCCACTACCCAAGTACAGATTCAGTGGCTTTGGTACTAATGATTTCCCAAGAAACAATTAGAAAACCTGTTAATCAAGGAAAACAAACTTAATTAGATTTACTTCTACAAAGGAGGACACTACCTTGACAGAGTCTTAATATTATATTAGAATAGGGTGTCAGGAGATCAAGTGAAATCAAGTGGTTTGTTGGTCTTCCAAGGCAGGAAATTGGAGATCTGCTAGATTGGGCTACAGGTTACTAGCGATGAGCACTCTTAGGCAAGCATATTGACATGAGTCTTAATGAGTCAACTCCTGTCTCATAAGTGAATTGTTTGATAATCTGAACCATCTGTTTTTCTCAATGAAGATCTGTTTGTCCAAATTAATAATCTGTATGCATGTACAAGTTGGTTTGTGCACAAGTTGGTTTGTAACAATTTTTTGAAACAACGGACAAAGTAGCAGAATATTGGAAGAGTTTTTGTTGCAAACAATGCCTTATACATTATCATCATCAGTATTTAAAAATTAGTTAATTAAACAGAAAGTAACAGGCAAAAATGATAGAATTGGTGGATATGAAATAGTCATTGGAGACTGTGTCTGATCAGGAAAGGAAAGGTTGTGTTTTCAGCAGAGATTTGTTATATTCTGATCAGTACAAATTCTTTGATATAATCAATGAGTATTAATGAAACAAAAGCAATCAACATTTTTGAAGCTTTCCAGGAAACTGATAATTATCAGGAAGAGCAAATTCCATTTTTGTTATCTATTTATCAGGAAACTACCTATGTGAAAAGCATATATACTTTAATTCACTCATTTTGTACCCATTCATAAGGTATACCCTGAAAGACTAAAGTAAGCCTCTCTTAAGGATAGTTTTTAAAAGAGAAATATGGGCAAAATAACTACAATGCCAACATTGTAATCGGTTCTGATAAACTATGACTGCATTCTATTAGGCTGATGTATTACTTCTTTATGAATGTTAAATTACTTCTATTTTAAAGATAGTAAACTTCAATAAAAATTATGATTTTCCACATATCATAAATTTATGTGACAGTTGGGGAAATTTCCTGTTGAAAGAATGAGTATTAATTTATTGAACATTAGGATGAATAACATTGAAGTTCATCCATTTTATTGACATTCTACAGAGGAGCAAAACATAGGAAATATTGATAATTTTCCTTAACAATCTATAATAGACCATAGCTATTTACTTGAATTAAAAAAAATAGATCTGAAAATATCTGTGATCCTAAAAAATTTGCAGTACATGATCTTTATTTAACTCTGGCAGTCCTACCTTCTAAATGATTCTCATCCCTCATTGTGAGATGATTAAAAAGCACATACACTTTTTACTTCTCTACCCATCCCTAGCCTCTGGTTCCTATCAAGCTCTAGAACCAGCTCAGGCTATTTCCTACAGTATTAGTTGTCTGCTATTGCATAACAAATTACCACAAATACAGTGGCTTAAAGCAACACATATTTATTATCACCCAGTTTCTGTGGCCAAGAATCTGGACATGATTTGGCAGGGTCCTCTACTCAGGCTGCAATCAAGATATGGGCCGGCTGGCATCTTATTAGATGCTTGACTAGAGAAGAATCTGCTTTCAAGCTTATTCAGGCTGTTGAGAGAATTAATTTGCTTATGACTATATGACTGAGGTCTCTGGCTGCCTACTGACTGTTGGCTGGTGTACAACCACAGTTACCTGCCACATGGCCCCTTTCATAGGCAGTTCATAACATGACTCTTTGTTCCTTCAAAGGAGGAAGTGTTCTACCAGGAGAATGTCTCTGTTTCTATCTCTCTCTGCCCCTCTCTTTCTCTCTTATTAGATTCATACATAACGAAACATCATCATGGGAGTAACATCCTATCATCTTTGTCACTTATTTATTAATTTTAGAGAGAGCGCGCAAGCAAGTGGGGGCAGGGGAGAGAGAGGAAGAGAGAATCTAGAGCAGACACCACACTGAGTGTGGAGCTGGATGAGAGAATCTAGAGCAGACACACTGAGTGTGGAGCTAGATGCAGGGCTCAGTCTCCTGATTCTGAGATAATGATCTGAGCCAAAACCAAGGGTCAGACACCTAACCCACTGAGCCACCCAGGTGCCCCTCTATCATCTTTGCCATATTCTATTGGTTAAAATTAAGTCACAGATTCTCCCTGCATTAAAGAGGAGAGGATCATATAAGGGTGTGACTCATGGAGGGTTCACGTTTGAGTGTGTCTACCAAAATCAACTCTGAGGATACTACAGAGATAAAAAAGGTAGCATTGATTTAAGCAAAAATAACAACAGAGAGTTGGGAAATGCCTGAGGAGTCACAGGCTCCCTTAAATGGTGTGTGTGTTTACCAGGTGTGCTACAGCTTGGGGCAGCCAGTAACCTGCGACAGAGATTAAAAAAAAAAAAATGATAGAAGGAATATATTAAGTTCTGTTTTGCTTCCCTCCTTTACCTTGAAACAACAGCCTTCAGCCCTTCAGCAAAGAATTCTGCAGCAAAAGAATAGGCCACTGGTGTAGAAAATAACAGTGTAGAACAAAAGTCCTGTAAGGATGAGTTCAAAATAACAGATGTGGACTAACCAGGCACTTATGGGAGTTCACTTCTCTGTGCCCTCACACTCATACCCTAAAGGCCAGTGGATTATAACCAAGGGAGACCATCTCTACCCATGCTGCTTTTTCTGAAGAGTTTAAAGTGAAATCCTGGCCAGAAGGGTTATTTCGTTGAGTGGCAGCTTTTAGGAGTGACATACGGTGCTTCTGGCATTCCAGATACTCTGCCTTTAAAAAAAAAAAAATTCACCCTGAGGAGCTGTCCAAGACCTTGACTTTGACTTTATTCCAATACCAAGCAGAATAGCTGACACTACCAGGGAGCATGAGCTCACAGACCAAATATATTAGATACCGAAAATACAGTCACTTTCAAAAAAAAAAAAAAAAAAAAGAACCCATCCAAACGAAAGACAACATATGAAACCGATCAGAAGCACCAAACATTTAATCAGGTTTAAATAGCTGGAAGATGATATAAGCAATAAAAAGCATTAACAATGAAACTTCAAAAGTGTGAATCTTTGATATAAAATCTGCAGTATTTGAAACAAGAATAAAATAGTTAAATAGTAAGATAGAGGGGCGCCAGGGTGGCTCAGATGATTAAGCAGCCAACTCCTCATTTCTGGTCAGGTCATGATCTCAGTGTCCTGGGATCAAGACCCATGTGGGATTCAACGCTCAGCAGGGAGTCTGCTTGAGACCCTTCGTATTATTCTGCCCCCCCCCCAGCTTCCTGGAGTGAGAGAGAGTTCTCTCTCACTCTCTCTGAAATAAATAAATAAATCTTTAAAAAAATACTAAGATAAATATATATGAAGAATTAATGAACTGAAAAATGAAGTTGATGAAATCTAGATGGTAACTTAAAAAAAGTAAAAATATAAAACCAAAGTTTGAGGAAATAGTGTCTAGAAATTCCCCAGAATTTAAGAAAAATGGATCCAAACTAGATTTACAGTATTTCTAGAGAGCTAAGGGGGAAATAAATCCACACCAATTATGTACATTATAATGTATATGTGGACACATGATAATGTGGAACACCAATAACAGATACATATGTTAAATGATACTAAGTGGAAAGAAAATAGTCTACAGAAAAATAAGGTTGAATCATTGTATCAGAATTATCAACAGCAAAACCCAACACAAAAGAATGAAATGTTATAAAATAAAGGAAAATATGTTTAGATCAATAATACAATGTTGAACTTCAAATTCATTCAACTGCGAGAGCGTAACAAAATATAATTTTCAGAAAGAGTGTCAGAATGGGGTGGCTCAGTTGGTTAAGCGTCTGCCTTCCCCTCAGGTCATGATCTGAGGCTCCTGGGTTGGAGCTCACATCAGGCTACCTGCTCAGCGGGGAGTTTGCTTCTCCCTTGTACTCTCCCTCTGTTCTTTCTCTCTCTCTCTCAATAAATAAGTAAAATCTTAAAAAAAAAAGAAAAGAAAAGAAAAGAAATAGTGTCAGAATGTTCACCAAGGAAAGAAATGCATGTTCACCTGGAAAAATTATAAGAGAAAGGAACCCAGACACATTTCATTATGTAAGAGATGTAAGAATGGTATAATCTTTTAGCAGACTTTTTGTGATCTTAAAAATAAATAAAAACTAATTCCTCAAAGGGATAAAAACTATGTATATAATATCAACCTAGAAATAAAAATCCAGACAATTTTAATATAATGGGAGATTTCAAGGGCAAGTATAAAAAGGACATATTTAAGTACTTGCCTCTTAAATATCTAATTGTTAAGGGATAAGACTTTATATGCTTAAAACTTAAAAACGAAAAGATTTTCATTTTGATTTAAGTTTGGATGTAGAAAGTCAAAAGAGAATGTTGCCCCCAACCTAAGAACCAGAAACTGAAGACACAAAAAACCTTAGATGAGCTAAGCTCCACAGAGTGAAAAAGCCCTTCTTAACAAAAAGGAGACCCGTAGCTGTTCTCCTGCTTGGTAAAGAGGAGGAAGAGGAATCCACCATAGTCGTAGGGTAAGAAGATACCACCTAAATTTGTACAGAACTTTTAATATTGGGCAATAAGACAAATTCTAATGTGGAGGTTCCCCAGCCCCAGAGCAACTATATACCCATCTGCCAGCAATTTCCCTTCAGGTGTTCACCGACTGCTCAGTGGTAGTGCACTATATACTAATGCAATTTAGAAAATATATTAAATTGATCAATTTTAGACAACTGCTATACACAGATAGATACATTGATTGTTCTCTATCATATAGCTTAGAAAAGTGAGTATGATAAATATTTTTGAAATCTCAATGGTCAGTATCAGTAAATATGATCAATATTTTTTATATCCTCCTGTGAATCTTTCCTATTCTCTGCAGATAACTACTATCCAAAACTGTCCATGGGGTATTTGTTTTAATTCACAGTTTTATAATGTGTCATTAATTTTGCAATTTTTTTCTTTTTTATTGTGTTATGTTAGTCACCATAACATAGATCATTAGTTTTTGATATAGTGTTCCAAGATTCATTGTTGACATATAACACCCAGTGCTCCATGCAATACGTGCCCTCCTTAATACCCATCACCAGGCTTACCCATCCCCTCACCTCCCTCCCCTCTGAAATCCTCAGTTTGTTTCTCAGAGTCCACAGTCTCTCATGGTTCGTCTCTCCCTCTGATATCCCCCTCTTCATTTTTCCCTTCCTTCTCCTAATGTCCTCCATGCTATTCCTTACGTTCCACAAGTAAGTGAAACCATATGATAATTGAATTAATTTTGCAAGTTTTTAACCCTTATGTAAATGGAGTCTCATAATTCTTTCTATTTCTTCCTTCCTTCCTTACTTCCTTCCTTAGGTTTATTTATTTACCCTGGAGAGAGAGAGCATGCAAGCCCAGAGAGGCGCAGAGGGAGATGGGGAGAAGCAGACTCCAGGCTGAGTATGGAGTGCAACAAGGGGCTCAATCCCATGACCTCTGAGATCATGACCTGTGCCCAAAATCAAGAGTTGGTCATCCGACTACTGTGCCATCCAGGGCCCCTCTGTAGCTTTCTTTTAATTTCAGTAATATAGTTGTTCATTTTGCTTTGTTATTTTTTTCTCATTCATTATCACATAGTAATCAGTCCAGTAAATGTATCACTGTGTATTTATCCACTCTTCTGGTGATGATCATTTGGATTGTTGTAGATTGCCTGCTGTTACAAACTATGGTACGATCAAGATGTTTACTGAAAAAGTAAATTGTGCAAATGTGTAAACATTTATCTAGATTATAGATGTATAAAATTGGAACAGCTGATATTCAAACAGTTTTGAAAGTGTCTATACCAATTTACAAGAGTTTCTGATGAACGGTATTTTTGGCAATGCAAGATATCACACAACTTTTAGTAAGACTTTACGAACTTACAAAATTATATCTTATCATGCATGTGTCTTTTTGTTTTCATTACCTGATTACCAACAGAATTGAACATATTTTCATATAATTACTAGTCATGTTTTCTGTTTATGAAATGCCTGCTGAAAGTTTTATTGCCTTTGTAGGGGATACATATCTTTTTGTTTTTCCAAGAGTTCATCGTACAGTCTAGATTAAAATTTTACTTCATTATAAGTGTTGTAAGAATCTTTTCCCCCTTTTGACCTTGTTTTTAAAGGCTGTGGACATAGACCTTTTTTTTAATTGTGGTAAAAAACAATTGCCATCTTAGCCAGTTTCAAATGTCCATTTAAGTAGTGTTAACTATATTGGCAATGGGCCCTTGGTGGAAGAGAGTACCTGGCAGGGGAGGGCAGGGAGGGTGAGTATGGCTCCACTCCTGCCTCCCTACCCCCCACCCCTGCCACATAACAGCTTGTGGGATTGATATGGATCATCCTTTCTGGCCTCTTTCTGTCAGGCCTTGGAACTTGATGATACCCGTCTTGTAGCAGTTGGATGTACTAGGCAGGGTTGGGGTGATTCCTCCTGTCCCTTCCCCATTTCAAGATTAACAGGGCAACTTAAAAAATGTATATTCGAAATATTGTGCAACAGATTCCTAGAACTTTTTTGTCTTAAAAAACTGAAACTCTGGAGGGGTACCTGGGTGGCTTAGAGGTTTAAAGCCTCTGCCTTTCGCTCAGGTCATGATCTCAGGGTCCTGGGATCAAGCCTCGCATTAGGCTCTCTGCTCAGCAGGGAGCCTACTTCCTCCTCTCTTTGCCTGCTTCTCTGCCTACTTGTGATCTCTGTCTGTCAAATAAATAAATAAAGTCTTTGGGAAAAAAAAAAAAACAAAAACCCTGAAACTCTATACCCATTAAAATCCACGAGACGCTTATTTCCCTTCCCCTCAGCTCTTGGCAACCATTTTTTAATTTTCTCTTTCTATGATTTTGGCTACTTTTTTTTTTTTTTTTTTTT
>NC_081575.1:102421857-102434008 GCF_022355385.1 Mustela nigripes
CTATCTTCCCGTCGCTTTGGATTCACTTCTCCGCCGGTCCTACCTTTCAGAAAGTGGTTGATTTTCTGTCTCCAGAATTGCTGTTCTTCTTCTCTTCGATCTGCCGATGGATTTTCAGGTGTTTGCAATCTTTAGATAAGCTATCTAGCTGATCTCCGGCTAGCTGAAGCAGTCTCAGCTTGCTACTTCTCCGCCATCTTGACTCCTCCCCGGAAAACGTTCCTTTTGCACTTGCTAGGAGTATTTATTCTGCTGGTGTTAGATGGAGTATTAAGTCCTCTGTTACCTTATTTATTTTTGTATGGTTGTTTTATGTATAAGTGAAAGAGGGGCATAGAATTCTCCTACTATTATTATGCTGCTGTCTATTTTCAGTTCTATGAATGATTTGCTCCACATATTTGGGACCTCTATTCTTAGATGCATATATATTTATAAATGTTATTTCTTCCTGGTTAAGTAACCGTTTTATCACCATATAATGTCCTTCGCCGCTTATGACAGTTTTGGCATAAAATCTATTTTGTCTGGTGTAATTATGGCCACTACTCTTTGCTTTAGGTTCCCATTTGTATGAAATATCTTTTTCTCTCGTTTCACTTTTAGTGTATGTGTGTCCTTAGATCTAAAATGGGTCTCCTATATACAACATGCAACTGATTCTTGTTTTTCTTAATCCAATCAACCAATCTCTGTCTTTTAATTAGCAAGTTTAACCCACTTTCATTTAAAATAATTACTGATAGGAAAGAACCTACTAGTGCCATTTTGTTAATTATATTCTGCATACCTTGTAGCTTTTTTTTATCCCTCCTGCCTGTCTTGCTGCTTTCTTTTGTGTTTCATTTATGTTTTTGTAATGATAAGTTTTGGTTCCCTTCTCATTTGTGATTTATACACCTATGTTACATTACTACAAGATTCTATAATTGTCTCTGTATTTACTTTTACCAGTGAGTTTTGCATTTTCACACAGTTTTATGCTATGGGGGGCCTCTATTCATTTCAAGCTGAAAGACTCCCTCCATCAGAAAAAAAAATTAAAAACTTAATTTTACATTATTTTATACATACTAAGATGACTGAAATTTTAAAATCTGATAATAGCAAGTTTTGGTGAAGATACACTACAACTGGACCTTTCATACATTGCTGATAGGAATGCAAAATTGTATGACTTTAAAAAACAGTTTAACAGTTGCATATTTAATTAAATATAGATTTCAGAATGACTCAGCAATCCTATTCCTAAGTATGTACCTACGAAAAATGAAAACATAAGTGTCCCCAAAGATTTGTGCTTAAAAGTTTATGGCACCTCTATTAATAATAGTCAAAAAATATATGAAAGCATTTTGGTATTTCTATTCAGTAGAATCCTACTGAGCAATAACATGTAATTAACTGATACATACACAAATATGAATAAAACTTAAAGTATACCATTGATTCTATATATATGAAATTCTAGAAAAGACAAAATTATAGTTATTTAAAGCATATCAATAGGTACCAGAAACCAGTGGTTTGGGGGGGCTTGACTTCAACTGATCACAATAGAACATTTTGGGCTGATGGAAATATTCTATATTATGATATTGGTGGTCATCTCACAACCAAACAGATGTCAAAACTCACTGAATTGTACACATAAAATTAATGAGTTTTTGCATGTAAACCATATTTCTGTAAAGTCGATTTTAAAATTAAATATGGAGGGATGCTTGGGTGACTCAGTAGGTTGAGCCTCTGCCTTCAGCTCAGGCCATGATCTCAGGGTCCTGGGATCCAGACCTGCATGGAGCTCTGTGCTCAGCAGGGAGCCTACTTCCCCCCTCTCTCTGCCTGCCTCTCTGCCTACTTGTGATCTCTCTCTCCCTCTGTCAAATAAATAAATAAAATCGTTAAAAAAATAAAATTAAATATGGAAAGGACCCAGTTTGAAAACAAAAAGATCTCAAAGAGTTATGCTAATTGTAAAAAGAGAAGAAACATTTGCTTATATGGATGTCTTGCATACCCTGGGTTCATTGAGTGTATTCATGCCTTTTGGTAATCGTTAAAGAAAAATACCTTAATAGCGTCTTATGAATTTTGGTAACTTTGGAAGTTAGTGAAGTTTATTTTTAATAATACAATTGGCCTAGTGTTGAAATTGAATTAATAAGTTTTTAGTATTTATTACATTAATAACAAATCAAAACATCATTTAAGTGCAAATGATCAATTCGCTTTTATAGACAGTCATGCTATGAAGCTACCTAACAGGCAATTTAAAGTTAGTATGTCCAAATAACAACTTTTTAGCTTCTTGATCTACAGCTCTACCAATATGTGCCTTCCTGGTTATTCAGCAGTAGTCCTTAATTTAGAAGGCTTTCTTAATTTATTTTCCTACCTACTCCATAAAATCCATCAACATATTGGGCTAAGACTATTTTAAAATATCTGCTGAATCCAGTCACTTTTTATAAGCTGTATCACAACAATCATATTTTCAATCCCAATTAGCTCTTGCCTGAAAAATTGCAACAGCTTTCAAACTGCATTCAGCTCTTGCTCCTCTATAACCCGTTCACTACAAAATCACCACACTGACCTTTTAAAAACCTAAATTAGATCACTCCTGTCCTCTACATATAACCTAAATAATGACTTTCCACAATATTTAAAATATCCCAGGAGTTTTTCAAGATTCTAGTGCCCTTTATATCATATAAAGCATTTCATTTTTTGTTGTTAAAAAGAGCAAAATTCAATGAGTTTGTTTTATTAAAAGATTTTAGACTTTATAAATATGAGCTTGGAATAAATTGTTTTATATATATACATGTGTGTGCACACACACACACACATACACACTCTTTATTTAATTCACTTACTATATGTATTGCACTTACAACTGTCCCTGGCATGAGTTATTTGCTCAATAAACATGAATTAAATTAAAAAGTGAATTAATGAGTGGGAATGTAGTTATGTCTAAGTCTGAATTTTGGCAAGTTTATCTCTTATTTAGTGAACATCAAATTATCTGACACATTTTAATTTAACTTTTCCTAATATTTATGCTGTATAATCGTATGTGGTATAATCGTGTATGTATTAGGTTGTGAACAAAACTCTACAATCATCATCATCATTATGCCAGAGTACTTCCCAGAATAATTTTATAGACTCAGTAAAATAAAAATAATGGCTTAAGCCAAATTATAGAGACCTGACTTGTAGACACATGTTATACATAAAATCACAAGTGTAGTTTTCCCCATACTAATTAGTCCTAATTAAAGAGACCCTCATATAAATCCCAAGTCCAAACAGTTATCAAACTTCACAGAATTATCGAGTGGCCTAGAGTTTAGGGTAGGGAAAATTCACTACTCAATTCATGAACCAAAGCAAAAACTGAGAATGATTCATTATCTAATCTATTAAGTTAGCAGTTCTCTATGTGTACTATGGGAAACTCTGGGGGCCACTGAGACCTTTTCAGGTGGTCTGTGAGGTCAAAACTATTTTCACAGTAATACTAAAATGTTATTTGCCTTTTCACCTCATTCTCTCATGAGTGTACTGTGGAGTTTTCCAAAGGCTACCTAAAATGACGTTGCAACAAATTGGACACAGAAGCAGATATCCTATATTAAGCCAATAATTCAAAAGATTTGCAAAAAGAAAAAAAGCCATTCTTTTCACTAAATTTTTTGTAGAAGTATATTTTTCATACACTACGTTTTTGGTTAATGTGTAAAGAGCTTATTAGTGTTGTTTTAAATGAAATAATTTGTGTTTTAATTACTAATACGGTAAATATTGATAGATGTAACCAACACAAATGAAAGCCTCTTTGGGGTCTTCAGTAATTTTTATGTGTATAAAAGAGTCCTGAGAAAACATAGATTGAAAAATGCTATATTAAGAGAATCTTTAGAAAATCTTTGTTTTTCGATCACTTATTCTCCTTCCATCTCCACTTTCATCAGCACAAAGAAATTATAACACATTAAATTATTAGGAGAAATAAGATAAAGAATGCAAAAACTTAGTATAATACTCAAGAAAAGATAACTATTTTTATTGTAAGCAGAATCATAATTTAGAGTGGGAAAGTGTTTTTATTAAATATCATTTCAGATATGTACCTATATAACATGACTAAAAACAGACCTAGTGTGATATTTAGCAACATATACCCTTTTCTACTTAATATCAAGTGATATTTTTGACTGTTTTTTTTCTTCAGGAAATTTTTGCTAAGTAGATATAGCCTTAAATTACAAATACAACAACAACAAAAACATCTTCAACACAGATCTAAAATGTTGATTTCATTTGGGACTAAAAGTGTCCATCATATACAAATTTGAGGGCAAAGTGTCTCAAAATGCCTTTTTCCTTTTTTGAGGTATTCTTTTTTAGATAATTACACATTTTCATTTTATGATACATGGTGAAGGAAGGGAATATAATTTCATGTACAAATGTAAATTTGTATAAGAACTATTGGCAAGGGCACCTGGGTGGCTCAGTGGGTTAAGCTGCTGCCTTGGCTCAGGTCATGATCTCAGGGTCCTGGGATCGAGTCCCGCATCGGGCTCTCTGCTCAGCAGGAAGCCTGCTTCCTCCTCTCTCTCTCTGCCTGCCTCTCTGCCTACTTGTAATCTCTCTGTCAAATAAATAAATAAAATCTTAAAAAAAAAAAAAAAAAAGAACTATTGGCAAGAATCTTGATGAGGATAGTTGGTTAAAAAGTCATAGTATGTTGGGCTATTTAACAAATTACTTCTAAAAACCAAGTTGCCTGGCAGTGGTTATTTGCAGTCATCTGTAAATATTTGATGTAATTTTATTTTTTACACCTAGAGGAAAACTAGGAAAAAATGATACTAAAACATGGTCCCATGAAACACAGAAAAATGAGGTAGAGGAACAAGAATGAATATTGCTTTCTTCTCTAGGCCTTACAACCTATTCACCCTATACTTTCTGAAAGAATGAAAAAATCACAAAACTGTTTATATCACATATATATGATTTATTAGGGATATAAAATTAATGGACGACCTGCTAGCACACATTACTGAGGTCAAGTTTACCCTAGAGTTATTTGGCAAATTCTGACTTCATATGAAATGATAAAGGTCAATATAGTCATTCTGTGTTCCTTGAAACATAAGCTTTAATAGCTACTGTCCATAGACTGGGGGAACAGGAGAATGGACGAGTTCTATGGCACTCTGTATAAATATGCCTATAAGATCTGTTTTTCCTCAACACCAGCAGTTGAAAAGTTGGAATACTTACTTAATATCTCTTTTAAAGCAATATTGTTTTGGATTACAAAATTGATGCATGAATTTCAAAGACTTTAAAAGCTAAAGAAAATATAAATATGGAAATAAAAGTTACCCTTAATCGCCCCCCCAAAAAAAGGATGCTTAAATTGACACAGGGTGTAGTGCAACAGATTCTAATTAGCATGAAAGAACGTGGAAAAAAAAAGTCGTTTTAACATCATCTAAAAGAAGTTTGGTATTTAAGATAAGTCTGAAGTCCCCTTGATAATAAGGTGAAGGAAAATACATTAAAGTATAATAATAGTACATTCATGTGGTGGTAATAGAAAAAATATAGTAATTCAAACTGAATGAATACTCAAACTTGAACACAATATTTATTGCATATTCCAGTAAGATACTCTGGGTAAGATGCCCTTTGCCTATATAGAAATTTATTTTTTTTAAGATTTTGTTTATTTATTTGACAGAGAGAGAGATCACAGGTAGGCAGAGAGGGATGGGGAGAGAGAGATGGGGGGGAAGCAGATTCCCCGCTAAGCAGAGAGGGGATGCAGGGCTTGATCCCAGGACCCTGAGATTATGACCTGAGATGAAGGCAGAGGCTTAACCCACTGAGCCACCCAGATACCCCCCTATATAGAAATTTATTACACGACATCTGGGTGGCTCAGTCATTTAGGTATCCAACTTCAACTCAGGTCATGATCTTGGGGTTCTGAGATCAAGCTGTGGGTTGGGTTCCATGTCAACAAGAGGTCTACTTGAGGAATCTCCCTCTCCCTTTGCCCCTACTCCCCATTCACATTTTCTCTTTCTCTCTCTCAAATAAATAAATAAAATTTTTTACATATCTATAGAAAGAATATATTAATGAAGATGACTTGGTTTGTTATGAAGGCACAGAAAAGCTGAAGTAGCAAAAGAAATACTGATAGACTTCATCAAAGCGCTATCCAGGGGATGAGTTTTTTGTTGCTGTTTTATAAAGATTTATTTATTTATTTTTTAGAGAGCAAGAACACACATGCTTGTGCAAGATGGAATGGGGGGGCAGAAGGAGGGAGAGAGAGAATCCTTAAACTAACTCTCCAGTGAGCATGGAGCCCAAAGTGAGGCTCAGTCCCAGGACCTTGAGTTAGTGAACTATGATAAAATCAAAAGTTGGCAACTCAACAAACTAAGTCACTCCAGTGGGAGAAGTTTTGACCGGCGTATTTTGAATAGTAGAATCTCAAAGCAAAGCTATCCCTCCCGATTTCATTATATTATAGTTTTAATATGTTGAAATTAAACATTTTAAAAACGTATTTTCAAATCATTTTTCCTTTTTCTCTGCAGACTAAGCAACCTTTTGAGAATAGATGGTATGAAGCATAAATCTATCTATATGGAAACACATTGGTAGTTATAGGAATACAGTTATGCCATGGCAGTTCTAGTCTCCGAACTCAGACCTTTCCAGGAGTACTAACATTTTTTTTTTGTATATAGTTCTAAACATTTTCTGTATTTCCATATTTCAGAGATTATTTAATAATTTGATGACTAATATTCTATAGTATGGCTCTAACTTTATCATGCCTTCTCCTGCTGATGGGCAAAGTTAATTTAGATTTTATTAGGGACGGGGTATATAATTTTTAAATAATAAACTGTCTTACATTTTTTAATGCACTATCTCAAAAAATATTAATATGAGACTGTCCCTAAAACCTAGATCTTTTTCAGTGTGATTACTAAGTGATTGTGATGAAGTATATGAAATCTCAAGAATGTTGTTGGGTTTAACTACATTGATCTCAAAAATGATAGCTAACCACTTAGATTAACTCACAAATATTGATTTCATTAATAATATAACTGATTTGTATAAGCGAATATTTATGTATTATGTGAATCCAAAGGGAGATGGTGATTTCCTATTTGGGTCTCCCAAATATATTCCCTCACCTCTTGACAACTCTAAATAGGTTCATGGGGACTGTTTCTGTCCTAACTTATCAGGACACAGGATCCCAGTAGAGTAAGGACTATATGGGCCTTAGTAAAGAAGTATCAAAATGTTGGTCATGTTACTCTAATCGAATAATTTGTGTTACTAAATATATGATATGTTGCCAGATTTTCTCTTTATGTTATTTCTAATCTATGTGTAGTAAAAAGATGCATTATTGATGTGGGTCCATTGTTAGATAACGGCCCAAACCAGATAAGCCTATGTATATGTGGTCTTGAAAGCACAATTATGAGCATTTCTAACAAGCACTCATATCTACTGATAAAATAGGCTGTCAGTGTTTGGTTGGTTTCGAAATCTCCTAAATTGCCTTGGTGAAATTTCCAGCTTGCACTAAAATCCATGCTTGGAGGGATAATACTGACCCTGCACCTGTCAGTAAGGCTGCAGATGGTGCACGTAACACACACGATTGCCTTCAAAACAGGAAGGAGGAGGAGATGAAGGAACAGATTGCTGTGTGAAATGAACACACACTTCCAAAAGGCTAATTATTTGTTCCCTAAAACTATTTCCAGTGTGTTGCATCTTTAAACACTGAGGCTCACTTCTGTGCATGATTAAAAAGCCAAAGAAAATTTACAACAGCAAATGCAATACGTAAATATACTGTGCCGTTGTTCACCAAAATGCATACTTTCTATTCATATGGAATTATTTGCCTTTGTGGTAGAGAATTGTAGATTATAGATTAAACTCTCTCAGTTAAATTATGCATAGATAAAATGTATATTTTTCATTTTTTAGGAAACTGAAAAATTGGTATGAGCTTAAATGTAAATCTTGGAGATGACTAAATTACACCAGAGTATTGATTTAATCACATAACATTTAAAGAGGAAATGACTACCACAAAAACTCTGGCATTGATTATAAAGAGTAAAGTTGAAAGGCATTATCACAAATAATCTAAAGTAGAACTTTAAAAGAAATGGAAAATTAATAATTCAGTCATTAAAAATAAATGTAATTAAAAAGTGACTATATAGTAGTGATTATATATATACATTTGACCCCGGAACAATGTGGGGGTTAAGGATGCTGACCCCATGTGTAATCATAAACTTGCCTGTAACATTTGATGCTTCCAAAACTTAACTACTAATAGCCTGATGCTGACCAGAGGCTTTACTGATAATAGTCAATTAATACATACTTTCTATGTTATATGTATTATATATTGTACTCTTTCAATAAAAGAAGCTAGAGAAAAGAAAATGTTCTTACAAATCTCATAAGGAAGAGAAAATACATTTACAGTACTGTAGTGTATTTATAAAAGAAGACTTCACATACAAGTGGAATTGCACAGTTCAAACCTGTGTTGTTCAAGGATTAATTGTATATGTATGCATAAACATAATTTTCTCTAACTTCTGTATAGAGTTTCACTTCCTCAATTTTGGCTTCTCTCAATTTTTTTCTAATGAAAAACATCCTATCATAACCTCAAATAGCCTCAAAAATCAGTTAAATATGTTTTACTTATAGCACTTCATTATTTTACCAAATACTTCATAATCTTGTTTTCTATTTTAAACTGAAAAATATCTAAATTTATAATACCAATTCAAAAATCCAAGAACGGAGGTAGATTATTTATTTAGTGTCCCAATTACCTAACAAGGCCACAACAACATGGCATGCATAATTATATAAAAGAAAAGGACATAGTGCGGAATCTCAACAGCTGGAAGACTGAGGATATGTTACTTAATTTTTCTGAGCCTTATTTTCCTCATTTGTAAGGTGAGATTGCTAGTAACACTCACATCACATCATTATTAAAAGCTCAAAATGGTACACTGAATACAAGTCTCCTGCAGACTGTCTAGAGTTCAGGAGGAACTGAAAAGGATAGTTATTATTCTTGGCTACTGGTTTATAAAAATTATGAATGAATAAATTGGTGAATAGATTACTGAAAGTATAAAATAGGTAAAAGTGCACTATGTCACATTCTTTTGCTATTGTAATAGAGCTAGTATGTTATGTTTACAAACCTTATGAGAAAAAGTAATCACATTTTTGCAAACATAATGGTTCAATGATGATGAGGTTATAAATATATTACCTCTAAAAAGCATTAAAAAATTTAAACCAGTGCAGATTCAGAGTGCTAGATATGTACTCTGTTCTATGGGATGAATGGAAAAGATTTGCATGCATTTCAAATTGTACATAGAATGATAAGTCCTCCCCATTAAATGTAAATATAAGAGTTGACATTTACTGTCATAAGGAATATTATAATAAAACTCAGCCAAGAATGCAGGTGTGAAGTAACCACTTATTGGCCTTTATTCTGTGTTCTTACTATAATAATAATAATCACAGGTTCAATGATTTAAAGATTGTTGGGGGTACAGCAGGTAGCAAGTATCCAGTTTGCCTAAGTAGGCACTTGCAGTGGAATTTCAATTGTATTATTTTTTTAATTTTAATTAGGCATAATTAGGCCTGTTAAATAATATGAAGCTGTAGCCTTCTTGAAGGCAGCCAGTGTACCTGCCCTGGTTTTATTTTTTTTCTTCTGAACATCTAACTCAGTTCTTTATACATGATAAGTGCTCAATTGTTAAAATAATGAATTAGGTATCCTAAAAGACTTTTTATGCATCTCTATTTTTATTAAAGATTTTATTTATTTGAGAGAGATATAGGGAGAGAGAGAGTGTGCATGCATACATGAGTGTGGGGGAGGGGAAGGGCAGAAGGAGAAGGACAAGCAGACTCCCTGCTGAGCAGGAAGCCTGAAGCCAGGCTTAATCCCAGCACCCTGGTATCATGACCTGAGCCAAAGGCAGATGCCCAGGTGCCCCCTTTTTATGTATCTAAAATGGAAGGTTGGAAAGCCATAATTGAAAATTGATGAGAAACATGGCAGCTGAAATTAGATGTGTGAATTTCGCAGGGATGTTTGGTACCACTGTAACCAATTTGAACTTGTCACCACTTCCCAAGGATGTAGGAAACTGAGCAGCGAGTAGTCAAAGAGGACAGATTGGAGGTGACAGAACTCTGGCATAGGTCACTTCACGATGGAGATGCAGATAGTTGTCTTCAAGAGGTCCTTGCTATTCTCAGTTCCCATGAGAATCACCAAAGGCTGTGGCAGCAGTCAGGGTCACAGAAAGAAGGTTACCTATTACACTGACCCACCTAAGTTTCTTTATTCCTTCATTTTTTACCTTTCCTTCCTTTCCTCACCTTCATTGTCAAAGACAAAAGAAAACACGCTTACCTCTCCGTTCATCTTAACAATGTTCTCACTTATTCAGTTACTTATCAACTATCAGAGTGAATATCAATTATATTTATATTGACCTGTAACTAAGTATTCTTTATCAAAGATAGAGGTGGAGATGGGAGAGATGCAGATTCTACAGGGATCGTCATCTACCTCCACCTACATAATGGAGCATCAACAATTATTGTCTTTAAAAAAAAAAAAAGTTACCATCTAATATTTCTGTAATAAGCAATTGAGGTTTTCATATGATTTTGAAAATTTTTTTTAAAGATTTTATTTATTTATTTGACAGAGAGAGATCACAAGTAGATGGAGAGGCAGGCAGAGAGAGAGAGGGAAGCAGGCTCCCTGCCGAGCAGAGAGCCCGATGCGGGACTCGATCCCAGGACCCTGAGAACATGACCTGAACCGAAGGCAGCGGCTTAACCCACTGAGCCACCCAGGCGCCCATGATTTTGAAAATTATAGTGACTTGAAATTCTGCTTTGAATGTGGTGATGTAAAGCCAAGATTCCTCTTTTCTTATCCTTTAAAATCATCTAACAGCAATGGGAACTAGAAATGAAAATATAAACTCCATTTTTATTTTCTTATTTTATTGGACCCATGAGACAACTAAACCTTAATCCATAAAATAAATGGAGAACATACCAAATACAGAGGAGTTCAGGCATAGGTGAAAGTGAGTACGAAGAATCTTAGCTCTAGATCTCACAAAGAACCAAGAAGGCTGTGAGCAGGAACTGAGAATGCAGGCTGTGGTAGAAGTGCTTCAGTGTCTAGTTCGAGTTCAAGAAGTTGAAGAGTCTGAAGTCAATATTTATTTAACCATTACTACATTTTGTTTTATAATAGCAAAATGTTGGGGAAAACTTAAATGTGCACCAGTAAGGATCTGATTAATAGACAGTGATATACCTGTCCATACAACGAAATACTGTTCAACGGATAGCGAAAACTATCTATGCATATGGTGTTAACTCCAGAATGTATTGGGTTTTTTTTTTCTTTTTTGGGGTGTTTTTGTTTTGTTTTGTTTTAAAGATTTCAATTATGTATTTGACAGAGACAGTGAGAGAAGTAATACAAGCAGGGGAACAGCAGAAAGAGAGGGAGAAGCAGGCTTCCTGCTGAGCAGGGAGCCCAGTGTGGGGCTCCATCCCTGGACGCTGAGGTCATGACCTGAGCCAAAGGCAGACGCTTAACCACTGAGCCAAGCAAATGCCCCTGCACAATATATTGTTATATGAAAGAAACAAGAGTTGGAAGAGTTAGCACTATAATTTTTAAAAAATTAATGTTAGGATGCATTTGCCTATATATGTAAAAATCTATCTGGAAGGATATAAAAATAAACGAAATTGTGATAATAACCAATTGTAGAGCTAAAAATAATATAGCTTTCCAAACTGAGAAGTGGCAACAAGGGAAAGATAGTAAATAACTTCAGTTGAATTTCTCTTTCTTCATTTTGAAGTAAATTGAGACCTTCAGAAGCTAAGCTACATGGAAGTCCTTCTTAGGAGTTTAGTGTTAAGAACACACACATATACACACACTCCTGAGACCATAAAGAGT
>NC_081575.1:102434408-102444699 GCF_022355385.1 Mustela nigripes
TATATATATATATATATATATTATATATATATATAAACACCATTAAATGTTGAGAGTTAAATCTAAATATATGTATTTATGAAGTGACTGAATTGAATCTGGAAACTCTAACTCTGCTTGAACAAAATGATATTTATCAATTCAGATCTTGGTGGTAGGAACCTATGAAACTTTTTGATCCATTTGGGTGATCAAGGCAAAAGTCACTGTAAGTTAACTATTACTGAGTAGATTTGAATAAGGTATTGAATTGAATGATGACTTTCTGAGAATCTAAGGCCTCCTCTGGAATTGGGCACAAAAGAACTCGCTTTGAGTAATGGAATACTGTGGGTAAGGTATATGAACAGGACAAAGAAAAAGTGTTGTTTCTTATTCTGAGAGAAATAGATAATCCACAAACCAATAGTTCAGTGGTTCTCAGTCCTTAGTACACATTGGAATCATTAAAAGAGATTTTTAAAAATATGGATGCTTAGACACCAGCCCCAGACATTGATATGATCAGCTAGTGGCAGAGTCAAGACGTTGTTAGGTTTTAAATTTTTCCAGATGATTCTAATGTGCAACTAGCTGTGCACTAGTATCTTAGAGCAGTGAGTCCCAAAACTTGCTCATATTAGAATCATCTTAAAAATTCCGATACCCAGGTCTTATCCAATATAGTTTAGATTGAAAAGTCTTGGGATGGAGTCAAGAATCAGTATTTTTATATGACTTGAAGGTAATTCTAACATGCAGCACAGTTTGGGAGCCACTGGTTAGACAAGTAATAAAGAAATGAGAATGACATTAGGAACTTAACACTCCTGAGCAGCACAACCAGTAGCGCTGGTCATGGTTCTCTATGTGATGTTGGTCACTTAGTTTCTTCATCTGCAAAAATAAGTCAAATTATTCTCTTCCAAGGCTGTTTGAGAATGAAGGTAAAATACAAGATAAATTATTGATATTTAACTAGATGACTTCCGTGATACTTGTTATCTATATAGTATTTATTAGTCTTGCTACATGCTTTGTCGTAAAAATTTTTCTTTGTCAAATTATACTGCAAACTAGGGTGACCAGTTATCCTGCTTTTCCCAGGACTGAAGTGTTCCCTGAGACATGGAACTTTCAATTTCAAAACCAGTATAGTCTGAGCCACCTCGTGCTAAATACCTTTTGAACCCAGCACAATTTATTTTTTTAACTCCGGTTGCTACATTAAACCTCAGGAGACTTTTTTTTTTCTCATTTGAAGATTGAATTATCTACAGAATTTTTATTAAATGCTACAAATTGTAAAGAGATTATTAGACTGTGAGGTGAGGTCCAAGGCAGTTCAGAAGAGAAACCAAAATAAAGGAGGAGAAAGATGATGAAAGAAGGGGTTGAATTGACAAGATTGCCTCAAACTAGAACAGCCAGCACAGAGCCCATTCCTAATTCTGTCATGCTTTACTCAACATTTGCATGGGGAATAACTTTTCATCTACTTCTAGACTGCCTGTGTTTCTGTATTTCCTACCCATCTCTCCACCTGATCTCCCAGCTGAGATTATTATGTCCTGTTGCACTCTCTGTTCACCTTGAATATGAAGAAAACTGCCCCTTCTGAAATGTCTTCCTTCATTTTACTGCCTTATCAACTCTTTTAAAACATTGCTTGAATACTTAAGATGTTCTTTGTAACAGGATTATTGTCTTTATCATTTTTATCTTCTTTTGTGGAAGTTATTTAGTTTGGTGTGATATTTTAGGATATTATTATTCCTCAAAACTTCAGATAAGATCCAGGAAACTGAATCCCTGTTGACTAATATAACAGGATTAGGGCTAATAGAATACCAGATTTGACTTTTAGAAACCTCTGGTTTCAGTTACTTTATAATACCTTCAAAAGAATGTGGCAGTCATAACTCAATATATCTGTATCAGAAACAAAAAGTGACTATAAAATCTATTGATTCAAGAACTACTATAAATAAAAACACAGAATATAATATAGTCTTCCTGTAAATGTCAAAAGGAATTTTTAAAGATCACACAGGAAAAAGATGATATTATAATTTGCCTCATAATTTCATAAGCATGTTCTGTACAATCAGAAATAATACAGAAATAATTGTAATAATATGACAAAGAAATTTAAAAATCACTTAATTTTTAAAGTAAGTACAAAAGACATTTAAAACATAATGTCCAGCAGAGTTAAGGGTTTAAAATGGTAATTTCCTTCCATTTGAACTAAGTTATGTAATTATAATTTTTCTCCTGACTGAATTAAGTGCCCATTAATTATCTCCCTCTGACCTTCTGCATATGGCGACCGTTCTCCCAGTTAGGAAACCTGTGGGTTATCTTCTGGAGCAATTGATGTAAAGTGTCTCCTAATTCAGGGTTAGGAGTCATTCCTATCTGGCAGAATTCAGTGGGGAGAGAGATGAGGTTGAACAGAGGCAGTCAGTGGCCATCTGTATAGTGAATGACAAGGACTCCATTGTCCTCCTACTGTCCAGCTTTGTAAATATTTTGAACTAGGAACTCCAGTCAAGATCCTGAAGAATTATATGCTAGAAATACTCAGTAACTCCAGAGATAAAACTTCAGTTTCCAAAATTTTGAAGATTTCCCCAATTTAAAACTCACTACCTATTCACTGCATTGTGAATTCTATCAGTAAATAAGCCTCTTTGAACACACAGTCATCTTTTCAACCAAAGATGGTTATAAACACCCATGAAAATCCTCTAAAGTGAAACACAAGCACCTATAAAAACCTAAAACAAAACAAAGCAAATAATAATAATAATAATAATAAAATAAAATTGGCAAAAACAAAAGTGATAGAGAAGATAAAATATTTTTTAATAATTTGTAATCTCATTGTGATATTATAAATGAAAGAGGAATTAAAGTATTTTGATGAAATGATCATAAAAAATAGTTATTGGAAATTGGATATAGGTTAACCAATATTAGAAATAAATAGCAAGGCTAAAAATTAAAGTTGAAAGCATTTCTCCAAAAGTGGAGCAAAAAGAACAAGAGATAAGGATTAGCAGATAAAAGCAATGGAGATTGGAGAGTGAGTCCAGAAGATCCAACAACCAAATAAGAGGAGTTTTAGCAATGGAGGGGGGTGAAAATTGAGGAAAGGGAATATAACAGGAAATTTTTTTCAGAATGGACATATCAATTTTTATATGAAAGAGCCCATTTAGTGCCCAAGACAGTGAGTGTACTAACATTACCTACAACGGGTCTGCCTCTTGGTGGGTGTTGAGCCAAAGGACAACCAAGGAAAGAATAGGAAAAGGAAGTGTTTACTTGCAACAGGTAAAGGAGAACACCTGGGCTATTTCCCAAAGCAGTGTGTCTCCTTGAACAACAAAGCTGAGGGATTTTTAAGCTCAGCGTGTATACACATTCATGAAGAGACTTGCACAATAGGGAATTCAGCGTGTAAATGGAGCAAAATCATCTTAAGGTGACAGAGTCCAGGTCTTGGTTTATCAAAGTCAGCAAGGGTCAGCAAGGGTCAATATTATCAATTCTCTGTCTCCAGTTGGTCAGATATTTGAGTGCCGAAAGGGGTTTAAATGCTGCAGAGATAACTCAAGAATGTGTATCTGGTCAGTGTTTACCAGTACTGGGAGTTTTATCCTCATTTGTTGCCCCTGATATAATTAGGCCATTTCCTGGTCTGATAGTGACTATTTACTCTTACATTATTTTATTCCATTAAAACCATTAATTACTGAGGTCTATTCTGCAATTTCAACATATACCGTGAAGTTCTGTGAGAAATGTGCTTTGGGCAAGAAGTGCCAGTCAGGCATATATCACAATATGGTGGAGAACCTAAAATGATTTTTCTTATGTGAAGAAAACTCTCTCTTGTCTTTCTTTTTCCAGGGACCCCTAACTCTCTCTGCCTATAGTCATGCATAGCATCCCTACATCATGTCTATCATATCAGTCACAATGGCATAAATATAGGGAGGGTAATTCCTTGAGTGAGGGTGAGCAACATGTAAGTTATACAAAGGAACAACTGGATTGGTCAGTAGCTATCCTGTGAAACAAATCTCTTCAAAATTTACAATGTTTCATTGTTATTGTTTTTTTTTTAACCCAGGCTTCTCTGTTTGGTTCCATTATTCTAAACTGAGAATAAGGATATGGTCACTCCTTAAAGAAAGTACATGTTTTACTAACACATAGATAGACACATGCATATCAGATATATATAAACACATATATATATATTTATAAGCATATATATATAAGCATATAAGCATATATATACACATACACATATATTCACATATATATACACATATAATCACATATTTATATATAAACAGATAAATTATTGAAAAAATAAATATATGGATTAACTTGTTTATCACTTCTAGTTTTAGGATGCACATAATATATGCTTATATGTTATAATATATTTAATGTATATTATATACTTAACATATTATTCTTCCATTTACCAGCAATCACATGCACACAGAACGTGCCGTTTTTCTTTAATGCCCTGATTATTTCTTTTATTTATTTACAAATAACACATTTACTGCAGAAATAATTGGAACATAAACATAGTCAAGAAGAAGAAAAAGTCTATATGTTTATCCATTTAATTATATTATTATGTATATTCCTACATATACACACACACATATATACACATCCATATGTGCTTATAAAACATATACTTTATATGCTGCTAGGATAAACACATTATCATTTAACAATATATCACTTTTCAAAATAATTAAACACTTCAAACACATAGAATTTTTAAAAAACACATAGAATTCAATGGATGTTTACAGAAAACTTACTATATTCAAAGGACTATATGAGTACATTCATAAGGATTTTTATTATAATATTTTTCTCTAGAGATAGAGACGTGAAGACAGTCTGGATATCCATAATTGAGATAGTTGGTAGGAAATATATTGATAACACATCCTGAATATGCAGCAGTTTGAAGCAGCAAATGAGATACAGAGAAAGCTATGTGGATCTTAAGATATAATGAGTACTGTGTGGAAAAAAAAGTTAAAAAGAAGCATGGCATACATAATCCAATACCATATGCATAAATATTTAAAAATGCATGCATACAAGATGAGAATACCTAGTCTGGTCTTTGCAAACTTGAAGAGATCATTGCTGAACTCCCATATCCATAGTAACTCATTCCTTCGTTCCTTAATCTACTTGAGTCATAAACTTGAAGTTTTTATCTTCAACTTATTATCTCTCCTAGAAAGGCATGCATTTTTTTAGAAGCCTCATGCAAATCAAGAATGTTACTTAGTGGGCACCTGGGTGGCTCAGTGGGTTAAGCCTCTGCCTTCAGCTCAGGTCATGGTCTTAGGGTCCTGGGATCAAGCCCTTCATCATACTCTCTGCTCAGCAGGGAGCCTGCTTCCCCCCTCTCCCTGTGCCTGCCTCTCTGTCTACTTGTGATTTCTCTCTCTGTCAAAATAAATAAATAAAATCTTAAAAAAAAAAAAAGAATGTTACTTAGTCTATGTAGCCATGTGAGCAGGTAATATTCTCTGAAACTGCAAATACCTTTTATAGAGATGGACTTGCCATGGTTTTTCTGGATGTTATTCTATAATAGGATGTTGACTGTCATGTAGAAACACTTTTCAAGTTATCAGTGCCTTAATAATTTGGTCAACTACATCTAACCTACAGACCTAACCAATATTTAAGAGATTTATTAGTGAGAAGTTGCATCTTTTGAACATTTGAACATTCTCCCCAGCCCCCTTTTTCCTTAAGATGGTATTTGTGGAGGGACGCCAGGCTGGCTCAGTCAGTAGAGCATGTGACTCTCGATCTCGAGGTGGTGAGTTTGAGCCCCACATTGGGAGTGGAGATTACATTTAAAAAAAAAAAAAAAAGATGATCTTGGTGGACCTGGCAGAAACAATACATTATTTTCCACTTTAATCCATGGGTTTTTATACATACAATTGGACTGATAAGACTAGAAGTTGTTTTTTTTTTTTTTTTAAGATTTTATTGATTGGTTTGTCAGAGAGAGAGAAAGTGAGTACAAGCAGACAGAGGGGCAGAGGGAGAGGGAGAAGCGGGCTCCCCACTGCATAAGGAGCACAACGTGGGACTCAATCCCAAGACTCTGGGATCATGACCTGAAATGAAGGCACATGCTTAATCAACTGAACCACCCAGGCATCCCAAGAAAGAAGATATAGTATTTTTTTTAAAAAAGATTTTATTTATTTATTTGACAGAGAGAGAGAGATCACAAGTAGACAGAGAGACAGGCCGTGGGGGGTGGGGGGGGAAGCAGGCTCCCTGTGGAACATAGAGCCCAAGGTGGGCCTCGATCCAAGAGATCATGACCTGAGCCAAAGGCAGAGGCTTAACCCACTGAGCCACCCAGGCACCCCTAGAAGACATAGTATTGAGAGAAGGAGTGAAAAGTTCCAAATTTCTCTTAGTAATTTATGGTTACTATTCATTAATTCTTGTTTTTATATTTTAGAATTCTTGAAAAATATGACTCTATTATTGTAATATATTCTATTATATATATTTAATATTCTCTTAATATAAAACATACTAATAAAGCATGTTGTCTATACCAAGGTCAGCAAACTCTCTATTAAGGGCCAGAGAGTAAATATTTTAGGTTTGGTGGACCATGTGATCTTCGTCTCAATGGCTCAACTCTGCCTATGCATCTTATGAAAGCATCCATAAACAATATGGAAACAGATAAGTGCATAATGTGTTCCAATAAAACTTTATTAACAAAAATAAATGGCAGACTGAATTTGGTCTAGGGGCCTTTGTTTGCTCGCCACTTGCCTATGTTCTCACTACTCAAAGTGTGTTGCATGGGCCAATTGAATCATCATTACCTGGGAGTTTATTAGAAATTCAGGTTCCAAACCAGAGCTAGTGAATCAAAATCTGCAGCTTAACAAGATCCCAGGTGATTCATATACTCATTGAAGTTTAAGAAGGAATGATCTATACTATAGATTATCTGGATTATTTATGCTTGTTGGTGTTGTTAAGCTTCAAAAGTTCTAAGAATGAAAGTGGCTTTCTAGTACAAGGAATAAGGGATTACTAAATGCCCCCCCCAAGTACTTGTGCTATCTCAATGTATAATAATACATACTAAATAACACTTGTATGACCTGTTGTGTCATAAGTAAGCACTTTATAATGTATACAACAAATCCCCTGAGGTGTGTGTCACCAATATTCTCATATACATATGAGGATATTGAGAAAAAGAGGGTAAATAACTTGCTTCAGTTCAAAGATGGTATAGGGGTGCCTGGCTGGCTCAGTCGGTGGAGTGGGTGACTCTTTTTTTTTTTTTTTTTTTTAAAGATTTTATTTATTTATTTGACAGAGAGAAATCACAAGTACACTGAGAGGCAGGCAGAGAGAGAGAGAAGGAAGCAGGCTCCCTGCTGAGCAGAGAGCCCGATGCGGGACTCGATCCCAGGACCCTGAGATCATGACCTGAGCCGAAGGCAGCGGCCTAACCCACTGAGCCACCCAGGCGCCCCGAGTGGGTGACTCTTGATCTTGGGGTTGTGAGTTTGAGTCCCATATTGGGTGTACAGATTACTTAAAAATAAAATTTTTTTAAAAAGATGTCATAAATGAAGAAAGTGAGCAATATTATACATACTAAAATATTGTAATGTCTAATATTCTTTTGTATCAGTCTATTCATATTGAACTGTTTTTCTTTTGAAGTATGTTTAAGTGTGTCTTTGTGTATTTATACATAGCCTGCAACTCCTATTATTTACTTAGGATACAACCTAAAAAGAGAAATGTTATTAAAGTAGTTCACCTAACTGAAACTCTTGGTTCATTAAAAAATACTTTGAGACACATTCTGTGTAGCTCCACAACCACTGACAATAAACAGAAATATTTCTGTGACTCTATCCATACCAGTCCATAGTATTATTCTTGTTTACAGTCTCATAATCCACACATTTTAAAAGGTAACAAATTTAATTTTAGATTCTTATAATTTCTCACAAACTTGAATTGCATTCTCTTACTAGGCACATATATTTTATCCTTTGAGAAATGCAATTTTATTATCTTTAACACATTTTCTACAGGTGTTAATTTATTTTTCAACACTTAATATTGTTTGTTTCAAGGATGTAATTTTTCACTTTGTTTATAAATTATTTTTGTCTGCCTTTAAAACAAATAAAATTACATAAATTACATTTAAATGATAAAACTAAAATAGAAGTTGCTTTTGATTTTTAGTGTATAGACATATCAAAATTTTTATGCACAAACATTGGCCTCCAGATATAATGGAGTAATTTGTGTCAGACGAAACTTTCCATTGAGAATAAGTATAAATTTGGGTGAAAACAAAAGCTGATATTTGAACACTTTGGAGAACAACTAAGTTTTGGAAGGTTTGTGCTTTTTGTAAATGGACACTGGTTAACATAATGCTGAAAAAAAAGACTGATCTTAAAGCCACTCAGGTGGTTTCATACGCCAAGATTGGGTCATAAAACCAAATCTAAATCATAAGTGGTGGGGAAAAAAAGAGACTATAATAATTTACTTTCTTCAGTGAACCCCTGAAGTCTGAAGCCAGTCCAACTTCACCTAAAACTGTAGCTGCCTATTTTTTTAAGAAAACAAACACAAACAAGTGGGACTCTCTGTGGAGAAGGAAAGAATGACTTCTGGGAAGAAAGCCAAAAGGGACTGAATAGTCTTTTTCTCTTGTTACTGGACATCTGTGCACCCCTTTCTCCCTCAACATGATGAGAGATTTCAATGAGAAGATTGTAATGAATGTGAAGTGTTAGGTTCATTTTTGTCCAAGTCACAAATATTGTAAGCACACCTCATCTCCTGTTCTCCAACAGACTGTTAGTGCTGATAATTACAATAAGGCATGATAAAAAATAGATTTAAACATTTTTAAAAAGAAGTGTGGGCATTCATAAATTACAAAGAGTGTTTGTATCCTGAGTAAGATACAAAAGAATCCGTTGACAAGCTTTTATGTATCATCTGTGGATTAACTTGGCTTTATAAAGCAAGAAATATAACAGGTGTTTTTATAGACAGTTAAGAATCATTTAAAGAAGTTATAAAAGGTAAAAAAAAAGATCTTATTAAAGATTATATGCACACTCTTCTATATATTAAGAGATTATAATTAGAAAGTCTTGATTGAGAAAGCAATGCAATATTACTGGAAAACCTAAAGGAAGACCTTAAAAGGAGAAAGCTATACTCCTTCATTCCTGGAAAAATTAAATATCAAAAATTTGCCAGGTTTTCTCAAAATGATCATTAAAATAGTTAAAATCATGATCACACCAAGGTTTTTTTTAATAAAAGTGGACAAGCTGATTCAATTTAATGCAGTTGAGTAAATGTGAATGATTAGGCAAGAAGAGTTTTAAAGATATACAAAGACAGGACCCTTTGTGTATATGTTTCCATACATGGCAAGAAGGGTTTTGCAGATATGATTATGTTGAGGATTTTGACCAGACGAAACTATCCTGATTATCTGGGTGTGCCAGACTAATTAAAGACATTAAGAAGGGAGAACCATTCTTAGGGGGTCAGTCCTGAATTCAAGGACTGGGTATAAAGATTACTTAAAAATTCCCGCCCCCCCCCAAGAGACAAGAAAAGTATTTATTTAAGGAAACTGGTGACTACATTTTCCTTTCTTGTACTAAACAAACAATATAACTTTCCACTACTTTTGTCTCATAAGTTCTAAGAAGTTTGGAGGCAAATTCACTGCTTTAAATTTGGAATTCAAATTGTCCAAATTTCTAGAATTCCAATATCTGTTATTTGATATTTAACTTTATCATGACCTTCTTTTAGATAGAGAACGGTCCTTATTTTAATTTATTGTGAACTTGTTTTCTCACATGCATTACCTATAGGCTACCCCTTTGTGAAGGAGAGAGACTTAAATAAAAAATATATATTTTTTTGAATTAAAATACTAAATAAATAGACCAACAAATATATCAGAAAATTTAGTAGGGAGTGCACAACATTATAGGCGTGAAAAGTACGTACTCTTCAAATATTTGAAGGGATTGCTATTTTGAAAATAAAGTAAGAAGGGATTTGTTATGTTTTTTTTTTTAAAGATTTTATTTATTTATTTGACAGAGAGAAATCACAAGTAGACGGAGAGGCAGGCCAAAAGAGAGAGAGGGAAGCAGGCTCCCTGCTGAGCAGAGAGCCCGAT
>NC_081575.1:102445099-102462738 GCF_022355385.1 Mustela nigripes
TTTTTTTTTTTTTTTAAGATTTTATTTGTTTGACAGAGAGAGAGAGATTACACACAGGCAGAGAGAGGGGAAACCGACTCCCTGCTGAGCAGAGCCTGATGTGGGGCTCAATCCCAGGACCCTGAGATCATGACCCGAGCCGAAGAAAGAGGCTTAACCCACCGAACCACCCAGGCACCCCGAGAAGGGATTTGTTTTGAAAAACACCTAGATTCAGTGAATTGAAGATACAGGGATGCAGATTTTCCTTCAACATGCTGGAGACAAATTCACCAAAAGGAATTTTTGCATGAAACATGCATGAATTGTTTCATCCTAGATTTTGTCATGGCCAACCATCTCCCTCTTTTAGATCCTTGTCATGTCAATTGTCACCTTTTCAATGAGATATACTCTAGCCATCTCTATTACAATTCTTTTTTTTTTTTTTAAGATTATATTTATTTATTTGTGAGAGAGAACACAAGCAGGGGGAGTGGCAGGCAGAGGGAGAAGCAGGCTCCCTGCTGAGCAAGTAGCCCAGTGTAGAACTCCATCCCAGGACTCTGAGATCATGACCTTAGCCAAAGACAGACACTTAACAAAATGAGCCACCCAGGTGTCCCTTGTTAAAATTCTAATTTCACTTTGAACCATGTCACCGTTGCACTCCCCTTATCCTGTTCTTATTTCATTTTATATTTTTCCCCTTTTTAATAGGTTTTAAATATTTTATTGTTTTGTTTTATTTTGTTTTAAGTAAACTCTGTGTCCAATGTGGGGCTCAAATGCACCACCCGCAGATCAAGAGTCATGTGTTGTACCAACTGAGCTAGCCACGCACCCCATTTTATATTTTCTTCATAAAACATATCCACTTTTATACTCTCCATAGTTTAGTATAGCTCCAGTAACCACAGTGGTCATTTAAATATAAATTTTAATTAAATTTGAATAAAAATTTTTAAAAAATTGATTCAATAGCACTAGTCATGTTCAAGCTCAATAGCCACATGTGGCTACTATCTATCATATTGAACACTGCAGACATTACAGAGCATTACCATAATTGCAGAAAATTCTTCTGGGCAGCCATTCGATTAGAATGCAAGCTCCATGGGACTTGCCCTAGGAACACAGTAGACCTTCAATAATATTTGCTTAATGAATTAATGAAGGAGTGTAATGAAAAGTTATGGGAAGAGTAATAAATTAAGTGATCTAGACCTGACTAGATTGTGCATAGTACAAACAACACAGTGCCCAGTAGGCACACAGGAAAACTAGAACATTCAGAATGAAGTAAGTATGGATACTGAAAAGAAAACTATTTTACTAAAATCATTGCAATGGAACAAATATTGCAGAGTCTGATTTATAAGTGTTCCTCAAATAAAGAATGTGATCAACCTGGCAGGTTGGTGTTGAGTTTGATTCAGAATCCTAAGCAGTGAGTTTGGAAATAGCCTGATTTGGAAATCATGGCAGAGATTCAATTTGTCTATGACCTGAGAATATGACCTTATCAAATGAATTGTCCAAACAAATGGAAAGCAGAAAAAAGTTGAAAACAGAATGTTAGGGAACACACCAGATTTTAATCAAGAAGGAATTATTTAGGGGCACGTGGGTGGCTCAGTTGGTTAAGCATCTGCCTTCAGCTCAGGTCATGATCGCAGGGTCCTGGGATGAAGCCCCTTATTGGGCTCTCTGCTCAGCGGGGAACCTGCTTTTCCCCTTCTTCTGCCTCTGCCGCTTCCCCTGCTTGTGCTCTCTCTCTCTGTGTGTGTCAGATAAATAAATAAAATCTTAATAAAATTTTTTTTAAAAAGAAGGGATTATTTTCCTTGGTTCTTTAATGGCAAATTTCAAAAAGTTCTTTGGAATAAGGACCATTTTGTTCTATTAACAAAATTGTATTATGCAAAAGTGACCTCTGTAATAAATTGAAAGTCATATATTTCCATTACAATTATTGCATGGTTCTGTCTCCTGTTGTTAATAATGTAAAAAGAGATATTTAGAAGCACCAAAGAAGAAACTGCATTACTTCAAATTTTATTTGATTATATAATAATTTTAGCTTTACACTTTAATTCTATTTATTGTGTAGTAATCTTATTTGTATACTACCTTAAGCATATTTTTCTTTAATAAACTAGCAGTACTTCATTTCAAATCAGCAATGTGAAAAATAAAGGATATCTTAATAAACAAAATGTTAAAATCTACCTCAGCACCAATATGAGAGGCACTTACTTGTTCATACATAATGGTATGTATATATGTATGTTTTATTGAGATATAATCGACATATAACATTGTGTAAGTTTAAGGTGTACAAATGTGTTGATTTGATACATCTATATATTTCAATTAATTACCAGCATAGCATTAGCTAGCACCTCTGTCACATCACATAATTATCATTTTTTGTAGTGAGAACAATTAAGATCTAACCTCATAAACTTTTAAGTTTATACTATAGTAAGATTGACTATAATTACTATGTTGTACATTAGCTTTCCCCAATTTATTTACCTACTAGTTCCCTTAAACTACGTCTCCCCAGTTACCCCACCTCCCAGCCTCTGACAACCACCTCTCTACTCTCTGTTTTTACAAATTCAAGTTTTTTAAAGATTCCTCATATAATTGATATCATACTGTATGTGTCTTTCTCTGACATCTCACTTAGCAAAATGTCCTCAATAGCCATCCACGTTATTGCACATGGCAGCATTTCCTTCTTTCTCATGGCTGAATAATATTCCTGTGTATGTGGGTGTGTGTGTGTGTCTGACATTTTCTTTATCCTTTTATCCATTGAGGGACATGGAGGTTTTTTCTATATCTTGGCTATTGTGAATAATGCTGCAGTAAACATGGGAGTGCAGATGTTTTCAATACTTGTTTTCATTTCCTTTGGATATATTCCCAGAAGTGGGATTGCTAAAACCATGTATCAGATAAGGGATTAATATCTAAAATATATAAACTATTCATATAACTGAATAACAAAAACCCCAAAGTCCAATTAAAAATGCACAGAAGAACTGAATAGACAGTTTGCCACAGAAGGCATCCAAATGGCCAACAAGACACATGAAAAGATGCTCAACATCACTAATCATCAGGGAAAGGAAAAATCGCAAAACCATAATAAAAGAAATAAAAAATCAGAATCAAAGCTTCACACCTGTTAGAATGGCTATCATCTAAAAGATAAGAGACAACAAATGTTGGCAAGGATGTAGAGAAAAGGGAATCCTTGGGCACTGTTCATGGAAATGTAAATTGGTTCAGCCACTTTGGAAAACAGTATGGAGGTTCATTAAATATCAAAAATAATGTACAATGTTTTTATTAACATTCGAAGAGATTTTCCCATGTTAAAAGCATGGAATCTTTCTCTGATAAATATATTTCATGGAGCCATGTTACAAAAAAAAGATTATATAGCAATATATTATAAAACATACAGAGGTCAAATCTTGGATAGAGGTCTTGAATAACAATTGAATTGTTCAATCTGAATCTGGACTTAATCTACATCAAATGAGGATCAAGCTTTACCAACAATTCATATATTTTATTTTTACCTTCCATCACAGGGCAGTGTAGAGTAATGATTAAAGACTTGCCTTCCAAGGTGCTCAGTCAGTAGAGCGTCTGCCTTCAACTCAGGTCATTAAAGTCCCATGTCGGGCCCCCTGCTCTGCGGGAGCCTGCTTCTCTCTCTTCCTGCCACACCCCCTGCTTGTACACACACACACTCTCTCTCTCTGTCAAATAAATAAATAAAATCTTAAAACAAACAAACAAACAAACAAACAAACAAAAAACTTGCCTTCCAGAGACATATTGTGTGGTTTTGGACCCTGGTTCTAATTCCCTAGCTGTGTGATTCATGCAGGTTCATGCATGACTCTGTTTTTGTTTCCTTATCTATATGATCAAGATGACAGTACTTTTCCATCTAGTTATATTAAGAATTATAAGTAACATAGTTATAGTAGTGCCTGGAATATCTTAAGGGCTAAATAAGCGTTAGCCATCATAATTTTACCTCAGGCATTGTTACTCTTAGCCCCAAACTGTTATCTAACTTGTATTTCCTTCAATAGTTCACAAAAATCATATTTATTCTATTTAACTCTTTTTGAATCTGTATCCCTTTTTGACTTTTTCTCTTAATGTAAACAAGTGAACACATCCTTAAAAAAAAAAAAAGTCTTGGTCCCAAATCCTTCTTTCAGTTATTGTCTGTCTCTGTTCTTCTCTTTGTATTTGTTATAGTCACACATTTCATTATTTCCTCAATTCATAGCAATCCACTTAAGCAGAATATACCTTCCATCTCCCTGCACATTCTCTCTCAATCAGTACTCTCATCTCACTGATGAGACTGACTTTCTAAACACCAAATCGAATGAACACTTCCCCTTTGTTAGTTTATGAGACTTGTCTAGCTTCTACACTAGTGGTCAGTTCTTCCTTACACTCTTTTTGTCACTTAGTCTCTATCATGCTGTTCTTCCTGTTTGTCCCTCTAGTCTGTTAGTAGCTCTTTCTCATTGAAACTTACTAGTTTTTCTGCTAGTTATCACTTACATGCTGACGTATTCTAGGCAGATCTGTTCTAAGCTCTGTGCTCTCTGCGAAATCTGTTCTACACAAAGTCTCCTGATCAAAGGTGGGGTACATTGTTAAACATCCTCATCTAAACTAGGTATTTCTTATTTTTGTATTCTATTCTGAATTTTTAGCCCCTACCCCACCTTTGGTCAGGAGACTTTGTGTAGAATAATCACTGATAGTGTGAGTATACATTAGAAAAACTCTGTGGAAAGCTGCATATGCTCCCAGTATCTTGTTATGTTAACCCATTTTCTCAAGCCCATGTAAAACAATTTCAGAATTGCTAACCCATACAACTGTGAAAAGTATGATTCCCAAATTTAGTTCAATATTTTTGTCATTATTTGTGTGTGTGTTGACATTTACATACCGTGAAATGCAAAAATCTTAACTGTGAGATTTTATATATTTTGACAAATGCATACACTTGTGTACTGTTTTGAAACCTACGTCTTCCATCCAAGTGTATAATATTTCCATCATCCCGTAAAATTTTCCTCATGCCCCTTTCCTGGCTGCTCCACAGAGCCCTAACAGCCACTTTTCTGAAATTTTTCCCAATGAATTCTTTGTTTTTTTCTATTCTACAGCCTTATACAAAGTTACATAGCATATAACTTTTTTGTATTCAGATCTTTTTGTTCATTATAACGTCCATGATATTGAGTGTATTAGTAGTTCCTTTCTTTTTGTTGTGTTGTGTACCTTTATATGATACACCACAAGTTTTTTTTAACCATTTTCCTATTGGTGGACACTGGATTACATCCAGTTTTGGGCTATTATGAATAAAGCCTCTTTAGGATTCTTGCACAAAACTTTTAGTGGATATTTTAAAAAATTCTTTTAGAGAAGTGCTTAGAATTATAATTGCTCTATTATAGTATATGTGTATGATTAACTTTATTAGAAACTTCCTCATAGTCTTTTAAATATTTGTTATTTTATAAGCCAAAAAACAGTGCATTTCATTTTCTTCAGTTTCTTCACATCCTTTCCAATATTGGTGATATCGTCTTTTTCATTTTAGCCACTATTTATGTATATTTCATTATGATGTACCCATTTATTTTTTTTGCCTTTTTTTATTCAATTGTTTTCTTTTTATTGTTGAGTTTGGGAAATTCTTTATGTATTGTGGACACCAATAGTTTGTCATACATGTAATTTGCAAATAATTTCTCTAGGTCTTTGGTTTACCAAGTAACTTTCTTAATGGTGTCTTTTGATGAGCTAAAGTTTTAATTTTGATGAAACCTAAAGTGTAATTTTTTATTTGTTCCATAACAGATTTTTTCTGTTTGGCTAGGAAAGCCTTGCTTACTCAAAGTTACTGTTTTCTTCATGAAAATTTATGTTTAGCTTTTTTAGGGTTAGCTCTATGGTCCATCTTAATTTTGTGTAGGTTGTGAAGTAAGGGTCAAAGTTAATTTATTTTCCATATCCTAGGTATTCCAGCACCACTCATTGGACAGACTTTCCTTTTCCCTTTAGTATGTGTATAAGCACATGTGTGTATGCACACACACGTGCATGTGTGCATGCCTGGGTCAGATATCAGTTATCTGTGTAAGTGGGGGCCTCTTTCTGCACTCTCTATTCTATTGCACTGAACTATTATCTATCATTATGCAAGGATTACCATAACTTTATATTTAGTCTTAAAGTCAGGTAGTAGAAGTCCTTCAATGTAGTTATCCTTTATAAGTATATTTTTAGTCCTCTGTATCTTCATATACATTTTAGATTTGACATAATTGATTTTTACAAAAAATACCCTGCTTGGATTATTATTCCAATTGAATTTACTTTATATATCAATTTGAGGACACTTGACAGTTTGGCAATATCAATATCTCTCTTCATTTATTCAAGTCTTCATTAATTTTTCTCCTTAATATTTTGTCATTTTCATGACTGAAAGCAGATTAAATTAATTGTTCAGAAAAAAATTCATTAGTATTTTAAATGATATCGTAAATTTAAAATGTTATTGTAAGTGATTGTTTTTTTCATTTTTCATTTCTAGTGGATACAAATCCAAATGATATTTATACATTAATGTACAAATACATGTAGGGCTTTTTCTTTTGAATCATATTTCTGTTTTCACACAGAGTTGGGACAATTTTATTATATAGTGCACATCCTGGATGAGATGTAGGGATTCTGGGTTCTGATCACTCTCTCTTATTTTTGTTCTTGTTGGAAGTTAATTTGAATCACTTGAATCCCAACTCTCTACCTGCGCATATCACACTCCTCAGCCCCTACCTCCATCATGGGCAGGAGCTGAAACTGTTCATTTCCTTCAGCTTTTAGCTCTTGTATGTTCCCCACGTCCTGCTGTGTACATACACTATCCAAGAATATAAGCAGAATTCATATGCATATTTTAAGACTCTTCCTTTTGTGTCTCTCTCCTTCCAGATTTCTCCATCGCTTTGCAACTGTTCTGGCCCTGTCTTCTGACTCCTTAGCCAGCTGCACTGCCATCTTCTCCTTTAGATCTAGTAACCTCACAAAAATGAAGGCATACCCTCAGGCAAGAAGCCTATTACTCAGAAATTTTCTTCAATGCCCTTCCCTTTCCTCTAGTTTTTTTGTTTTTGTTTTTGTTTTGTCCATTCTTTAGTCCTCTTGAGTAGTTTTATCTCAGAATATGCAAATGGTTTTCTGCAGGAAGGTGATTCTTAAAGAATCTAGCCTAATGTATAGATTATTCATTTATGATGTAGTGTTTTCTTTTATGTTATCTGTTTAAGTTCTTTGCATCTCCTATTACATTAACCTGAATTTTCTGTATGTCTCGTCTTATCTGCACAACTAGCTCAAAACTTATTTGGAACAAGAAACAAATATAGTAGTGTCATTGCTGCCATGCTTAGATGATCACTTTACACATACATGTTCATTAAATAGACATTTTCTGGTTTGCTTCCAGAATCTAAATGCCTTCTATGCGATCAATTTCTAATTTTTCCTTTTTACCTATCAGAATCATATTCTGTAAGATATGAGTACACCAGGAAAAAAAGAGACACATCTTAACATAAGTACATTATATGTTTATTCTTTTTTATATGGCTTTCACTGTAAAATACATAGAGGAATATGTTAGGAGTTTTGATATAAATAATAAAAGGTAATCAGTTTCAACCATCTCTGACTTTTTATTCAATCTCCTTTAGAGAAACTGCTTCATCCAAAGATAAATCATTATTATCAAAATGTTCTTTGTACATGTACATTATAATGCAAATACTGCAATTCAAATTTCCATTTGCCTTCCCGTGGTTTAATAATCATAACATTTTTATTTCCAGGTCAAATGCCACTGACTTCAACTCATGAGATTATGAAATGAATTAATTTAGAGTGTGTGCCAGAATGAAAGGGAGGGTGGTAATGGATCAAGCTAAGTGAAGCTGTAAAAATGAAATCATTCCAGAGTGAAGAAGAGTTAAAATATGCTGAATTCCTTTCCATTTTGGGTTTAATATTAGTTCAGCTCATTAGGTAGAGAATGGATTAGGCTAATCCCAACTGTAATTATACATTCTATCAGGCATATAAAGGTAAACGAGAGAGGCAGTCTGCCTTGCCATAAAATTGAGGTTTGAGATAATCAGCGCAACAGAATTCAGCTGTCACTGAATGACATTCATTATGCGGCACAAGCCTAAAGCAGATGGAACTAACTCATTGTTGGCTGCATACTAGATGTCAAGAAACAAATATATTTAGCTAGTTTCTCAGATTTTAGCAAAATACTTCTATGGTACTGGCATTCTTTTAGATAATGCACATCAGAACCTGAAACCAGTTACCCCTGGGGAAAAGCAAGTAAAAATCAAAACGATCGCGTTATAGTACTTGAACACTGTACACTCGAGACTAAACCTTCGATTTCTATCCTTAATTTGGTGACATTTTCGAGCATGTTCCTATTTCTCGGGTTATGCAGCCTTCAAAGAAATTAAAGTTTAAGTTAATACGTTAGTAAAAGCTATTTCTTAAAAGAAATAAAAACAATTTACATTTTTAATTGGCTTTTCCTTGTTAAAGTACTAGGCTCTTAAGGTTTGTAGCAGATCAAGCTGCAAAATTCAAAAATAGTTTAGGAATGTGAGCCTTCTTTATGTTTGATTTTTCTGACGTTTCTCATATACTGTTCTCAATCACTGTAGCAGTTGAGTCAGATATTTTTCTGGTATTTCATTATAATTCCTCTAGTTATTTTAGTGACTATTTCCAGTCTGTTCCAAACTCCCATCAACATTATCATATTTCCGGTCCTGCTTCAAACTATTGCAACTCAAGATTTCAGCCAAGTGTAATTGAAAAAAAAAAAAGAAAAAAGGAGATCACATTGAGTGTGCAGGTAAGGTATTTGTCATTAATGTTGTATGTGAAATCTAATCTGAGTAATGTGAAAAGTAAGAATACTAGATTTAGAGGGGTGGTGAACATATAAAAACCGAGGAACATTAATAGATTGTTGGCCCTTCTAAGGTCAAAGAATTTTTGAAGTCAGGTTACTGGAGGGAATAATCTTCAGAGCAAAAGGCTTGAAAATCGTATTATTGAAGGATGAGCTTGCATATATTGGTATTGGCTAAATTCCTGTATGATCATAGAATGGCTGGCTGGGAAGAAGATCATGGAAGGAAAGGAGGTCCAGAAACAGAGAAGCCAGGGTCCTAAAAGAATTATCTACATTAATATTAAAGACACCAATATTTATGAGATGTTTTATTGAGAGTGTCATGAATATGGTTAGTGAGTGAACAGAGATGTGTATGAATGAACAAATGTATGTACATAGCTGTGTATGTACCTACATATGTAGTAGAAGGATTAGTTCAAATAGAACATAGCTCCAATTTAGTCTTAGCTGATGCATTGAGGGGTTAAAAAAAATGAAAAGCATAACCACACTCCTGGTCCCAATCATACACAGTTTTGTGTTACGGTTAAATGAATATGTCTTACCTTCTCTCCTTCAAGATATTTTAATGGCTTAATCTTTATATTTCACAGCATGGTATGTAAGAAAGACATTTGTGGTGAGGAATTAAATAAAGAGTCAGCTTGAAGAAGTAGCATTTGTTTTTATCAAATCTTGACATTTAGTGGCAAAGCTGGTATGCACATATGAACAGTGGATTTGTTTTTTTTAAATAACATTAGCCAAGGTTAATTGACTTTTTACTCTGTGCGTCATATTCAAAACACTTTGCATGCATTGCATTAGTCCCACTATTTTTCCTTAACTTTTTTATTTTTATACCTATTTAGTGTTGTTCATTTAATAGCTTTACTGAGTGATGGAACCATCACCATAAACTGGCTTTAGAACATTCTAATCCCTCCAGTAAGATCCCTGTGCTCGGTTACAGTTAATCCTCATTATCAGCCCTAACCCCAGACAATCACTAATCTACTTTCTGTTTCTATAAATTTGTCTTTTCTGGACATTTCATATGAATGGGATCTTACAATACATAGTCTCCAGTGTTTGGATTTTTTCACTTAACATAATGTTTTTAATGTGCATCATTGTTGTTGAATGTATCAGTACTTCATTCCCTTTTATTGCCAACGAGTATTCTTTCCTATGGATATCCTGCTTTTTGTTTCCATTTACATAGGTGGACATTTCGGTTGTGCCCATTCTGCATAAAGCTGCTGTGAATATTATTGTGCAAATCTTTGTGTAGATAGATGTTTTCATTGACCTTAACTAGATATCTAGGAATAGAACTGCTGGGTGGTCTGTTATAAGAGAGGTATTCTTAAAGATAGATTTTATTTTCAAAAGCAGGACAGATGCTGGTTGTAGTTAAATAATCCAAATTCAGGGCATCTGGGTGGCTAAGCGTCTGCCTTTAGCTTAGGTCATGTTTTCAGGGACCTGGGATCCAGCCCCCCATCAGGCTTCCTGCACAACATGGAGTCTGCTTCTCTTTCTGCTTCTCCCTCCGCTCCCTCCACCCCCTACACCTCTGCTTGTGCATGCACGCGCTCTCTCTCTTCTAAAGAAATTCTTCTTAAAAAACCCGAATTCATCGTGATATACTATCCTAGGTATAGAACTCCTAACTGAAAATATAGATAATTTTAAATTTATATATACACACATACACACTCACATGCATGTCTTATTTAATGGAAATCTAATTGCTGTATGTCTTTCTTTCTTTCTTTCTTTCTTTCTTTCTTTCTTTCTTTCTTTTTTTGCTGATGGAGATACTATGAGAGGGAAAGCTTCGGGAGTTGAGTGTGGTAGATGGTGATGGCTTTGTGGGGGAAATAATGTCTAAGTCAGTATCAGAAGATGAATGTGAGTGAGCAACATGAAGAGAAACTAACAACATTTCAGTCATAGGGGACAGCATGTGAAAATCTTTGTGGCAGGAGGGAGCATGATGATTTTTGAGAAGTGGGAAGAAAGACAATGTGGCTGGCATTATGTTAACGAGGGGACAGGTTGAGTCTTAGACTTCAGCATTTTGTTCTGGTTCCTATAGTCAGTGAGAATCACTGAAGGGATCTAAGCAGATAGGTGACAAAATGCACTAGTCTTTTCTGCATAGGAAAATAGTGATTAGTCAGGATTCACAGTGAAAGTTGGGAGATCACTTGTCATCTAGTTGGGTTGTTTGTTTTGTTTTGTTTTTTCGTTTGATTCTTTTGTTTTGTTGGGGTTTTTTTTGGTAAGTTATTTATCACGTTGATACTAAACAGGAAAAGACATACCAGTAACTATTAATTCATTGTTATGTGCTCTGTCCCCAAAAAGAACACTGTAAAGAAATTAGTGAATGATCCCTAAATATTTGAAAATGGATCAATTAACAAAAAAATGCACAAATATAAAATCAATTATAAAACATGAAGACAAATATACAAGATTCCTTTTAATCCATAAAATGATAAGCTTCATAACAAAAAGAACAAAACTATATATGAACTCTTGGCTATATGCAATATTGTCCATTAGATGACTATAATTTATGAACATCACTCAATATTTGTGTCACTACTGATAGGGATAATAATAATAATAGCTACCAATTATGTAATGCTAACTGTGGTAGGTACTCTAAGTAGTATTTATCCTCAAAATAATGCCATCAAATAGTTACTTTCAGAGAGCTAAAGTTCAGGAAGATAATGTGTCTTGCCCAAAACCTCACAGGTTATAAGTAATGGAACAGATTTTCCAGTAATGTTTCACTCACAGGAAGGATGCTTACTAGACCTGCTGTTTTGCCTTCCTCCAAGCTCTTTGTAAAATAAAAGTTATATATTCCAAAACCATTTCTATAACAAATGGGATCAAAGTCATAGAAAGGTTTGTAAAGTGGCATTTCAAAAGCCTAGCTTTTATCCCACTTCTCTTCACCAGCTCTCTGCTTTGGATGAAGTAATTCACACATAGAAAATATAGTAACCTACCCTGTCATTAATAAGTAAATGGACCTTTAGAAGTGAGCAATTTTTTCCCTTCCTGCCTATCAGTTTGACAAGGCCAACTATTTAACGAGCAATTTGTTATATGTCTAAAATTTATCTTAAGGGTATAAAATTGGGAAAGATGAATAGAATGAAAGGCAAATGACTTCCAAATGAAAAAAGAAGTACTCAGGGCAAAGAAATGAACCATTTTGGATCCTATAATTAAAAGGAAATAATTGAATATTTTATAGTCATCTTAAAAAGTCTATTTAGAATATTAAAGTTAGGGTTATACCTATAATCACATATTTCTCTCCTTTTCTCTACTTGCTAATATTATTCCTAATTTAGAGTATTTCTTGATGGCACTGTATACTAAAGGAATACACAGAGATTTTTCTCAGATTTGGTGATGGATTTTAGAAGCTACAAATGGTAAAACTTATTGACTTGTCATTTACTGATGTTTGATATTCATGGTCATAAACTAGGCAATATTGCTGATGAGAAAAAAATTACTTCTTGAAGCCCTTGCGTCCTTTTCCATTAAAAAAAAAAAAACTAAATAGTGCTTGAAATAAAAGGTAATTTTATAAATTCTTTGTTAGACTTTGCCATTGGGCTTTTATGCAAATGGGTACTTGTAGACATAATAACTAAATGAGAGTGAAAAATGCTAACAGAGTTCACTTAAGCAATGTCAATGAATGTTTCTTTTGACAATAAATAGTGACAGATGGCTACCTTCTTAGTGACAGTTGCTAACTATAATGGTTTGACACTTAAAAAGGGCACTTCCCTAATGACACAAGAGTGCCCTTTCCTGAAAATTATTTGGACACCATTCTTCTTATAATATGACTATTAATGTGATGCTAAATGAGTTATTTTCAAAAGGAGTGTTTTGCTTTAACCCCAGTTGTAGGCAATCCATAAGAATTGTTGCAATGCTTGTGTTCTCTGCCTTGCAAAAATGTCAGAGCATTTATACTATTTTTCTTAAATCATTGACATGCAATAAATTTTATGAATCCATTATGCAATTGGTAAAAAGATACATAATATCTATCTGATAAATTGCAAAATATCATTACATGTCTTTAGGGAGTTGATGATACAATGAGAAATACTAGACAAACAATGAATATTATGGTTTTAATTAAGGATCTGTATCAGTACTTCCTAATTTAATTCAATTCATTCATGCTCTTACACTCTAAAGTATCAGCCTACAAACATGTGATGAGATTAGAAACTGTACAATTTTGGGTTGCCTCCTAGATCCACCCCCCCACCCTTGCCTTCTCACCACCCTCCTTAGAACTGGGTCTCCCTACCTGTACTTTGTAATATCATATGATTTTATTCATGGATCTTGTTACCCCCCCCTATACTTTCTCAAATTTTTACTCATTCTAGCCGTACATTTCCCAAGGCTTGTGTCTGAAGAAAACAAACTGGTCCATCATCTTTTGTAAAAATGGCAGCGAGAGCTTTCTCCAACATTAGAAGAGGTGGTACAGATGGACATTTTTTAAAAAAGCATTGATAATCCATGTACTACAGCCCCATTATTGAAGAATGATAAGCTAGTGCTTTTAAGACTACATCTCTTACTTATAAAAATGACACAGAGGAAGAATCATGCCTCCTCTCATCATATTTCCTCTAAAATCCCTTTGGGTGTCCCTATGGTGTCCATTGAGACACCATAAAGTTTTGGTGGTATGTAGAATAATCTGAACCTTGCATGATAATTCCTAAGTTCTTATTGGAAACATTTTAAAAAGTATGATATATGTATCAGTAAATATGGTATAAGTGATTTATACCTTCCAGCTAAATTCTTTTGGTAAATTGAACTCTACAAAATGGTGTTACATGAAGATATAGCTATTCATGTGCCACAACTTAGTTTAAAAAAAAAATTCCTTTGAGAAGATACAGGCTTTTAAAAATATTATTGAATTGGTTAACATGAGATTGGTATAATAATATTTTTTGTAATTGAACAGACACACACACACACACACATACACACACACAGCCCTGCATACCGCGGTTTCCTATTGCATATTGTATAAACAGATCCCTATAACTTTTAGCACAGAAACAGTATTTTTCATACAGAATAATGAAAACTAATTCAAACAACTACTGTCAGCATTTTTGGGTTCCTGCTAATATCTATCATTAGAAACGTGAGGGACATTGCCATTTAACTTTTTAGAATTTCTTCATATGTTAAATGCAGGGGTAAGATAAGAGTAGTGGTTAGATAACCTAAACATTTTTTTTAGTGCTATTATTCTTTAACATTTCTAAAGAATTCTTTATTTAGAACCAATTGATAATTGGAAGCACCACCTGGTGTCATGGTTAACATTTTTTTTTTTTTAAGCAGGTTACACACTGAGTGTGGGGCTTGAACTCACAACCTAAGTCATATGCTCTGCAGACAGGCAAGGCACCCCCCAATCTGGTGTCATGAAAGGTAATTTCAGGCAAAGCTTTAGCTTGCTTTTTTTTTTTTTTTTTTTAAGGTTTTATTTATTTATTTGGCAAAAGAGATACAGCGAGAGTGGGAACACCGGCAGGGGGAGTGGAATAGGGAGAAGAAGCCTCCCCGCCTGAGCAGAGAGCCCGATATGGGGCTCGATCCCAGCACCCTGGGATCATGAACTGAGAGCAAAGGAGACACTCTAATGGCTGAGCCATCCAGGCGGCCCAGCTAGCTATCTTTCAGCAACATGTGTCATCAGTTTATGGGAGGAAAAATGTGTCACAGATTATGTTAACAAGCACTCATTTAATGCTATTCAAAACACCACTTTATAAGCATGACTGACATATTACATATTACTGTTTCCACATCACAAGTATGGTCTTTTGATTATTTACCTAGTTTTCCATGCTTGAACATTAGTATTCTAATATCAGTTTGGAAGATTATCTGACCTGACCATTTCATTTAGAGATGTTTTTATTCAAATAAAGTATTATTAAATAAATGGATTAAAATAAAATCTTATCTCAATGTAAATTTTTTAAAAATATATTTCTTTGTGAGAGAGAGAGAGAGAACAAGTAGGGGGAGGGAGAAGCCAGAGGGAGAAGCTGACTCTGCGGTGAGCATGGAACCAGGTACAGAACTTGATTCCAGGACCCTGGGATCATGACCTGAGCTGAAGGCGGATGCTTAACCAACTGGGCCACCCAGGCATCCCTCAGTGTAGTTTTTCTAAGTACTCAGTTGTAAATGTTGAAAATGTCTGAATAAAAGATGCCATTGAATGTTATAAGAAGGAAAAAGTGCTTAAGATGGGTTATGGAGTGGTTCAAGTCACCCATTTTAACCTTTTTTGTCCAGTATCTTTGTTCATTTGGATAACCATACCTGGGGTTCTGGCATGAAATTATTTCCTAAGAATCTAATTTCTCTGAGTTCTGCATACTGGAAAAAATAAAGTGAAACATTTAAATGAGGATTTTTATATACACATGAATTATCTTCACAATATGGACTTAATAGGTTTCTAGTGCTTTAGAGAATAGGGTCCTCAGTTATTGCCATGTTGGGGAAAATCACAGAGTTAGCAAACACTAACTTACTTTGTGAGAAAATCAGACTTCATGTAACTGACCTCAGCTTCATGAGTTAAAAGAAATGAACAGAGAATTTGCTAATTTCTCATTAATAACTAAGGAACAATCTTTCTTTTTTTAATGCAGCAGTTTTTTAGAGGTACTCTTCTAGAATTTACTACAGCAGTGGCAAAAGAAAAACTACCTTGTTTATCATTACAGATTTTAAGAATAGAATTTTAAACAGTAAATAGCATGGCATAAAACGTTTTAACCAGTTTGGATTCAGCAATCCCATAATAAAATCTAAATGAGACTAATTAATGATCTTATAAACCATTTTAAATTCAGAATTAAATTTGGCAAGTAATTATTCAGAAACATGCACAAAATATATTTTAAAGAATGCTTGACCCTAATCAATCATCAAGTGTCTATTTGCCTGTGAGGATAAATCACATTCTAACATTTAACCATCTGTCAGTCAACATTATTTATTGAATACCTGCTGTGTATGGAAGTTAACCTTAAAACAAATCAATCACAAAAAAGTCAAGATTTTAATACAGAATACAAGCAAATGAAAGTAAGTACATCAATTTCTGACCAACAATTTAATAAGAAATTGCTTTATTATTTTGCATTTCTATCATATATGTACTCTTAGAATGTGTTATTTGGCTATACTACAAATACAGGCCTTTGATTTGAAAATCAAAATACTATAGTATGCAAGTGTGCTCTCAGGAACTCTCTTCAAGCTAGAATTATCCCACTATTGCCACACATTTTCATAGAGGACTTTCCCAGTATTGCTGAATAAGTCATTAATTAAAGGACTAATACTGACCCATCACCCAATCATCCTGGGATAGGATGCAATAGGATAACTTCTCTGCATCAGATAATGTTACTACCAATGTGCTGAGTGAGAATTATAAAGAAATCCTCACTAGGTCCTTTTGTTTTTAAATACAGACACTATTTTCTCTCTTACATTACTAGTTGAGTCTATTAACATTTTGTGTACATATTAGGTACTTAATATATTTCACATCTTTTATTCATTTTACTACCATCCCCAGTTAAAAAATACAAATCAAAAAATAATATTGGGGTATTGCATAATGTGAGTTGTTAGAATATAAGAGATCTCATCTTCAAAATAAGGATATTTAGAGCCTGGACTTTGAAAAGAGGGAGGTCCGCTATTTTAGTTTAAGCTAAAAAAAGGAAAGAAACATGAAAAGAAGGAAGAAACAAGAGAAGGAAAGAAAGAAGAAAGAAAGAAGGGGGAAAAGGAGAAAAAGGTGGTGGGAATAGGAAGGAAAGGAGAGAAAGAAGGAAAAAGATATATATGTCCCAGTTTCTAAAAGTGTCTTGGAATAGTCTTATCATTAAAAAAAAATTAGTTCCATTAAGAAAATAAATTTCATTCAGAGTTTTATTTTATTAACTTTTAGTAAGAAGTATACTCATTGGGGTGCCTGGGTGGCACAGTTGATTAAGCATCTGACTCTTGGTTTCTGCTCAGGTCATGATCTCAGGGTCATGGGATGGAGCCCCATATGCAGCTCCATGCTTGGCTGGGAGTCTGCTTAAGAGTCTCTTTCCCTCTGCCCCTCCCCTCACTCATGTGTTTCTCTCTCTCTCTTTCTCTCTCACAAATAAATAAATAAGTATTTTTAAAAATATTATGGGGGACCCAATATAAGCCAAATAATCTTCAAAAATTACAATAAATGTGGAGGAATTGCTTCCTGATTTCAAAACTTACAACAAAGTTAAAATAATCAAAACTGTGGAATTAGCATAAAGACTAATGGACTAGAATAGAGAATCCAAAATAAGTATAACTTCACAGATGTGATCCAATGATTTTTTTTTTTAAGATTTTATTTATTTATTTGACAGAGAGAGATCACAAGTAGGCAGAGAGGCAGGCAGAGAGAGAGAGAGAGAGGAGGAAG
>NC_081575.1:102462838-102465313 GCF_022355385.1 Mustela nigripes
TTTGTTTGACAGAGATCACAAGTAGGCAGAGAGGCAGGCAGAGAGAGAGAGAGAGAGGAGGAAGCAGGCTCCCTGCTGAGCAGAGAGCCCGATGTGGGACTTGATCCCAGGACCCTGAGATCATGACCTGAGCTGAAGGCAGCGGCTTAACCCACTGAGCCACCCAGGCGCCCGTGGTCCAATGATTTTTGACAAGATGTGAAGACATTCAGTGAGAACAGGACAATCTTCAACAAAAGGTCATGAAATGGATCTCTACTTGCAAGAGGAGGAATTGGATCCTTATCTTACATTGTAGATAAAACAACTCAAGATGGTTTAAAGACCTTAATATAAGAGTTAAAACTTCGAATTTCTTGGAGGATAACATAGGGGAAAAGCTCATAATATTGGATTTGGCAGTGATTTATTGGATATGACACCAAAAACACATGCAACAAAAATTAGGTAAACTGGAGTACATCAAAATTTTAAAATTTTGTATATCAAAGAACACTATCAGTAGAGTGAAAAGGTGGGGCACCTGGCTGGCTCAGTCGGTGGAGCATGTGACTCTTGATCTTGAGGTTGTGACTTCAAGCCCCACATTGGTTGTAGAGATTACTTAAAAATAAAATCTTTAAAAAAAATTAGAGTGAAAGCCAACCTAAAAAAAAAAATGGGGCAAAATATTGCAAAATATATATCTAATAAGATATTAATATCCAGAATAACAACAAAAATCACAACAAAAAAGAAGCAATCTGCTTAAAAATGAAAAAGGAATAGGTATTTCTCCAAAGAAGGTTTTCCAATGACCAAAAACAAAACAAACAAACAAACAAACAAAAATAAAACAAGAAAAAAGGTGCTCAAAATTATTGATCATTATGGAAATGCAGGCGCTTGGGTGGCTCAGTCATTAAGTGTCTGCCTTCGGCTCAGGTCACGATCCTGGGGTCCTGAGATTGAGTCCCATCGGGCTCCTTGCTTAGCTAGAATCCTGCTTCTCCCTCTCCCACCTCCCTTGGTTGTGTTCTCTCTCTGGCTGTCTCTCTAAATAAAATCTTAAAAAAAAAAATCATTATGGAAATGTAAGTCAGAAATAAAATAAGATACTACTTTGCACCTAATAGATTAACTATTTTCCAAAAAATAGAATATTAAGTGTTGGCACAGACTTGGAGAAATTGGGACTTTTGTGCCAGTCGGAATATAAAATGGTGCAGCCACTTAGAAAATCAGCATGGCAGTTCCTCAAACAATTGTGAATAAAATTACCATGTGATCCACCAATTGCATTTCTGATTATATGCCCAAGATAATGTAAAGGAGCGATGTGAAAAGATATTTATACACCCCTCTTAATGGCACCATTATTCCCAATAGCCCAAAGGCCGAATGTTCAACAGATGACTGGATAAACAAAATGTGGTATACACATAAAACAGAGTATTTTTCTGCCTTAAAAAAGAAGGAAATTCTGATACATGCTACGATATGGATGAACCTTAAAGACGTTATGCTAAATGAAATGAGATAGTTGCAAAAAGATAAATACTGTATGTTTCCACTTATGTAAGATACTTAAAGTAGTTAAATTAGTAGAGGAAAAAGTAGAATAGTGATTTTCAGGGGTTGGGGTGAGAGAGGAATGGGAACTTGTTTACTGGGAACAGAGTCGATTTCTTAAGATAAAAAAAAGTTGTGATGATTGCACAACAATGTATATGTTCTTCATGCCACTGAACTATACATGTAACAATGATTAAAATAGGGGCACCTGTGTGGCTCAGCTGGTTATGCCTCCAGCTTTTGGTTTCAGCTCAGGTCATGATCTCAGAGTTGTGGGATCAAGCCCTGTGTTGGGCTCTGTGCTCAGTGCAAAGTCTCTTTGTCCCTCTACCCTGCTGTCTCTCACTCTCTGATAAATATATTAATTAATTAAATGTTTTTTTAAAAAAGAATGGTTAAAATGGTAGGTTTTATGTTATATCTCAATTAAAAATAAATAAATAAATAATTTGAAAACAATGTACCTCCTTACTCTCATAAATCCATTTTTAGATTTTATTTTTGTAGCAATTGAAAAAAATACCAAATTATTTTTTGTAGCGATTGAAAAAAATACCAAAATTTGAAGCTATCATTTTCCATAACTCCATAAACCTATGAAACATATCTTTCCAGTTTATACCATCACCATGTCTTCTACACTTCCCTCTCTGTGTATTTAAATATGTATTTTCTAATATAAATTATATATTTTTCTTTCCTTTATTCTCTCATTACTTTATATTCTTTCAAATAATGGCAGGAAGCACCTTCAAAGTTCCTGAATAAATATGTACATAGATGGATTTCAAAATGAATACTAAAAGAATAAAATTTCAAAAAAAAAAAGAGCAAAGAAGAAAATATTTGCTTAAATCAAATTACCAGTGTATTTAAAATTACTAATTATTAAACAATCAAACAGCCCAAAGTGAGCAATTA
>NC_081575.1:102465713-102522548 GCF_022355385.1 Mustela nigripes
AGGGGACAGTCTGTTTTCACGCTTTTCCAGCTTCTAGAGGCTTCCTGCATTGCTTGGCACATGGCCCACTTCCATCTTCAAAGTGAGCAATCACATCATACCAACCTCTTACTCCTCAACATTTTGTTCTCTGACTCTCTTCTCCTGCTCCCCGTTCCACTTATTTCTAGGGACTATTGCGATTATGTTGAGCCCACCAAGATAACCTCAAATAATCTTCACAAGTGAAAGGCAGCTAATTAGTGACTTTAATTCCACAGGCAACCTAAATTCTCCTTTGCCATGTAATTTAACATATTCTCAAATTCCACAGATTAGGGTTTGGAAATCTTTGTGAGGTACTATCCTTCCTGCCACAATCACACTAGTCTAATTAGTGGATTAGAAACTCTGGATAGTTGAAATTTTATTTCTTAATTTGTTTTTTAAAAATACATTTGAGCTGGTGAGCCTGGGTGGCTCAGTGGGTTAAGTCTCTGCCTTTGGCTCAGGTCATGATCTCAGGGTCCTGGGATGGAGCCCCGCATCGGGCTCTCTGCTCAGCAGGGAGCCTGCTTCCCTCTCTCTCTCTGCCTGCCTCTCTGCCTACTTGTGATCTCTCTCTGTGTCTGTCAAATAAATAAATAAAGTCTTAAAAAATAAAATAAAATATATTTGAACTATTAGAAAACAAAATTCAACTGAATGAACGTCAAGATCTAATTGGCTTTATTAAGTGATTAATGCATCAGGCAGCATCCCATTTAGCAGGTAGGGGGAGCTCCAAAGGACTGCAGAAAGGGAAAGGTTTTTAAAGGCAAGACAAAGAAGTCATAAGCAAAACGGGTGTATTTCAGGTGGAGTCATCACCAAAAGGTCTTAGTAGGTGGATTACCGAGTCTTCCTTTGGAGGATGGAGGGGACCCATGTAACAGATTACCTTCTTCATCTGGTGCTGACCAGAAAATTCCTGACTGACTGGTTAAGACTACATTGCTGGGGGAGGTTGAAAGTGCAATTAGGTCAGGTATTAAGCTGCAGTTTGGTGACTTGGCCTAAGTGATGCCATTTGGGGCCTCTTTTCTTTTTAACAGAGCTGGTATCGAATATTACACTTGAATTCCAAAGACAGTAGGGAGACACAGAGAACAAAGTTAGTAAAAGGGCGTTCCAAAAAGTGCTCAAAGGACCCTTGATAGGGATTCCTGTGTATTTTATGACTACTGCTTAAAAAATAATTAGATATCTGATACCTGATCAAGGTGTTCAGGTGATTAAAACAGACCTAAAATTAAACGTGTAATTGGAGAGAAATAGACAAATGATCCAAATAACTTTTATCCAAACCAACTTCTCTCACAGCAAATCTATAAACCCAAGTAGAAATATAAGGAGAAATCTAGTTATTAAAGTAGATATGAATAATATTGAATTAATGACCCCATCAGATACTATGATATATTCTCTGTTATGTCAGTAGTCTAAATTTGTTCCCCAGAAGGCAAAAGTAGAAGAGAAATAAACTTCTTCTTAAACTATTAAAATTTTCCCAAATATAATTATGTGTTTCCCAGGACAGTGACAATTTCCATTTTTACACCTATACTTTCCTTGCCTCTGTCCAGACATAACATTTTCCTGTTCTCTGCTCTTTTTATCAGTGCTTGCTCACCTTGTTAAAGGATTTAAATCTGTTTGAGAATGAAAATTCTTAACCATAGCAATTTATGGTTCATTCTTGCATACTGCCTTTCCTCTAAACTTCCAAATCCTATTACAGCCAGTCAGTCATTAATATCAATACCCTTGAGAAGTTAAGTGGCCAATTTACCCCAATTTTATAGAAAGGGGAAAAGAGAATTTAAATGACTTTCCTTTAATTAAGTTACTATAGTCACAGAAGCAGATCCTTATTTCTTTGCTATTTTCATCACATTAATAGCATAGGGTAATACAAATATGAAATTCATAAGAAACCACTTTTCTTTTTGCACATAAACCCAAAATTAATGTGGATTTTTTTTTTACCATGGAAAGAAATAAAAAAGATTTCTTTGACACTTTTTAATATCACCTTAGTGTAAAATTTATGGAAGGAAATTGGGAGGTAACATGCCCAGTGGTTAAGAGTGTAGATTCTAGAAGAAACATATCAGGATTTGGTTTATGATTTTTCACTTAACAACTGTGTTATATGGGACAATTATTTGAGCCTCAGATTTATCATATGTAAACTGTGGTTGAGAATAATAGGGGACATATCATAGGGTTTGTGTGAGAAGTAAATAAGATATATGAAGCATGTAGAATAGTCCTTGGCACACTGTCATTAATAATCCTACTTCTTTTGTTTCAAATTCAGAAAAAATGTGAAATTTATTTGAGTGTCCACTATAAACCAGCCATTCTAATATATGTTTTCATATATATATTTAATAAACTGTCCTGGTGTATGATCTTTGATGTGAAACTGTTTGTATCTTAATGGCCTGTAGAAAGAGATCATCTCACTGAAAGAAAAATTTTGACCAACCAACCCATCATTTCCAACCAGCCATAGATTCTCTGTCAGTTAAAATCCTCTAAGTTGGGGCGCCTGGGTGGCTCAGTGGGCTAAACCTCTGCCTTTGGCTCAGGTCATGATCTCAGGGTCCTGGTTTCGAACCCCGAGTCAGGCTCTCTGCTCAGCGGGGAGCCTGCTCTCCCCCACCTTCTGTCTGTTGCTCTGCCTACTTGTGATCTCTCTCTGTCTCTCTGTGTCAAATAAATAAATGAAATCTTAAAAAAATAAATAAATAAAATAAAATCCTTTAAGTTGATGGAGTGCCTGGGTGGCTCAGTTAAGCATTGGGCTCTTGATTTTGGCTCAGGTCATGAACTCTAGGTTGTGAGACCAAGCCCTGGCTGGGGCTCTGAGATCAGTGGAGAGTCTGCTGGAGATTGTGTCTCTCCCTCTTCCTGTGCCCCTCCCCATTTCTCTTTCTCTCTCTCTCTCAAATAAAAATTTTTTTTTAAATAAAATCCACTAAATTGAGATCAGTCTTAAGAAGTTCTATTTTGAAGTATAAATAGAACTTCAGCCAAGACTCACATTTTTTTCAAATACTTGTGGCTCTGTCTTTTGCTTTACCCAAACTGCTGGCTCAGGAGACGGTAAGTCTCCTCTAAGATTTCTTATATGACAAAAACCTAGCATTATTCAAATAAGAAACTATCATCATTACACAATTGACTAGCTAATCTCTCCCTCATGTACTTATCCTATAAATACATCAAGCAACATGGTGGTGGTTGTGGAAAGACTCCCTTTCTGTTGGACTACTTTTTATGATACTTCCAGCTATGGCAGATCCAGAATAATGACAATAGAAAATTGTGTTCACTGTGGCTTTTCTGCTTGTAAGTTCTCCCACCAATATTCATTTTGTATTTATAACATATGTATGATTCAGTGTCCTTTTTAGCATACATATCTGATGTTTCTTCTTTGAAATTCTAGTAAACACACAAAACATCTATGGAGCAGTGAAATTAATGAATGAGTGAAGATAGAGAGGAACCTGTATGGTTGCAGAATGGTCATTTTAATACATGTATATACTATTTTTATAGATGCTATTTTTCAAGCTGCTCTAACAATATTCTTTCCAAGAGTGAAGAGAAACTCAACACCCATTTCATTCTTTATATACTTAAATCATTTTATCACAGCTTACTAAGTTGATTTTGAATTCCTTTTGGCTGAATGTAATAGAAATTCAATTATATTTACAAAGTTTTGAATAATGTTTAACTCAACATACAGCTTTTTATTTTTATTTATTTATTTAATTTTTTTTTAACATACAGCTTTTTAAAAAGATTTTGTTTGTTTGTTTATTTATTTATTTATTTGAGAGACAGAGATAGTGACAGAGATAGCAAGAGAGAGCAGGAATAGGAAGGGGAGGGAGAAGCAGGCTCCCCGTTGAGCAGGAAGCCTGACTCAGGGTTTGATCCTAGAACCTTGGCATCATGACCTGAGCTGAAAGCAGATGCTTAATGACTGAGCCACCCAGGCACCGCCAAAATACAGTTTTTGAGCACTGACAATGTGCAAGACCCTTTTTATTTCATTTTATTTTACTTTATTTTTTTAAGATTTTATTTTTTTATTTGACAGACAGAGATCACAAATAGGCAGAGAGGCAGGCAGAGAGAGAGGAGGAAGCAGGCTCCCTGCTGAGCAGAGAGCCCAACGTGGGGCTCGATCCCATTACCCTGAGATCATGACCTGAGCCGAAAGCAGAGGCCTTAATCCACTGAGCCACCCAGGCACCCCGCAAGGCCCTTTTTAAAACAAAATTTTATAGCAGATTTATTTATTTATTTAGTCATCTCTATGCCCAACATGGGGCTTGGACTCATGACCCTGAGATCAAGAGTTGCATGTTCTACCAGCTGAGCTAGCCAGGTACCCCATATGCCAGACTCTCTTCTACATACTGAGTAAACGACGGATGAGGCTAGGTAGAAGGAGATAGTAGGGGGCTGTGTGATCAGGCTCATTTAAGTTCCCTGGTCAATCTTCTATAAAAGTCAGACCATAAAAGCCCTCAGTGGCCACTCGTCCAGGACCCCTCTCACTCTAGAAAGCTTTCTTTCTGTCCTCACCTTCACTTAATCAACTATCCCTTCACCCTTCTGTGTCTGTGAGGTTTATTATTTGACTCCACGAGACAAGAACGCTGCAACCCTACAAGAATAAACAAATAAAATAAAACACATAGTATGTTAGAGGGTGATAATTACTAACAACAACCAAAGAGGGTATAAGGACTATAAGGAGAAAAAGGAGTTAAGGTTTTAGAACTATTATGACAGGATTATTCCAGAAACAAGAAAGAAACCTGTAACAGAAATGATATTCTGAGATATATACTTTATCAGTGGAGTGTGAATGGATTCATGGGGGGCTTTTAGGATATTATTATAGCATTCCAGGTAAAAACGTAACGGTTGTTTAGGCCATGGTCATGTCAGTGGAAGTGGTGAACACAGACCCCGTATTACAAAATAGGGTTGACCTAACTTTACAATCTGTATGAATGGTAATGTATTCATTTCACCATTCTGGGGGGCAGCATTTTCATGGTACGTGTATTAACCTGCTGCCTGGAGTTGTGTTACACAATAGCACTGTGAACAGTCACATTCTATGTATACTTTAAAGGCAGAGATGATCAAACATAACAAGTAGGATGTCGGTTGTGAGAACGAGAGGAATTAAGGATGATCTCAAATATTTTGGATTGAAAAATAGTTAGGATCTGACCGTCATGAACTAACATAGGAAAAGCTGAAGGTGGTGCAAAAATGGGGAGAAAAAAAGAAAATCTCAGTTTTGGACATATTATACTTGAGATAACAGACAGAGGAGTATTAAGTAGTTCAGAGGTCACACAAGAGGTGTGGGCTGCAGCTTTAATTTGGTAGTCATCAGAATATAGATGCATTTGAGGCTGTGTGACTACCTGAGATCATCAAAACAATCAGAGTAAAAATATGAGTGGTCACAGAACTGAGTTCAAGGGCACTGCAGTGTTGGAGGAGATGTAGGAGAGAAGTAGCAGCTGGCAAAGGAACCTAGAAAAAGTTGGTAGAGAGTATTAGAAAAAAATCATATCACCTCTCTTAAATGTTGGTGATTTAATTTTTCATTCGTTTTTGTTTGTTTGTTTAAGATCTTATTTATTTGACAGCAAGTGAGAGCAGAAGCATGGGGAATGGCAGGCAGAGGGAGAGAGAGAAGCTGGCTCTCTGTGGGGCTCCATCCCAGGACCTTGGAATCATGACCTGGGCTGAAAGATGCTTATCCGACTGAGACATCCAGATGCAACCTCATTTTTCATTAGCTTATAAAAATTCAAAATTGTAGCTATGACTTAACAATTTATGTCATATTGAATCAATCGGTCACTGGGTCACTGTTAAAAATGTTAAATGTATGAAAATGTAAGTTTCTAAGTTAAAAAATCAGTACACTGTGTATAGTTTTTATGTGCTATATATATGTATAATATGTTACATATGTCATAGAAATGGAAGAGTCCAGAGAATTACATAAATAGTTGGTATTTTGTCGGAGATATTTAATTCTAAAATAATAAATACAGCTACTACTAAAAGGAAAGAGTATATTATGACGAGTGGTCCATTATATACTTTCACGTTGGGAGGGGTTTAGGGATAGCATAAGCCTTCGGTATTTTGAAAACAAGGCTTCCAGGATCCTGAGGAGGCTAGCTATAGTTGGGAAAGCTCATTTATTATTGTTTAGTAAACCCTCTGTCCTGAGACCCTTCAGAGGTATAATGGGTGGGTCATATGCTTGCCAACATGTACCTTGGCCGGGGGGAGATAAAGATAAAGGAAGTTTCCAAAGGAATTTTTGTATGTTAAAGTAGACATACAGGATCCTGGGTGTCGGGCTAAGATTGTCTTTTTCCCTTAGCAAATTAGTAACATTGAGGCTGCTGAGTCCCTATTGGAATGTCACTCTGCCTGTTTTAAGGACTTGTCAGTGGGTTGTAGGTAGTAAGGAATTAAAAAAAATTTTTCTTCTGCCTTTGTTTTCCACACCATGGACCAACTGTGGTAGTACATACTGCTTCCCATGTTCTGTGAAGATTCACTTTTTAATGTAAAACTTCTTAAGGGGTGCCTGGATGGCTCAGTCGGAAGAGCACGCAGCTCTGGATCTTGGTGTCCAGAGTTCAAGCTCCAGGTTGGGTATAGAGATGAATTAAGATAAATAAAAATTTAAAAAGTAAAATTTCTTAAAATCAAGGTCAACTGCATTGTTGATTGATTCAGGAATGTCTGGAAAGAAGCAAGCACTAGAAATCTCCTTTGTAATATATGTAGTCTTGAGAATGGTAATTATGTGGGTTGTTTGGCACAGTGCCAGATGAAATCAGCTTTTGATCACTCTCCTTGAATGGCGGTGAGCCCTCCAGATTCATTCTTTTGTCTTAAAGGAATCCTGACTTTAATACTTTAATTACATTGACACAGTAAGATTCATTTAATCTATTGAAATTGGAAGATTTGGCATAAATTGTCTTTTGACTACAAGTGCTTTGTGCCATATGGTAAAATAAGAATCGTAATGCATACATACACACAAGCCTACCTTCCTAAAACTTTAAAAAGGACCCAGAGACCAATTACATGGGTTAATTTTAGTTGAGTATTGTTTAGTATTATTAAAACAGTTCTGCAGTTTCCTTCCTGAGAAGTAATCCCATTCTTAGATACCTAGGAAAACAGTAATAAAGAAATTGTAAAGGCTGTTGTGTTTGGACTCAAGCAGATTTTAAACCATGTCACAAAAGCCAGGTTAATAATGTTGAAATTTCTTGGGTGACTACATAATATACAAAGTGTAGGAGAACCTGCTCTGGCTTAGAACTGGATACCAGCATTTTGACAGGCAAATGTGGACTTCATTTATGCTGAAAGATTCAGTTCAATATTTATTGAGTGCCTACTATTTTCTAATCATTCTTCCAGGCAACACAAGTGAAGCAAAGAGGCAAAAATTCTTGCCCTCTTGGGAGTTCACTGTTGAGGGAAGGGAGATAAAAAGTTTAAAAGTTATATTTAATAAAGGGAAAAATGAAAAAGGGGATGGCATTCGCGTGATGGGAGCAGAGTAAAGGGACGGTGGCTTGAAATTTGACATAGGTTGGCCAGGGAAAGTCTCACTGAGATCACTGAGACACTACTTGAATAAAGACCAAAGAGAATCAATCAGGGATATAGGTGCCCCACAGTAGGCTGCCCCAAGATGGGTCACTTTGGTATGAAGTATTTTTGAGTTACAAAGGAATCAAAATCCAGCAGGGTCAGGAAAAGCTCTTTACCTCCCAGATGATTGCCTAAAAGAATTTAGATGGGACCTGTTCCTGCAAGAGAGCTATCTACCTACCATAGATCACTACATTATAATATGAACTAGGCATGGTAAACCCGAAAGAACCTAGCAAGGCCACCTTGATAGCAATCCTGTCTTGGTCCTATCGTTTCTGAGTGGCCCAGCAAATATTTGTTTACCATTTACTCTTTTCATCTTCCTGTAAATTGCATTCTTTCCTCTAAAGTTCCTGACTCCTACCCCCTTCTCCTTAGTTTAGGATGACATATACTTCGTTGTGCCTGTCTGAAATTTCCCTGTCTGTGCGATTACCCATAGGTATGCTATTATATTTGATTTTCTCCTGTTCATCTGTCTCGTGTCAATTTGAGTCTTAGTCCGAGTAGAAGGATGTTGAAGAGAACAGGAATTCTTGTTTCCTGACAGTGATCAATAATCCATGTGTATATATGGTGAAGGGTGTTGCAAAAAGAAAGACCAGTGAAGGGGAGCAGAATAAGTCACCCAAAATATGACTCTTTGGCATAACGATTATTTTACGTTGATGATGTTTAAGAAACAGCAGACAAAGGGAAAGCTCAGAAAACCAAGTAACCCTTTTATAAGATATATTTCCATGTATAAGGAAAATCTGCATTTGTAAGGGTGTCTCCCACTCTGTAAATGGAAATGATTCTAAATCTCTAGGAACTCCTATCAATTGAAAAGTCAGGGATTTCAATCTGCATAACAACTATGTCCTTGTTTACTGTGGTTTTCCTGGTCATCCCCCACCTGCCAACACTTTGTTTCTCTTTAGCAAGAGATGTTATTTAGGCCCTGTGGGGGAGTTACTCAATGTTCCGGAGTATCTCCCACTTACACAGGAGGTATACATGTTATTGAAATTGTTTTTTTTTTTTTTTTTCTTGTTGTTGTTAATCTTTTATTCCAGAGGAGTCTCGGCCTGGGACCTGGAAGGGAAGTGGGATAGATATTTTACCTCCTCTGCCCCGGGAAATGCAGAAGTATGGAGGAGGTACTTTCAGTGGCCTGTTAGAGGAGTAAGACTTGTGGCTCCATGGGTGTCTCAGTGGGCTAAGCCGCTGCCTTCTGCTCAGGTCATGAGCCCAGGGTCCTGGGATCGAGTCCCACGTCGGGCTCTCTGCTCAGCAGGGAGCCTGCTCCCCCCCCTTCTCTGACTGCCTCTCTGTCTACTTGTGATCCCTCTCTCTCTGTCAAATAAATAAAATCTTAAAAAAAAAAAAAAAAAAAAAAAAAGACCTGTGGCTCCAGCAAAGGGAACAAAGAGAAAGTAAGTTAAACGGGGGTGGTGGTGGGTGGTGGTGGTAAGGTAATACAGTGCCTTAAAAGAATCTTAAGTACTTTGTCTTTGGTAAAATGGGCTATTAACTGAGTTACTTCATTTAATCCAGGAAGATTTAGCTCATTTATCTCCTTTCATAAAAGCATTTGGTGATCTCACCCTCACAGGGAAGCTATAACAAAGGTAACAGCATTTGGGCATTTGAAGGTCTTTATTCCAAAAGTACAGGTGTGTGCAATACCTTGAGATACAAAATGAGATCTAGAAACCAAAATGCTGTAGTGGTTGGATCATTGGAAATAATTTTGGCTACTAAAGCCCTAAAGAAAGTAATTAATTTGTGCCAAGTAAAATTTCTCCAATATGAGAAGAGAATCCTTTATTTGGTGCAACTTTAAACATTGCCTTAGTATTTGCACATTAAGTGTAGAACTAAACCCTAACGTTCAGAACATCACTGACTTTAAAGCAATTTAAATAACATCTGTTAGTGTACCCCTCCATCATTAAAACATATTTACAGAGTAAACTACTGTTGGTCTGCTTGTCTCCTACCACCTTCCCTTGCATTTTTGCATCTCATTCATGGGTCTCATTAGCGATTGTGCTGTATTCTCATATAAAAATTCTCACCAAGATGGGCTGGGTCTTGTGATTAGCTTTTCTACTGGAAAGTTACCTGCAATGAACAGTTTGTGCTTCTGCTAGGTTTGTGATCAAAGGAGCGAGACTGATAGAAAGCAAAGGTCAAGCAAAGCTTTATTTCGCGCCAAGCATCGAGAATCAAACCGACCATTTGAGGCTGCCTCCTACAGAGAAATCGAGCCCCTCCCAGCCTCACAGACTAACTTTTATAGAACAAAGGCCATGTGGTTGGGCCTGGCCACACACAGGTGGCCAATGAGATTGCAACACACAGAGAAAGCTGCACAGTCATGTTAGGTCACTCATGAGTGGCCAATTGAATTACAGTTCACCCCCTAGTAGCTATTTGAACTAGCCTATCACCTTGGTCAGAATTGGCATCCAAAGGGCACCCAAAAGGCGGGGCCCACATTCTTTGGTAGTTAGGGAGATAGTATGTGCACTTTACTGATTGGACACCTCCACCTGGCCTGACTCGTCCTTGTATTCTGGGCTCTGTTATCTCCCCCTGACCTGACACTTCTGGTATCTGGGCTCTGTTATCTCTACCTGACTTGACACGTTCTGGTATATGGGCTCTTTTATCAGGGGCTGGTCGGCCATATTTTACTGGTTTCCCAGACTTGTTTCTAAGTAAGTTTCTCTGGGGGGGGGGGGGGAGGGTCAATCTAAGTCCACTGCATAAACAACAAAATGGCTGTTCTACTGAGATGGGGTTGCTCTGGCTAAGTAGGCCCTTACACGTTATAGTTCACAAGTAATCATAAAATAACCTTTTTTTTCCCCTTTAGTATGATTCAACAGTCTATCATGTGGACATCCATAGCTAACTCACCTAATACTTAACTCAAAATTAAGCGCCTCCTAAAAGAACTGATTTACTCAACTATTCCCTGACAAAGATGTTCTACAGATCTTTGATCATTGCCCATTAATATGTTTAGAAACTTCCATTTTTTTATTCATTAACACATTTTTACAAATGGTTTATCACTAAAAAAATACTAATTTCTTCACTAATAGAAAATCAAAAAGGATAATTTCTAAAGGAAAATTTGAGCCCTAAAGTATGCAACCTATAAAACATATAGAAGAGAGCAAATATTTCAAGAGAAACAATCTAGTCAACAGAAACTCCCTTTATGTGCCAATTAACTGGGTAAATCCATGAGCCCAAAGAAGATAAGGGGAAAATTAAATTAATTATGAGCAACTGTTCATTTTAATAAGCATGCTATCCCTTAATTCACTTCTGGCTAAATTTAAATTGTCCATTCAATGTTCTTAAGGAATTGTTTACTTTTTTTGGCATTTCTTTAATTTTCAACTTTTAGATCTACCCCCCCCCCCCATATCTGGGATGCTGATTTTTTCCTGCTTCCCTGTTTTCCAAGCCAAGTGCTCTAGGTGCGATAGTGGGGGGGAAAGGGACTATTAACATGATAACACCTGTTTCTCAGGTGGTCTGTATTAGCAGGAGCAAATAATTTGTCTACTTAAAGTGTGGTCCTGAGATTAGCAACATCAAATATCACCTGGGATGTTTTGCAAATACAAATTCTTGAACCCTACCAGAATAGTCAGTTTTTCTGAGGGCGGGGCTCTCAGGGGCAATCGTTTGCAAAATTTCTCCAGGTGATTCTTAAGCACCCAAAGTTTAAGAAACCTTCGTATTGGCAGATTGTTTTTTGTTTTTGTTTTTGTTTTTGTTTTTTAATGAAGCATCCTGCGAAACTCAGTGCTTCTCTATCAAGGATAAAACCAAGTGAAACAAGCTGCTTAAGAGGCAAGACTTGTTGGAAGGTAGGGGGGCAAGTACACTCGACCATGGTTCGTGGTTCAAAGATGGGAGAAATGATAAACCAGAGAGAGGGAATGCCCCGGTTCTTCTCCAAGGTAGGCTGTTAGGGTCTGGTGTGTGGTGTGACTAGTTCCATATATAGTGATGTTCTGAAGAGTAATGTTTTATTTCTGGTAATGGACTGTCTGTATCTTCCTGATATTTCAAATGCTACAAGGCTCCCAAAGGAGTTGCAGTTACTAATGCATCCATAGGGCCAAGATAAATGGAGTTGAGTTGATCGTTTCAACCGTGATTACTTAAGAGGAAAGTGTTTACATAAAATCGTTACATACCATTGTATTGCTAACGCACAGCACTGGCATATCTAAATGCTGAAGGGATACTATAGACTGTATTTACGTGTTCATGCAAAACCAGTGGTGGTGGCAATAAGTAAAATGTTTTTCATAGCATTTATTACTTTATGTACATTTTTTTTTACATTATTTCATTTTGTCCTTACAAACATAAGCTATTAACTTTGGGGGGAAAATTACCAAGAATGGCTCATTGATTTGCCTGACATTGCAGCCAGAAAATTTCAGGCCCAGAATATGAATACGTATTTTCAGAGTCTATATTCCCATGGTGGTGGAGCTCTGGTCCTCAAAATATGCTTCACTTAATCTTAGGCATCACTGAGACTCTTTACTGTAGTCTAGGAGTCTTCAAAAATAAATAATAATGGGGATTAGTTCTCTCTTTCACAATGTTAATATTTGCACTGAAGTTAACAAATGCAACAAACAGTGCATGAAAGAGCTAGTCCCTTACGATACACCAAGGCAGCGGCACATTTTTTTTTTTTTAAACTGCTGGTTTTGTTGCAGAAAAATAATCAGACCTGCGAGAGACTAAGTGACACTCTGAGAAGTAGGAGAACTCGGATTTATTTTACGCCTGCGGACCCAGATGAGCTCCTACTCCAAGTTCTGGGCCCCGGGCAACGGGGTTACAGGGCTTTTATAAGGGACAGCAGGCAGTCAGGTTCTAAGGGCTATGCTGACTACTGGTAGGTGAGTTTAAACTGGGGAAGCAGGGGCTGTTTTAGGTGGGGGGAGCAGTGCGGGGAGCCTGCGGCTGGAAGCCTTATCTCTTGCTCGGAGTAGGGCTTTTGGTTATCTCTAGCTTGTTGTTAGTAGCTTTCCATCTTCTGGGGCCTCCTGGCCTGGGCCTGCTCTGGGTAATTTTCCCCTTCAGTTTTGCTTTATGTCCTAGTAAAAGTGGAAAAATATTCTAATTCCAACATCTTGATTGCATACTGTTGTAAATTACTGTCTCAGGGGGAAACACTTGTGTAGTTTGAGTTGTACGCTGAAGTAGATGTTTTGTTTTTTGGAACCCCCTAAATTTATTTGAAAAAAAAAAAAATATCGACAGTCAGATAATGGTTATTCAGACCTGTGTATTTGGAAGACATTGTCTCAAAATGATTCAAGTGAGCCTGATACTTGTAAACAACTGATGATATTTGTTGTAAGAGAAAATTTTATGTTTCATGCAAAAACTAGAATTTTTGAAAACTTGTAAATGCTTTCAGAGGCTCGATGGCTTTTCTGATAAAAAATAGTGGTGATATTAATGAGTATAATTTTTAATATTATATAATGAAGTGCCAGGAACCGGTTACAAAATTACACGTGCATAAAAGATACATTGAATGTGAAAGATTTATCAATGTGTTTTAACGTAACAGCACAAAAAGTGCATTGATGGAGTTTGAGATTCCATGTTACAGCTTTTATAAAACCAACTTGTGAAGTCTGAGTGTAGTGTTACAGTCGCGTATCCAGAATGATCTTCAAAAGCTATTGAAATGTTGCTCCCTTCTCCAAATTCTTCTCTGAGAGGCCGTATTTTGTTCAGACACTTACTTCTACTAAAGCAACATGTAACAGATTGAGAGTAGAATCTGAGGATCCACCTGTCTGTCTTCTATGAAGCTAGACATTTAATAGATTTGCAATAAGGTATAACAGTGGTATTCTTAGTTAATGTTTCATATTTTGTTAAATAGTTATTTTTTAAGTAATTTAGACTTGTATTTTAATATTTAATAGGGTAAATATTAATAAATATGCCCCCTCAAAGCTCCCTGGGAATCCTTTGTAATATTTAAGTGTAAAGAAACCTAGAGACCAAAATGTTTGAGAACTAGCTATAGTATACCACATAGAAGCAATTTTAAAAATCTATTTGTATAGTTTTTAATTCCTAAAATGTCAAGAAATGTTACATTTGGTTTGCAGAAAATTTAAAAATAACTTAGGAATCTATTGTTGGTTGCAGGTAAGTATAATGTAGTAAAACGATTATTGTGCAATTTATCATGCTGTTAGGATTCAGTCTAGCCAGCCTGAAAATGGCTTGAGTTTTTTTGTTGTTGTTGAAGACAGACCTATACCTGCTGACCTATGACCAGTGGTTACTGTGTGAAACAGATTTACCGATACTGTTGCTTTTTTTTTTTTTTTTAAAGATTTTATTTATTTGACAGACAGATCACAAGTAGGCAGAGAGAGGGGAGGAAGCAGGCTCCCCGCCCAGCTGAAAGCCCAATGCGGGGCTCAATCCCAGGACCCCGGGATCACGACCCAAGCCGAAAGCAGAGGCTTTAACCCACTGAGCCACCCAGGTGCCCCTATACTGTTGCTTTGTAACCATAGGTTCAAGTGGAAATTTGGAACAGCTTGCACCAGCTCATCAGCATCATTTAGTGCACCTGGAGATCAGTTGTTTACGGCAGGCTTCAGTTGTGGTCCACAACTCCCCACTCCTCCCCCCAGCACTTCCTGTGAGCTCTGACACTGGAACTGGTTACCTAGCAAGAGTATGTTTGCGTGAGGCCCAAGCTGAAACTCCATTTTGGGCTCCCTGGTGTCCGAGTGTCCTGTATACCTCCGTGGTTCCTCAGAGAAATTGTGTCTTGGCCTGGCCCTTACGGAGGGAGGACAATTGGTACAAAATTTGGCCTCTGGAGACCCTTACTGTGAGGTGGTTTACTGGTTGTTATGCATAGCTATGCGAAGCCCCTTTTACTTAGTAAATGACTTAAATAAAATCGTTCAAGTACCAAGTCAAATATCCTTTTCCCCTTGAAATCTTTGAAGATACGAAGAGAAGGAAGCTTCTCCCTTCTATGAGAACTTATAAATATTTTAGAGCTACTTGATTTGAAATGATCTGTTGATTTTCTGACTGCCCTTATAGAATTGAGGTCCTATAGGAACACAACTATGTTTTCATATGCCTAGTGCATTATCAGCTTCCATGTACTGCATATATTTCATATATTTTTAACTTGGGTTTAGATGAAAAACAGATGGTTGAAACCATTTTTTTTTTTCAGAGTATAAAATGGGATTAAATAGGAGAAAACAGTATATTCAACACCACTTAATGACCATTACAAGGCAATACATATCAGGATATTAGGGACAAATAGGCCCATGTTAAGCTTTCAGTAGAATGAATTTCTACATTCATGGGTTAAATAAGCTGGAAGACACTAATGATATATGCTCTGTGATTAAAAGGATTGTTAATACATAAATTCTTTTTGTGTGTGAAGCATGTTTGACCTTTGGGTTTAACAGTTATAGTATACTATTTATATCTTAAAGTTATTAACAAGAAAATAGCAAGCATCCTCAGAAGTAAAAATAGCTTCTTCAGCTAAAATAACCAGCATTAAAATAAAAAAGCTATAAATATGCATGCTTTACAATATAGACCCAAATGTCCCCTATGGTATAATTAAACCAATCCTTAGCATTTAGAGAAGGCTTTTCATCTGTGGATCTCAAAGTGATTCACACATTATTAATTCCACAAAAATGCCTCTAAGGTTAAAAAAAAAATGATAGATTAGGAAACTGAGATTTTTGGGTTCATTTGCTAAAAGCTGTAATGCCAGGAGGCTTCAGAGATGAGCTTAAAGGCCAAATAAGATTTTCCTTATCCTCTTCTCGGGTTAGTTTTATCATGATTATAAAAACATGTTTTAATAAGCAGCCAAGTGTCCATGGTACAGTTCTGGGCACTGAATATGTTTAATGAACACAATCTATAGCATGGATTCAAATCTAAGAAAATGTAGATGCAGACAAAAACAAAAACAAAAAACGACTTCTTAGGATCCACAATTTGTTGGCATTCAAACAATTAGGAAAAGACCAAATAAAATTTTAATTGGTATCACCCTGTATAATGGCATCCACTTGGCCTAGATCTAGTGTTCTATATGATGGGAACTCTACATATGGTATAAGAGATGGAAAGGGAGGGATGGAAGGAGAGAGGTAGGGAGGAAGGAGGGAGAGGCTTCTGGATTATGAATGCGTTCTAAACATACTCTGATTTAAACCAGGAATCGTGGAAAAACGCAGACACAACAGACTCGAGAGGACTGGAAGAAGGTAAGATGGGCATGTAAAAATGAACGTATGAATTAAGAGCTCATTTTCCTTAGCTATGTAATACTTCACTCATGGAAATAAGCTTTATTATCTTGTGAAGAAAATGGAAATCCTGCCCCTGTATGACCACTGATAAGAGTCTAAAACAGAAATGGAATTATCCTTGCGCCAGATAAATTGTGCTTAATAATAAACTAATCATCAGTATCCCATAAACCTCTTTACATCTTGATTGCCAATGTTTGAGCAATGAAATGCTTAGTGAAATGAATTCATATTCTTACTAAACACTTGTATATATTCTATATGCCTTTCAGAGACAATTCTTGAATTGAATGAGTAATCTGGGAAGGTTTTTAAAGAGTATTTCACCATCTAAAGTTTTTCTTGATCACTCTTTAGGCAAAATTTTACCTTTGTGCTGAAACTTAAAAGATAGGCCCCCAGGGACGTTATCTCCTTGAGTCCTGTACTATCCACTCAGCACTTGGAAAATGCAGCTAGTAACAAAGCTAATAGCTTACCCCTAGAAATAACCCGGGAGCCTCAGGAGATGCATTCAACTTCCCATAAATCTCCTCCGGCACACGGTACCCCCAAAGTAGTTCACCCTTTGATCCCTACTAGTAACTACAAATCTCTAGGGAAAATTAAACCTAAAGTAAAAAAGGCCATCCTGGGACTCCCAGGAAGCCAGTGGCCAACTTGTTACATAATCCAGTCCTAAGCTATGCACCAGGGACTGACCTCTGCCAAGCCTCTGAAATCATCAGTGCCCTTCAAAGATAATAACATCGTAATTGATGTAATTGTTGCTTTGCTAAATACTCATCTTCACAGTTTTATATGTGGAGAAAATATGTTTATAATTTTGAAAAATAAGTATGTTTCAGAATATGCAATATTATAGGTAATTTTTTTTTAAAAGACACAAAGTCTTTTCTACCTTAGTGATTTTTTTTTTTTGTACCTTTGTATTGTCTTACCTGTTCTTAGCTGTATTCATGTCTTAAATGAATTCATTTTCTAATTTGGTATAACAGATTCTTACAACTTAGTGGTTTAAAATGACACCCATTTATTAGCTCATACTTACATAAATCAGAAGCCTAGACACAGTGTGTCTGGGTTCTCTGCTTAGTACAAGGCTGCAATCAAAGTAGCTGATGATTTTCTAGAGTCTAGGGTTCTCTTCTAACCTCATTCTGTTTGGTAGAATTTAGACTTAAACCTAAGACCTGAAATCATAAAACACCTGGCAGAAAACAGGAAAGATTGGTCTTTGCAATTATTTTGGGGGGATCTAACACTTAAAGTACCGGCAACAAAAGCAGAAATACATAAAACCACATCAAAGTAAAAAGCTTCTGCACAGCAAAGAGTCAACAAAATGAAAAGGCAGGCCTATGAAATAGGAGAAGACAATGGCAAACATTTATCCACTAACAGATTAATATAAATAAAATACAAGGAGTTCTTAAAACTCAGTAACAACTTGATTTTTGTTTTTTTTTTTTTTTAAACAATGGTCAGAGAACCTCAACAGACATTTTTTTCCAAAGAAAACATAAAATTGGTCAACAGGTTTATGGAAAGATGCTCAACATCAGTAATCATCAGAGAAAGCAAATCAAAAACCATGTGAGACTGCCTTACACCTGTTAGGACGGCTCTTCTCAAAAACAATGAGAAGTGATAAATGTTGGTAACAGTGAGGAAAAGAGAACTCTGGTATTCTGTTTTTGGGAATATAAAATGGTTTATTCTATTCTAGTCAGGCAAACAGTATGAAAGTTCCTCAGACTAAAAAGTAGAACTCGCCTACGATCCAACAATTCAACTTCTGATTATATGTCTGAAGGAAATGAACTCATGGTTTCGGAGATTGCCACACCCCATGTTCAATGTAGCCTTATTTACAATTACAGACATGGAAGCCACTTGAGTGCATCGAATGGATAAAGACAGTGGGAGATAGACACAGCATATACATGTTTTGTATGTATATATGTGTATGTATCTCCGTACCTACAAAAGCACACAATGGAATATTTATTATTCAGCCACAAAAACTTGGATGAAACTTGTAAGCATTGTGCCAAGTGCTAAGTGAAATAAATCCAGCAGGGAGACAAATACCAGGTGGTATCATTTACAGGTGGGATATTTAAAAGGAAAAAAAAAGCAAAAACCCAAACTTACAGAGCACAATGGTGGTTGCCACAGGATGGGGGAAATGGGATGATCAGGGTCAAAGGATGCAACGTTTGAGTTAGAAGGTGAGCGAATTTTGAGGATCTAATATACAGTCCGGTAACTATAGTTTGTAATACTGTATTGTATACTTGTAATTTGTTAGAAGAATAGAACTTAAGCATTCACACACACAAAATGAAAAATCTAACTATGTGAGGTGATGGATGTTATTAGTGAACTTGTAATTCTACAGTGTGTGTATATCCAATCATCACATGGTACACTTTAAATACATTATAATTTTATTCATCCATTATACCTAAATAACCTGGAAAAAAGAATTTTTGTTTTAAGATTTTATTGATTTGACAGACAGAGATCACAAGTCGTCAGAGAGGCAGGCAGAGAGACAGAAGGAAGCAGGCTCCTTGCTGAGCAGAGATCCTGTTGCGGGGCTCAATCCCATGTGACCTGAGCCAAAGGCAGAGGCTTTAACCCACTGATCCACCCAGGTGCCCCTGGAAAAAAGAATTTACTGCCTTGCCAGCTAAGGCTGAAGATCTCTCTTGGCCTGCTCATGTCCCCTGTGAGTTCCTCAAGTCTGCTTTCATGCAAGTGCAGCGACCACCTTCTTGAAGGCCAGCAATGGAGAATCTTCCCACATGGTTTAAATCTCTGATTGACTCTCACCTTGACCTCTAGTCCCAGGTTTAAAGGACTCATGGGAGAGATCAAGCCCATCTGGATAATGTAGCTTTGTTAAAGTCAACCATACCCTTTAATACACCCCAGTCGTAGGGGCAAAAGCATCCTATCATCAGTCCCGGGAATGATACATGTAGTGTACACCACTAAGCTGAGATCTTGAGCACTGACTTCAAGCCCAGTGCCTGGTACATGGATTATTACTGAAACCTCTTCTGATGTCTGTAACAGATTAAAAGGCACCTGGACGTCGGAGTGGGCTCCTTTTTGCATTATAGGCAAGTGGACTTTTGAGATTCCAACGAAAGCCCTTGATAGTGTTCTATCAAAAAGCAAATTATGAATGCCTGTATCTCATTCAAACTGTTGCTCTTCATTTGTCTTAAGGAAGGTCAGGTGGTTAAATCTAACCAGTTAGATGTAAAGTTAGATGTAAAGAATGAATTTTGAATTTATTTCCTGTATGAAAAGTAAATTTTTGTTAAAATGGTGTGCATAAAAACCACAACAGTGTGTCTGCAATGTTGCCTCAAATAGCTGAGTACTTTTTTCATCATAAGAAATACGTCCTTCATATAAAAATGATGAATTTTGCACGAGGGAAGAACTTGGTTCTATAGGTTTTTATAAGAGTAATGGTAGCTCAGTCTGTGCTAAATGTTCTGCTTCAGGCAAAGATATTTCCTCTCCACTTTAAAAATTGAAGAAAAATCAATTATTAAATGTACTTTCTCAAATTATACAAAATGATCATGATAATTTAAAAAAATACCATCTCTGTATCATCGCAAGTTTAGGATTCTACATAATTCTCTCTGAATACAGAAAGAAGAAAATGATTTAAGTTATTGCTAAAGTAAAGGTCTGTTGCCCTTGCCAATGTAAAGCCAGCAGAACTATAAGGAAGTGAAGATGAAGTGAAACTGATATTACTAGTACCCGGATAAAGCTTTGGACATCATTCTGGCATATTTTGAAAAACTTGACTTTATTGTTACCTCATTAGCAGGTTTTAAAGAATCGTGATGAGGTAGAAAGGACTTGTGAAGGGGAAAATTTTCTCCGACTTTAATTTAAAACACTCATAATCTACTGAGTACTGATGCATGCTAGTAATTGCACAATATATCATTAACTCTTACCCCACTAGAATAGTATCTCTAAAGGATAAAATTTAAGAATTGTTATATTACTATCACACCTAATTTTAAAAACCCTAATTTCTTAAAGTAGTTAAATATCTATCCAGGGTTTTAATTTCCCCCATTTCTATATACAGTTTTAGCAGGTAGTTTGTTTCAATCAAAACCAAAATAACATCAAGAAGTTGTAATTGGTGGATAATAACCTTATAACTCTACCTTTTTTAACTTACAAACTTTATATTTAAAAAAATTTTTTGGTAGTTTTTTACAAGATTTGGATGATTATATTCATGTAGCATTTATTGTCTGTACTTTCAGTCAGGTGGTAGTTAGATTGAGAGAGGCTAGATCAGCTTCCAGTTTTACTGTCAGGACTACTTTACAGGTGAAAAAGCACATGGCTTCTTTGGACTCTATTTGAGACAGCTTTGTTTTGTTTTGTTTTGGTTTTGGAGATAGCTTTTAATTGTGATGTACATACTGACTTTAATGATTTTGCTATATTGAATCCCATTCCTGTAATAAACTGTAGATTTATAAGCAGTGCCATTTTGGGTCCTGTAAGTCGTCTTTAGGCAATTTAACTCTGTTTAATAGCCACCATTAGTGCAAGATTTATATAGATAATCTTCTTTTCATCAACATTTTGTTACATAAGGCAATAGTTTCTAAAGGAAGCATGAAAAATGTTTGGGTATTTGCTTTTATCAGTTTCAAAATAATGACTTGGTTACTTAACATTCTTCAGGGGTGACCGATGGACTTTATTTTTCTTAAATGCCATTATAAATTTTTAGGTGTAAGCACACTTGAAATTTTGAAATCCAGTGCAGTCTTCACTTTACTGTTGGTTAAATTGTGCCAATTTTGGCTAGCAGGTGACAACTGAAGCTGGCTCCTGAAGCTCTCTGCTTTGCCCTCAGTTGTTGAAATCTTTCATATTTTCCAGTATGACAAAATGATTCAGGGTATTGTAGCATATTTTCTACATCAGACCTGGAATTAGCCATCTCTTTAGTGACTCCTACTCCTATTAATAGGAAGTGGTATTTAGAGACCACAGGCTGGGCATGGGTAGTGCAAAGTTTTTACTGGGTTAGTCTTAGTTCCAATGCCTTTTCAGTGAACAGAAAGAACTCTGACATTTTTCATTAATTTTATACCATGCATTTCAATTCAAATATCATAGTAATAGGAACATTTTAACATAACCTCACGTATTTTACATATCTTTCTTTTTCTCCCTCATCAAAAAACGTTGACAATGGTACTTTTTATTATTTCCAAACTTTTAATTTTCATCACAAAATACATGTGTAACTGTCTATAAATAACAATACCAATATTACAGAAACCTACTAATTAATAAGAATATTTTCAGTTTTTTTATCATTTCCTTTTGTCCCTAAGGTACATGCCACAAATGATGTACAGTCATACTGTTTTTTAAAGTAACTTGACAGGGGCAACTGGGTGCCTCAGTGGGGTAAGCCTCTGCCTTTGGCTCAGGTCATGATCTCTGGGTCCTGGGATCAAGCCCCGAATTGGGCTCTCTGCTCAGTGGGGAGTCTGCTTCTCCCTCTCTCTCTGCCTGCCTGTCTACTTGTGATTTCTCTCACTGCCAAATAAGTAAAATAAAAAATCTTTAAAAAAAATAATAAAGTAACTTGACATAGTCTTGGGCTTAATAGACCAGCTCACTACAGGACTGGGTATTTAATTTCACATAGCTTTTGATACATAGATGTGGCTCTTGTCATTTATAATGACATAAAATATATTTATGCACCCAAATATAAAAATCCAAATATAGCACATTAACTAGTTTTTAACCCCTGTCACGTCTTGGTGAACTTCTTGATTAGGGAAGATTTTCATATTTTTCTGGTAAGTAGAACCATAGTTTACACATGTAAAATTACCTTTTTTTAAAGTTAGAAAGATATTCTAGGTAAGATTCCATGAAAGTATAGAAAGTTACTCCCCTCCCCCCTTTTTTAAGATTTCATTTATTTATTTATTTGACAGAGATAAGTGAGAGGGAACACAAGCAGGATGAGTAGGAGAGAGAATCAGGCTTACCACAGAGCAGGGAGCCCTATGCAGGGCTCAGCCCCGCGCTCTGGGATCATGTACCAAGCCAAAGGAAGATGCTTAAAGAATGAGCCACCCAGGTGTCCCAAGATACACCCCCTTTTTCTTTTTTAAAGATTTTATTTGACAGTCAGAGATCACAAGTAGGCAGAGAGGCAGGCATAGAGAGAGAGGAGGCAGGAGGATCCCTACCAAGCAGAGAGCCCGATGCGGGGCTCGATCCCAGGACCCTGGGATCATGACCTGAGCCGAAGGCAGAGACTTTAACCTACTGAACCACCCAGGCACCCCCTAAGATACCCTTTTTTACAGTAACTATTTATTTGAGAGAGAAGGAGCATGTGTCCTGGGGGAGGGGAGAAAGGGAGGGAAAGGTACAAGCAGACTCTATGCTGAGCTTAATCGCAGGACTCTGAGATCATGATCTGAGCCAAAATTAAGTTGGAAGTTTAGCCAACTGAGTCACCCAGGCACCCCCGGAAAGGTATTCTTGATCTCTTTGTATAGCTGAATACCATTACCCTGAGTGGGTTATCACAGTTATTTTAACCAGTCCTTTAATGATTGAGTTTCAAGGGTTTTCCCCTTTGTTTTGCTATTAAAAATAGTCTGGTATTGCATAAGATTATACATACTTTGCTGATAATGTATTTTTTGTCCTGTGTGCTGGTATTCATGATAAATTTGTTTACTATACATTTTATATGAAATACTGTAGGGTTAATTTAGGTATCTAAATAATTTCCTTTTCAAGGAATATTTTCTCTTCTTTCTGGCAATACTTAGGATAAAGGGAAACATTTCTATTCTATCTTAGCTTGAACTAATTCAAAGCTGGTTTTAGTATTAATAAAGGCTGGTCTATTTCTGGGTGGCAGTTTTTCCTCTGTCCTTCTCAGAGCCAAAACCAAATTCTAGTGGATTAGCAGAGCCATTCTTGGCGTTTGCTGACCTCCTGAACTTGGTGTAGCCATGTTCAATTCCTTAGCTATAACACCTCCTTTGTACTACTCAGCTTGCCCTTTATTTATGTTTTGGACTTGTTTTATTTTTTTATTTTTTTACAGACCCTCCCCAGTGTGGGGGTCAAACCTGCAACCTCAAGATCAGGACTCCTGTTCTCTACTGACTGAGTCAGCTGGGCTCCCCAATCCCACCCCTCAGCTTCTGCTTTTAAGTCAGTTGCTTGGAAATCTTTATGTGCCTCAAGGGAAAAATCAAAGTATTTCCCTCTTCTCTTGAATCATGGTTGACAAATCATGGTTTCTCTCTGATTTCTTCAAAAGATTTTTCTAAAATATATTGAAATTTGGTAATTGTTCTTAGTAAGACATTTAAACTTAAGCAAGCTACACTGTCACAGCAGGAAGTAGAAGTCTGTAATTCAGTTTTAAGTAAAATTTAGCCATATTAACTTTGTCTTAACTTTTTAAAGTATTAACTTTGACACTTCTTTGGTGACGGGTTGGGGAGATACTTTGAAATGAATAAAGATCATATCCACACGTTCAAGAATTTTTTTGTTAAAAAAGTCACAGAAATGGGGAAATCACTAGTCAAGGAAGTTGATTTCTTTATGTTAAGATGGGGAAAAATGACAGCATGTCTGTGTGATGATGGAAGTGATGCAGTAGAGCAGAAAACTTATGCAAGAGAGGCAGGCAAAACCCTTAAAGAGAAGGAAAAGTGGAACTGACTGTGTAGTGGAGCCAATGCATCAGCACTTCGTACAGGTCAACTGTTTTAATGGAGAAAGGCAGGAAATGTGTCTACAGATGTTGGTAAGTCAGTACATCTAGAGTGGAATTAAGATTAGGAGGAGGTTCTTCCCATTCATTTTTTATTTGGATAAGAAGTCAGCTCATTGGCGATGGAAAGCATGATGACTGGGGGAGACAGAAGAAGGTATAAAATAATCTTCTCTAAGAGCAAGAAAGCCATTTGTCCAACGGTATAATAGGTTTACCAGGAATTTAGTGGATCTCTTGGGATTTGTGGTCACATAGTTAAAGAAGGATTGCTTCTTCATATTTTCCTCTCTCCTACACCTGCTGAAGAGCAAGCATGGTTAGAAAGAAGATGTTTTTAGGGCTACTATTTTGTCTGATGAGTGCAGAGTCTGAGTCAAGATTTTGAGCGTTAATTCTTTTAGTCGGCAAGAAGATGGAGTAAGTGACAACATAAGCACATAAAATGGTGAAGAACACTGAAATATGATGGGGTGAATGGACTTGATGTTTCAGTTGCATCCCAGAACTACTGGAATAAGAGGATTAGGAGGAAATAGATGAAAGACAGGAATCAGTATTCAGGCATGGCCATTTGGCCTCTACCCTCTCTCCTACTCAGAATGCTCCCCAGCATGGCTGGGAATTCTAAGAAGCCGATGATGGGGGCCTGAAAGAGCTCTATTTCCAGGGGCTCAAATAGCTCAATTGTGAGTTTCTTCACTGAAAGATCTGGACATAGGAAGCAGAAAGCATTTTCCCACTAGAGATGAAGGGAAAATCGTGTTGGTAGTCTTAAGGAGATGGTTGCAACAGACCCATGTTTCTGTGACAGACAGAAGAATGGAAGTAGGGAGCAATAGAGGTGTTCATTAGTACTGGATAATCACAAGGGGGTAAAAATCTACAAAAAATCTTATTAAAATCTAGGCCAAAAAGTATATATTGTTATTTCAAAAATATATTATTGAGGCCTGGGGGAGCAAGAGAAGGAAAAAATATATATATTCTTAAAAGGAACTTAATTACATTTACCTCATACTTAAAAATCTTAAATTATAGCACATCTTAGACTACGCCTGGATAAATCACATGTTGATTTCCCCAAACCCCTAGCATTCATAGCTTGATCATGGGACCATTGGGGAAAGTAATTTCAGGGTTTTACTGATTTTTTTCTCACAGTTCTTGATTCTTTGAAATTTAAATAGTCTTTTTGAAGTGCCTATCATTTTTTTAATCCTTGTCAATTTTTCCTTTCTTGAATTTTTAGCTGATCTCATTCTGTCAAATGTTTTAGGGTATGGTTTAAGCAGTTCTTCACCAACATCCTCCTAGAATTCCTATTTCCTGTATCATTTATAAGATCTATAAATTTCCCTTTTTTTAACTTCAAATGCAAATTTAATTTTTATTCTCAGAGGTTTATAATACACTGTCGCTAGTCTGTATAAGACCCTTTTGTTCCTTCCTGCTTACCTGCCCTCCTTGATTCTTTCTGTCCCCTTTATTCCCCTCTTTCTACAGCTGAACATGCTGCTTTTTATTAATATTTATTTTTCAAGTAACCTTTGTGCCCAGTGTGGGGATTGAATTCACAACTCTGAGACTTAGTCACATGCTCTACCCTTTGAGCCAGCCAGGTGCTCCTGAACATGTATTCTAATGCATTCAATTGTATATTTTATATATTCAGAAAATGTCTTGTTTATAAGCAACTATTTTAATTTTATGTGAATGATCTATTTCATTCTGGTGTTTTTGTTGTTTACTCTTTTTTTAAAGATTTTATTTATTTATTTGACAGACAGGGATCACAAGTAGGCAGAGAGGCAGGCAGAGAGAGAGGAGGAAGCAGGCAGGCTTCCCGAGGAGCAGAGAGCCTGATGTGGGGCTCTTGATCCGAGGACTCTGGGATCATGACCTGAGCCGAAGGCAGAGGCTTTAACCCACTGAGCCACCCAGGTGCCCCACGTTGTCTGTTTACTTAACTACTGTATTTTCTGTATTTCAGTGTCTGGCCATGTACTTAGGGCATAATTGATTGTTTCTGACTATTGCAGTGGACTCAGTGTTATGGAATGGTGACTTTTTATCTATGTACTCTTCTGGGTATGGACAGCCACAGTACCTCATTACCCTGAACTTCTATAAATTTGCAGATCCCACAAAAAAGTAATTCAGTGGAGGCCATCATGCTTGTTAAATTTCGAGTGGAATTACTACATTTTAGAGTTGTCCATATACTCCCATTTTACTAGGTCAGATGGCATCATTCTGTACTAGCATCGGTAATGAACGCAACATCCTAAATCCCATATCTACCAATACTTAAAATTACTAAGCTTTCTGATTATTTCTGCAATCACTTATATTTTTCTCTGTAATGAAATTATACTGTACTTGAAGATAATAGGGCAAAGAATGGGCAGAGTTGTGGGGGTAAGGCTCTTAATATGGAAGAAAGCACCTTGCATTTTCCCTGCCCTATCTCACCCTGGCTCAGTAGATTAAAAAAGAAGACCATCTTACCCGGAGCTGATACAAGAGATTTAGAAGTATTTATGTAACACATACAGACCTTCTTGGAGTTTCATTGGAATGGAGTAGAGGAACGCAGGGAAAGGAGTGGACAACCAGCTAATAAACTAGACAGGAGAATCAACACATCCAAATTTAGGTCATGAATGTAGATAACATATTTCTATTCAAAGGAGGGTGAATTTAACAGGTGATGTAATAGTATTTGCAGCACTGATTATGTCCTAGGTGCTTTGCTAGGTGTGTTCATGTAGGAATCCCTTTTAAGTCTTAAGTCCACTAAAGCAGGATTTCTTAGCCTCCAAGCTACTGACAACTCAGGCAAGATAATTCTTTGTTTTTGTGGGGGCAGGGGAAGATGTCCTGTGAAATGTAGGACGTTTAGCAGGAACCTTGTTCTCTACCATGAGAAACCAGTAGCATTCCTTCCAGTTGTAACAACCCAAAATGTCTCCAGACATTCCCAAATGTCCCTTCAAGGAAATAGCTGTCCCTGCTTGAAAGTCACCATGTCAAGGTAATGATCAACATCCTTACTGGTCAGCTGAGAACACTGAAGTTGGAAAAACTTGAGTAACTTGGTCATCAAGCATGGGAATAAAGAGGGTAGGATTTGAACTCTAGTCATTCTTGCTTAAACACCTGATATAGTCTATAGTATAGAATACTCTACTATCCATAGCCACAATAATCTTGTCTTACATTTATTTACATAGTTCACTTGTTCTCAATGAGGTTTTTGGGATTTTGGTTTTGTTTTGTTTTGTTTTTGTTTTTCTTCTGCTTCTACACACAAGAGGTACATAATAAAATAAGAAAACCAACTCAGTGGGCAATTGGAACATTCTTTCCTCTGTACTCTTAAATCTGATTCCCAGGGTGGTAATGTGGTGTGCAATGGGTTTTCACTGATTATACATAAGAGTTCACTGAATGTTCATTTTTTAAGCTAGTAAGGTCCATTGTTGTTTTTCTCCTACAAAGAGAAAAGGTGTTCATAAATAGTCAAGATGATGACATGTATTAGCAGACCAGGTCTTGAGAATCTTGGAACTTTACTGTTCCAACTCTGTCACACTAGGTGAGAAAATTAGGATCAACTTAATAGCAAAACACCATCCAATTAAATGGACAAAGGACCTGAAAAGAAGATTTTAAGGGGTGCCTGAGCATCTCAGTCAGTTAAGCATCTGCCTTCTGCTCAGGTCATGATCCAGGATCCTTCTGCTCTGCGGGGAGCCTGCTTTTCCCTCTCCTTCTGCCCCTGACTCCTGCTTCCTCTCTCCAGTGTACTTTCTCCCTCTCAATCTCTCTCAAATAAATAAACTGTCTTTTTAAAAAATTATAAAGACCTAAAAATGGCAAGCAGTTACATGGTAAGATGCTTAACATTATTAAGAAAATGCACATTAAAGCCACAATGAGATATTCTCATCCTTTTTAGGGTGGCTGTTCTCAAAAAGACAAGATACAAATGTTGGCAAGAATGTGGAGAAAAGGGAACACTTGTACTCTGTTAGTAGGACTGTAAATTGGTATAGCTATTGTGGAAAACAATATGGAGGTTGCTCAGAAAATTAAAAATAGAACTACCATGTAATATAGTAATCTCCCTTTCTGAATACATATTTGCAAGAAATGAAATCACTGTCTCCAAGTATCTGTGCCCTGTGTTCATGGCAGTATTATTCACAATAGCCAAAGATAAGGCAACAACCTTAGTATCCACGGACAGATGAATGGATAAAGAAAAGTGGGGGGATGTGTATGTGAAGTGACATACATACAGTGGACTATTGAGCCATAAAGGAGGAAGTTCGGCCTCTGATATGTGCTAGACATTTTGGATATGATGCTAAGTGAAATCAGACATAGAAATACAAATACTGCATAATCTCACATGTGGAGTCTGGAGGGGAAAAAAAATCCGCACGTCTTATCAGAGAATGGTGGTTGCCAGGGGCTGGGAATAGGAGGTCATAGCGAGTTATAGGTAATTGTTGCAGAGTTGGGTTTTTGTGAAATAGTTTTGGAGGAAGTGGTAATGGCTACACACTACTATGAATGTACTCAGTACTAATAAACAGTACACTTTAAAATGGTCAAGATAGTAAGTTTCACTTCGTCACAAAAATAATCAAGCGCCTTATTTGATATTAAGAATATACAAGAAAAGTCTTCACTTACCAATTTATATTCACTTTATTTTACCATAACCCTCAAGTGCCCAAACTCCTACACATGCCAAAAGTTTACATAATCTGGGAGCCTTACAAAAGTGTTATTTTAGAAGAAAAAAACAATGTAAAGCAAATTGCAATAATGTAGGCTTATTGCTTTATATTTAGTATGTCTGCCCTAATTCCTTTTTAGTTCGAAGGCACAATTACTACTGTTTATTGCCAGGACAACGTTATTTATGGGTTGAACTCCCATCAAGAGGGTCTCCTTTTTCTGTCAGCAATGGCTTAATAAAATAGCCTTTCACCTTTGGAGACAGGCCTTTAAATTCTCTCTGTGCAAATGGAAATGCTGTAGGTCATTTTCTTCTAATTGCTTGTGGGCAAGGATTGACAAGCCACCACACAACTTAGCGTGATTGGCAGATTGTTCTCAGAAGTAGTCCAACCCTGAACCAGCAATTTCAGCACAAGATTGAGAAGTCTTGTCAGAGTTTGGTGGTAAAATTAGCTTTTATTTGAGTTCTCCCAAAGAATTCCTTTTAAAAGAAGAAATACATCACAATTCTTTAACACCAAATGTGATGTTTTGGTTGACTATCTTATCAGATAATTAATGAGGTGCTTTGTAGTTGTCAGTTGGTGGTTCTTCATAATCCTCAAGTGAGAAACACTTGAAGGGAAAATATTGTTGAGGTGACATTCTTGTTTAATTACATGTTTTTAAAATCGTTATGGTTAACCTTATGGGTTAAAAAAGATTAATAAATATTTACTATTAAATTACTGTAATGTGCTGTAAGAACTGTTTAATGATAACAACTAAACTTATTTAACACTCCTTCTCTGATAGAAATGCTTCTCTTGGGGGCGCCTGGGTGGCTCAGTGGGTTAAAGCTTCTGCCTTCGGCTCAGGTCATGATCCCAGGGTCCTGGGATCGAGCCCCGCATCGGGCTCTCTGCTTGGTAGGGATCCTCCTGCCTCCTCTCTCTCTATGCCTGCCTCTCTGCCTACTTGTGATCTCTGTCTGTCAAATAAATAAATTTAAAAAGAAAGAAAGAAAGAAAGAAAGAAAGAAAGAAAGAAAGAAAGAAAGAAAGAAATGCTTCTCTTGGTGTTATTTCTCAGTATTTGATCGATCATTGCAAATTACAAGTGTTTCTGCTAATTGAATTTACTGCAGTATGTACTTTGGTTTTGGATCTGATTTTCTAAGGCACATTCTGAAAACAATAGAATTACATATTTATTTGAAAGAAGGTCAAAAATCCTTGAACTGTTAAATCAGTTGTTAGCTCAAAGTTCTTGAGATAAAGAACCAATAGAAATAGATTTTCACATCTCTATGGTCCTCAAACTCTTTGGGTTCAGGGAAACCATTTAAATTGTTAAAAATTACTCAGGATCCCAAAAATATTGATGTGGGTTCAATCTAATATTACCACATTAGAAATTAAAACTGAAAAGAATATAAAAAATGTATAAACCATAAACCCATTACATGTAGATACAACTAGCATAATTTTGTGGTAAAAACTATATTTTCTATTATGAAAATGAGAAGTATTGTGTTGTGTTACACTCCTGCAAGTATTTTGAATAGCTCAAATTGTTTTCAGGAAAAAAAAAAAAAAAAAAAAACTTGAAAGAAATATTCCTACTGGCTGTGGCAGAGGGACAGCATGAAAATGACCCCAAGCCAGATTCCATCCAGCAGAATATCCCAGTAGGTCCCTGTCCCTTTGGTGATACTTGAAGATTAGGAAGGGAGTTTCTTTCTTGTAAAGTCCCAGTCCTTTTTAAACCCTGGGCCTTGGGGTGAGTGAGTCTTCTTGGCCCTTGAAAAGCTGTTTCTCAGATTCCTATAGTCCTTTTGGTTCTCTTGGACAAGAGTCTCATTAGTTTCAAAGCCACATGGCTTGTCTCTCAGGTGCAAGTTGTAGAAGTTGGGCTGTTTCTCGTGGGGTAGGAGTATTTTTTCCCAGGACGAAACTCTAAGTTATCGAGAGCCTCCTAATTGTGGGCCCCAAGCTAGGGTGGGGATTTTGGTGAAACTGGGTGTTAGCCTCTCCTTTCCACCTCCATGTGGCCTATGTTTCTCAGATTGTTGCTGTGAAGGAACAGCCACTTTTTAGGTCTTTTTCAGAGGAAACTGTTCTGTATATAGCTGTAGAATTGGGTGTGTCCACAGAAAGAGAGAAATTCAGGGTTTTATCATGTTGCCATCTTAAACTCTTCCAGGCTTAGTAGAACACTATCACTTTGTCATGTTTCTGTATCTGTTGAAATAGACTATGTCCTAGAACTATGGGACAGTTCAACTGTAGTACTTGCAAGAGAGTGAGTATGAAAAAGGCAAATGACATCAGATTATTACAAAAGAGTTTTGCTTGCAGACTTTTGCTCAAGTGTTTCCAGGAACCCTTGGATTCTACACTTGTAGAATCCCTGCTTTAGATTTAAATTTATACTCCATAGAAGGTGAATGTTTTATTTTTCTATTTGAAACCAATAATATTTCATTATGTTTGAAGGTAGCATCAGAAGTGTAGGTTTTTGAGATCAAAATTTATTAATTTTTTATTCCGTGGTTGTATTTGACCTGTAGGAAGCCTTCTCATATATTCGAGCAAAACCTGCTACTAATAAGACTACGATGGGTTGGTATTCACACGGTGGTGGTGAGCTTTTTCTCACTAAGACACATAAGCTTGCTCAACCACCAAATCCAATTCCATCAAAGACCAGAAAACATATTTTATGTTGTATTTTTTAGAAATACGTTTTCATCTTCTCAAATGAGAAGAATAGGAGTAGTGTCAAAAGTTGTCTTTGAGAGCCAGGTAAAATAAATCTAAAAACCATGGACTGCCATTTGTCTATTGATGGAATGAGGCCTTACAGTTACTGAAGTTTTATATAGGTAACAGTCATATCACTGGTAATTTTTTTCTTTGAATATTGCTTGTGTGTTTTACTCTTATTCCAGCATTCCTGGAAACCTGAAAAAGATGAGTTACTCTTAATACAGATTGGTACACATAGACCTGTACCCCTGGGGATAAAAATATGTTTATAAAAAAAATACAGATTGGTACAAATTAAGTTAATAGAAAAATAATTTTGTGTCTCATCAAAAATAGTTTATACTATTTTTATTCCTAAACAGCAAAATCCTTGATCTCATGCTTACCTGATGGAAGTTATGGCAGCCATATTTATAATCTTGCTTTGCATTTTTGTATTTTCTTGCAAGTTTCCAACTGAAGTTTGTCAGAATAACCTAAGGATCCTCTGTTTTTATTTATTTATTTTTAAGGTAATCTCTGTGATCATTGTGGGGTGCACACTCATTACCTGAGATCAAGAGTCACATGTTCTATCCACATGTTCTATCCTGCCTCAAGGATCATTTTTCCCCACAAAGATCTTTTTTATTTTATTTATCTTTTTTTTTTTAATTTGTCTTTTATTTAAAAAAAAATTAAGATTTTATTTATTTATTGACAGAGCAAGCACAAGCTGGAGGGGGCGAGGGTGGCAGGTAGAGGGAGAAGCAAGCTCCCTATTGAGCAAGGAACTGGATCGTGGACTCCATCTCAGGACCCCAGAATCATGGCCTGAGCCAAAGGCTGATGCTTAACCCACTGAGCTACCCAGCTGTCCCCAAGGATCATTTTTAAAACAAGCCTGGTTGGGTACTCTTCCTAAACATTTGGATCACAGTCTACTTTTCTCAAGATCTTAAAACTGAGTCAGACAAGCTTCTCAGGTATTTCTGTCACACACAACCCCCTCATCTATTTTATACCCACCTTTTCTGCAGACCATAAGACATGTAAAGAATTAATAGGCCTCCTCAGTGGCGTGCTGACATGCGTTGTCTCTGAAATCCACTGCTTAGGAACTACCATCTCTAGGGGAAAGGTGTACTGTTGTGGTTTTTTTTTGTTGTTGTTTGTTTTTTTGTTGGGTGTTTTTTTATTTTATTTTTTTTTTTAAGATTTATTTAGAGAGGGAAAGCAGAGCACAACAGGAAGGGGAAGAGGGAGAGGAAGAGAGAATCTGAAACAGACTGCGCTGAGCCTGGAGCCTGACATGGGACTCCTATCTCACGACCCTGTGCCGAAACCAAGAGTGGGATGCTTAAGTGATTGTACCACATCTGCACCCCTCCAGGGAAAGTGTTTTTAAAAATGTTTCTCACCAGATACGACATCATTTCTAGTTCCCTAAGGAAGTCATTTTTTTTTTTTTTTTTTAGATTTTATTCATTTATTTGAGAGAGGGAGAAAGAAAGAGAGCACAAGTTGGGTGAAGGGCTGAAGAAGCAGACTCGCCGCTGAATAGGGAGCCTCATCCCTGGACTCTGGAATCATGACCTGAGCCAAAGGCCTATGCTTAAATGACTGAACCCCCAGGTGCCCCAAATAAATCATTTCTTTCCAACCTAGTACAACCCTTCACTATGAGAATACCTACATTTCCAGAGTGTATTTGGTGTTTGCTATAGTGTGGTAATACGTCGTTCATCTTTAAGGAATCTGAAAACCATTTTGTAGGTGTTTGAAAGAGAGGTAGTTACTCCTTAAGGTAGTCAATGTGAGAATCCCTCCAAATGCAAAAAGTGGTATGACCTGGCTTAGCTGGAATTTTGTACCAGATACAAAAGTGAAGGCTGGAAGGCCACTGTTAGTGTTCTTTGATGTCCTGCAGCAAAGCATACATTGAAAGACGAAATACAGGTAGAAATCACTTCTGCTGCTAGAAAAAACAATATTCCTTTTGATTTTGTTCCTTGAGGAGTTCTGCCTTTTTTTGCTTTATTGAGCTAGTGGGTAAATAATGATTTTGCACATTTTCTCTTATACTTACAATTCTATCTTCAGTATTATTTCGGTTTTATGGCTAAAACTGAGACCCACAAAGGCCTGATTTCACTTAGCTAACAAGTGATTGGTGTTAGAACTCTTAACCTTGAGCACCCTCTCCAACCCCAGGTCCAATAGAAACCTGACCTCCATTATCTATTTATGAAAAATTAAGGAAAAATATTTAACTATATCAGTTCTATAAGGCCAATTTATTTATCATCTAAGCTTAGTAGGAGCAAAAGAGTGTGTGGTTTTTAGCTTTTATACCAGATTAGCCTTGATCTTAACAAAAATAAAAATACAAAATGGCAGTAGAATGTCCCAGTTCATTTGGATGTTTTGTGGTACTTTACTTTCATGATTTCAGTATAGCCCTGTTTGATGAGAATTTGTTCAGTTCATTTTCCTTTTTCAGCATGAGTCAGTGTTAATTTTACACACACAGACACCCTATTGTTCTAGAAAAAAAAATTACGAGAATAATTACCTTGCCCTGTTGACAAGTTGTTTAGCCTAAATAACCATGCCATCTGCTGAAAAGGACTAGTGAGTCACAGAAAAGTTTCAGAGGGCTCATTTTGGTTGGATACACAAAGTCTGAAGATTTAAAATTAAAAAAAAAAAAAAAAAGCTAAACCTAGAGGAAGGCAAAACTTAAATAGCACAGGAGAATCAGAACATTGATCAGGAACTTTACGAGACAAAAAGCTTTAATATGATGTAAATTAAAACAAAGCATTTCAGGCATGTAGAAAATTTGAGGGTACTATGAAATTATAATGCAAGTGAAACTTTCTGGTTAATACAAGGAAATTTGAAGAAATGGTATGATTTAATTAAAAATAGGTTGTTTAGAATAGGTTCTTAGTCCTAAACATTCTCAAAGTATTCTGATGGAAGTTTGGGGGTAGATGGCATTGATAAAACATCAAAATTAAGAAACATTAATTACTATTTCTCAACAATACTTGAATTTTACTGATGTGTTTGCAGTTTGTAAAGCCAAATCAGACAGGCAAATTTATTTTCAAAGGATGTCTTTAACATAAATTTCATAAATATTGTGTTACTTCCACCCATAATATTCCTAATTTCTAGACATCTCTTTTCTTAACCTTATCCCAGTGACAATTTGGCAGTTACTAACTACTCTTCTGAGTGTGAATGGATGTGGTGATGATAATGAAAGGTTTGCCATAGAATGCTTTTGAATAAAAATAAATAGTACGTAGCCCCCTTTATTGCCATTAAAAAGACAGAAATCTAGAATACACTAATGATAGTACTGCATTTGAAGAATTCTATATGTCCATGCTAGAAGTAATGTAATCCTGAAAATTTAATATGTGGCCTGCTTTCTTAAGGCTATTGAAAATATTCCAACAATGGATCATTGCCATTTTTCATTGTCTTAATGTATTTTTTGACTGAAAATTTTAGATTTTCTTACACCATGTTATGGATTGCCTAATTTCTAAAGAGAAAGTGAAAGCAAGGAGATAATCTCCTCGCTTTTCAAGTTTTTCTGAAAGTATTTATCTCTTGTATTAAGCATATTATTGCATTTAGCACTGTTAACACAAAAAGATTTTTTAAAAGGTGCACTCAACTTATTAACACTTGCCCGTGTGTGTGTTTGTGTGTCTATCTTTGTCTCTTGGCCAGATCTTTTGGAATTTAGGAAAGCTTCAGATCTTTTATTAAGGATTACCTTCATAAATGTAGTCTCTTTTGCCCTTTCTTTATTTGGCTATAATTTCCTGGTTCCCAAGTATGAGATTAATTTCACCTAACATCTCTCCTTATCTCCTCCCTTTCTCTTAGCATCACATTTAAAATAGTCCTATTTCTTTTATTTAATACTTACAAGGCAATCTGCAAGTTTATTTTCCTCTTCACGTACTCTCCCCATTCTCCCTCCATTTTTCTTACTTGAGACTATCTGTATTTTCAGAACACACAGCCGTTATATATTACATTGTCACCCTTATAACTCACCTATGGTGTTTAGTAGAGATAATGTTTAATTCTCATTACCACTGTCGAAGTTGCTATCTCTAGTCATTGCAGATATCTAAAGTTGATTTCCTGGAATGTTACTAGGGCTAAAGTCTTATGGTAAAATACTTGTTGAGGTCTTGCATGCGCAAAAGATTGTCTCTGGCCTTAGCACTTGAATATTTATTGGCTGGATAAAAAATTCTTCACTAAGATTTTCTTTACCAACATATAATGACTAGACGTTTCCATTGCCTTCTGGCATGAAGTATTACTGTTGTCAATTCTGATTAACAAGTTGATTATTTTTCCCTTATGCGATTTTGCTTTTTTTTATTTTAAAGATTTTATTTATTTATTTGACAGAGATCACAAGTAGGAAGAGAGGCAGGCAGAGAGAGAAAGGGGGAAGCAGGCTCCCCGCTGAGCAGAGAGCCCAATGTGGGGCTCGATCCCAGGACCCTAAAATCATGACTTGAGCTGAAGGCAGAGGCCTTTATAACCTATGGAGCCACTCAGGCACCCGCAATTTTGCATTTTTGCCGGAATATTCTATTTTTTCCATTTTCTTACAGTCCTACTGAAGTTGTACTAAAATGTATGTGACTGTTGATAGCTTTGGTGATGTTTTTTTCCCCATATATGTATTGTATAACTTTTTCCCATGTCTTTGGGAATATATGTAGAGAGTTTTTGTTTACATTTGAGGAAAATATTCTTTCATAATGCTTTTAAAAATGTATTCTGTTTGATTGCTTTACTTGGGGGAAGGGAATGTTATACGTGTGTTGATTCTTTATCATATTTTGTCCATCACTATAACTTTTTTCCTGTATTTTTATCCGTTATTTAATTCCTTGCGATTAAAAAAATTCATTTTCCTCAACCCCTTTCCATAACACAGTATTCCTTATTTTTATTTGTTTTTCCTTTTAGTTTCTGTATCTGAAATAGTTTTATTCTAGTAATAATTAGTCTTGCTGGTACTTTTGTCAAATCTTCCTTTTCCCCAAATTTCCTCATTACCAAGTTCTTCAGCTTATACTTCCTGTTCTTTCATAGCTCTGACATTATGTTATATAACTTCAAGTGGTGACAAAATGGCAAAATAGGAATTTTCTATTGTCTTCACCCCTATCCTTCAATAACATCAATTCTTACAATCCTTCATGGATGGGACGGAGTCCAGCACAAAAGTTCCAACACACCACTGGAAAAAAAAAAAAAAGAAAAATTAGGTATTTTGAAAAGGATAAGATGCACTGTTTCACTTGACCTACATGACCTCTACCCCAAGGCTCCACAGGTCAATGGCAAGAGTCTAGTCTCAGCCAGTGATTTCTCCCGTAGAGGAAGGTGAGGGCAAGTGAACAAGTATGTCTGCCAAAGAGGCTCACTTGTTTATTGAGTACCCCCTCCACCTAAGAATATTGAGGAGAGGTACATTTCCAAGGCATAGGAACCAGCTGCGAGAGCAGCAGCCAGGGTGATGAGGGACTCTATCGAGGAGATGGTCCTGCAAGCCACTTGGAATGTGCCTCATCACCACATACACTTGCTTCATAGCCAGCTCCCTGTATAGGTCTACAAGGATGTTAATGAGATTTTGCAGATGGCTAGTGAACACCTAGGCTCATACATACACAGACCTGATCTGTGGGGTCTGGAGAAAGCACATAAACTTGGACATTCAGCCCTGCCTAAGGAAAAGCCTATGAGTGTGCATTTTATCTTTGCAACATTGAGCAAAGGCCTACAATCTAAAGAAACCCCCATTCTTTTTTCTTTTTTTTTTTTTTTTGAGGAGAGGAGTTGTGGGTGGGAGATGCAGTAAGTGGGTGATGGACATTATTTTTTTTTTTAATTTAAGTGTTTTTTTTTTCTTTTTTTGTTTTTTGTTTTTATTTTTTACTTATTTGAGAGGGAGAATAAGCAAGAGAGAGCATGAGCTAGGAGAAGAGCAGAGGGAGAGGGAGAAGCAGACTCCCCCTGAGCAGGGAGCCTGGTGCGGGGTTCAGTCACAGGACTCTGGGAGCAGACTCTTAACCAGCTGATCAACCCAGGTGTCCCTGAAAACTCCTGCTTCTGAGAAGAGGAAGCAAGAGTTGTAGAGTAGGCAGATCCAAAGATGTGAAAGCATAAAACTACTAGAGAAAAATGCAAGTTAGAAGAATATGTAGGGAAAAGATTTCCTTGATGTTGGCTTTGGCAGCAACATTTTGGATATGATACCCAAGGCCTAAGAAACAGAAGCAAAAAACCCAAATGGGACTACATCAAACTTAAAAGCTGCAAAAGAAACATTCAACAAAATAAACAGATAACCTATGGCATAGAAGAAAATACTTGTAAACTATCTGATAAGGGGTTAATCTTCAAAATAAACAGAGAAATCCCATAAATCAAGAAAAATAAAAACATACCTAACTGAAATATGGGCAGAGGACCTAAATAGTCCTTTCTCCAAAGAAGACCTACAAAGTAAAGGGCCAACAGATACATGAAAATGTACTAAATAAAGATCAGTATCATCAGGGAATTGTCCACAAAATCACAATGAGATGCAGCCTCAAGCCTGTTAGAATGGACTATATCAAAAGAATGAGATCGTGATTTATTTGTTCCATTTTTGTGAAAAACATTGATGCTATTTTGATAGGAATTGCATTAAATGTGTAGATTGTTCTAGGTAGCATAGACATTTTCACAATATTTGTTCTTGTAGTCCATGAGCATGAAATGTTTTTCCATTTCTTTGTGTCTTCCTGAATTTCTTTCACGAGTATTCTATAGTTTTCTGAGTACAGATTCTTTGCCTCTTTGGTTAGATTTATTCCTAAATAAAATGTATACGGAACCAGAAAAGACCCCAAATAGCCAGAGGAATGTTGAAAAAGAAAACAGAAGCTGACAGCATCACAATTTCAGACTTCAAACTCTATTACAAATCTGTAGTCATCAAAACAGTGTGGTACTGGCACAAAAACAGACACAAAGATCAATGGAACAGAATAGAGAGCCCAGAAATGGACCCTCAACTCTATGGTCAACTCATCTTCGACAAAGCAGGAAAGAATGTCCAAAGGAAAAAAGACAGTCTCCTCAACAAATGGTGCTAGGAACATTGGACAGCCACATGCAGAGGAATGAAACTGGACCATTTCCTTACACCACATACAAAAATAGACTCAAAATGGGTTACAGACCTCAATGCGAGATAGGAATCCATCAAAAATTCTTGAGGAGAACATAGGCAGCAACTTCCTCCTAGAAACACCTCCAAAAGCAAGGGAAGCAAGGGCAAAAATGAACTATTGGGACTTCATCTTGCCCAGGAAAGGAAACAGTCAACAAAACCAAAAGATAGCCAACAGCATGGGAGAAGATATTTGCAAGTGACATATCAGATAAAGGGCTAGTATCCAGAATCTATAAAGAACTTATCAAACTCAACACCCAAAGAACAAATAATCCAATCAAGAAAGGAGCAGAGGACATGAACAGACATTTCTGCAAAGAAGACATCCAGATGGCCAACAGACGCAGGAAAACGTGCTCCCCATCACTCAGGATCAAGGAAATAGAAATCAAAACCACAATGAGATTCCACTTCGCACCAGTCAGAATGGCTAAAATTAACAAGTCAGGAAATAATAGATGCTGGCAGGGATGCAGAGAAAGGAGAACCCTCTGACACTGTTGGTGGGAATGCAAGCTGGTGCAGCCACTCTGGAAGAGAGAATGGAGATTTCTCAAAAAGTTGAAAATAGAGCTACCTTATGACCCAGCAATTGCACTACTGGGTATTTACCCTAAAGATACAGATGTAGTGATCAGAAGGGCACGTGCACCTGAATGTTTATAGCAGCAATGTCCACAGTAGCCAAACTATGGAAAGAACCTAGATGTCCATTAGCAGATGACTGGATAATGAAGAAGTGGTATATATGTATGCATGTACACACACACACACACACACACACACACACACACACACACAATGGAATACTATGCAGCTGTCAAAAACCCCATGAAATCTTGCCATTTGTGATGATGTGGATGGAACTAGAGGGTATTATGCTAATCAAAATAAGTCAATCAGAGAAAGACAATTATCATATGATCTCACTGATAAGAGGAATTTGAGAAGCAAGAAAGAGAATCATAGGGGAAGGGAGGGAAAAATGAAACCAGATGAAACCAGAGAGGGAGACAAACTGTAAAAGATTTCTTAATCTCAGGAAGTAAACTGAGGGTTGCTGGAGGGGAAAGGGTGGGAGGGATTGCGTTACTGGGTGATGGACATTGGGGAGGATATATGCACTATGGTGAGTGCTGTGAATTGTGTAAGACTGATTAATCACAGACCTGTACCCCTGCAACAAATAATAAATTATATGTTAATAAAAAAGAGATAATGAGTGTTGGCTTGCATCTGGAGAAAAGGGAACCCTTGTGCACTGTTGGTACGAATGTAAATTGGTGCTTCTACTATGGGAAACAGTAGGGAGGTCGCTCAAAAAATTAAAAATAGAACTACCATAAAACCCAGCAAACACCCTTCTGGGATATATATACCCTAAGAAAATAAAATCATTATTTGGAAAAGATAATCTGCTCCTGCATGTTTATTGTAGTATTATTCATAATAGCCAAGGATACAAAAGCAGCCTATACCCAAGTATCCATTGACACATGAAAGGTTAAAGAAAATATTATGTATATGTACAATGAGATATTATTCAGCCATATAACACACCATCCTGTTATTTGTAACAAAAAGATTATAACTAGAAAGGCATTATGTTAAGTGAAATAAGAGGAAGGCAAATTTCTTATCTCATTTACATGTAGAATCTAATAAAAGCTGAACCCAGAGAAATAATATAGAATGGTAGATGCTAGGGTCCAGGGAGCTTGTGGGAAATGAGATGTTAGTCAAATGGTACCAATTTCCTTTGACAAGATGAATAATAATGGGGTACATCATGTACTAGACTGTTAAGAGAATAAATATTAAGTGTTCTCATTATATACAAAAGAAAAATAATCATATATGGTGACGGATTTGTTAACTTTATTACAATATCCATTTTGCAGTGTTTACATGTATTATATCCCATGGTATACCTTAAATGTACATAAGATTATACGTTAATTGTATTTCAGCACAGCTGAAAAAATAGTTTTAGGTTGAAATATTGCTTTTTAAAAATCTAGTTTGTGGACATATATTCCTTTTCATTGTTTATGCATTATTTTGGCACTTACATTTTTTTTTCATGTGATAATTTTGCATTGAGTTTTGACCAGAATCTATTTGTTGGTTTGACATTTTGAAATCAAGTTTGTTTTCCTGTACTTTTATGAGAGCAAACTGGCCAGGATAGTTTTTCTAAGTTCATGATTCTAGACTTTGCTCTCTGTTGTTTTCATGAATTAACAATGAATCCTGCTTTATGTATTCTGAGCTCTGCTTTTTCTGTGTTCCATTCTTCAGATTTTATTTGAAACTTAGTTTTTCTTTGCCCCTATTGTTCCTGTCTTCTTGAATTTGGATTATACTATCAGCGATTTCTCCTCCGTGATGAGCTTTGTTCTGGAACAAAGTTTATTTAAGCAGTTAATAGTCCCTACAACACTGTAACATCTTTATTACTTATTTCAATCCTTTTACACTAGTTGTGAATTTACAGCCGTGGAAATAAGCATAAATGCATAACATGTAATCTTGTTCCCTTTAATTATATGCAATCTTTTATTTTATCAATGTGAAGATGTTCTAAATACCATCTTCATAATGGATTTAAGACTTTGCATATTGAATATAGACATCCAAATTTTTTTAAATAGACATCCAAATATTAATCATTGAAATTTGTAATTTTTTTAAGTTTATTTTTTATTTATTTTCAACATAACAGTATTCATTATTTTTGCACCACACCCAGTGCTCCATGCAATCCGTGCCCTCTATAATACCCACCACCTGGTACCCCAACCTCCCACCCCCCGCCACTTCAAACCCCTCAGATTGTTTTTCGGAGTCCATAGTCTCTCATGGTTCACCTCCCCTTCCAATTTCCCTCAACTCCCTTCTCCTCTCCATCTCCCCTTGTCCTCCATGTTATTTGTTATGCTCCACAAATAAGTGAAACCATATGATAATTGACTCTCTCTGCTTGACTTATTTCACTCAGCATAATCTCTTCCAGTCCCGTCCATGTTGCTACAAAAGTTGGGTATTCATCCTTTCTGATGGAGGCATAATACTCCATAGTGTATATGGACCACATCTTCCTTATCCATTCGTCTGTTGAAGGGCATCTTGGTTCTTTCCATAGTTTGGCGACCGTGGCCATTGCTGCTATAAACATTGGGGTACAGATGGCCCTTCTTTTCACTACATCTGTATCTTTGGGGTAAATACCCAGGAGTGCAATGGCAGGGTCATAGGGAAGTTCTATTTTTAATTTTTGAACAGGTCTTAGAACGATTGTCATTAAGTGGAGGAAACTTGTTCTAATCATAGGTACTAAGAATTTCAAATTTTAATGAAATTTCAATATTCTGTATTTGAGAGTCATTATCAAGTGTGATGAAGTTAGGGAAAATTATCTTACACACATTTTGATACTATCGTCTAAGGAATTCTTCCCCAGAACTGCCAACCTAAAGTGTCAAGTCTGAAAATTGATGTTTCAAGGTAAAAGTAAATAGATCATTTTTGGTGTTGAGAATTAGTAAACCAAGTGTAGAGAAACCAGAGGAAGGGAGAATAACTAGAGAAAAGTTCTTTATGACTTTATATTTGAACTAAGACTTCCTCTGTCCCAAACCTTCTTTAGAAGGAAATGAGAAGAATGTGTTAGTAGACCATAAAAAATATTTATTGATAAAATAATGCTTTTTTAGTCAAAGAACTGGTGTTTTCATTGATTTATTCTTATCTTTGTTTTTTGGTTTTGATTTTTTTTTAAACTGTGTTTTATTTTTACGTATTCTTAGGTACATCTGAAAGGATTTAGGCGATATTTCCAGAATATTTCCAGAGTATTTCTGTAATGATTCAGGTAAGGAAATTGCTGTATTACTTAAATATATTTATCAGAAAGTTAGTTCAGTTTTGTTTTTTTTTTTTAATTTGAAAAGGTGTGTTCATGAAACAGACTTCTGAAATGTAAGATTTCTTAACATATTCTGGATACAAAGTCTTCATGACCTATCCACTGCAGGTATTTTGTTCTGATTTGAGTCTTGACTTTATTTTCCTCATGGTCTTTGGATAAGCAGATTTTACTTATGACAAAGTCCAATTTCCAAGTGTGTAAGTTTAGTGCATTTATTGTCTGTCTATACCTGCCTTTGTCAGGATTGCAGAGATTTTCACTGTTGTATTTTACAAATTTTATTCAGCTTTCACCTGTATGTCTATGATTCATTTTGAATTTGTGTGTGTGAGTAGAGATTGGGGCTTATGTTTTTCCTGGTGACTATTTAGTTGTTGCATCACCATTTGTTGAAGTTTTTTGTTCCCTACTGAGTTGGTCCAACACTTCTGTGAAAATTAATTCATTATAAATGTGTGGGTCTATTTCTGGACTTGATTTGTTCCCTTGGTCTAATTGTGTAACCTCCTATAAAAACTGCACTACCTTGACTACGGAAGCTTAAAGGTAAGTCCTGAAATCATGTGATATTAAGTTCCGCAGTTTTGCCCTTTTTTTTTCTCCACATTGTTCTGGTGGCAATGATAGATCTTTTGCATTTACATGTTTGTTTGTTTTGTTTTGTTTTGATTTGTTTTTTTAAAATTAAGCTCCATGCCCAACATGGGCTTCCAACTCAAAACTCTGAGGTTGAGAGTTGCACATTCTGCTGACTGAGCCAGCCTCGTGTCCCTGCATTTACATGTTTCAATAAAGACCACGAGATACTGATTGGGATTGTGGGGTATCTATAGATCAGTTTAGAAAGAACATCTTAGCAATATTATGTGCTCAAACATATGAAATTGGGGATAGCACTCTATTTAGGTTTTCTTTTATTTAGAAGTGTAGAAGAGTGCTGTATCTTTTGTAAAATTCTCTATTTAAATTTTTATGCCATTTCAAATGGAACAGTTTTTCTTTATTTTCCAAGTTTTTCCTTTCATGAATAAATACAGTTGATGTTTGCATATACATTTTACTTATTAATTCTAACAGGATTTTTAAGATTCATTCAGGAAAAAAACAAAGTTTCCTTAGGCTGTTATATATAGACAATTATGCTGTTTGTCCATAAAGATAGTTTTGCTTGTTGTGTGACAAACCTTATAGCTTTTGTTTAATTATCTTGCTTAGGTAATTAGTTGTACTTGATAAGATCTAAAATATAGTAATCCCTCTTTATTATTGGGGAATACATACCAAGCTCCCCTGTGGATGCCTGAAACCATGGATAGTGCCTAAACATATGCAGTGTTTTTTCCTATGTGTACATGCCAAGATAACTGTACAAATAAGGCATAGTAAGAGATTAATAATTCTAAGGAAATAGAACAATTAAAACTATATACTGTAGTAAAAGTTCTTTGAATGTGGTCTTTCTCTCTTCAAATAGTTATTGATCCATACTCTACACTCTTCTTGTGATGGTGTGAGATAATAAAACGCCCACATGATGAGATTTAGTGAGGTGAATGACATAAGAATGGTGACATACGATTAGGCTCCTACTGACCTGATGGTATGTCCAAAGGATGATTATCTGCTTCCAGACCTGTTGACTATGGACAACTTGACCATAGAAAGCAAAGCCATGGATTGGAGAGGCAGTGGGGGGACTACCAAATAGTGTTAACTCAAAGTGCTAAGAACAGACACTGCCATTTTCCCAAGTTTAGTAAAAAAGTGTTCAATATAGCATGATTAAGTGTGATGTTACCTGTAAACTCTTCAAATATGCCTCTTAGTAGACTGAGTTACTTTTTAAAATATTTGAAGACTTGAACTGTCCCTATTCTCTTTGATTAAAAATGAAGGTATCCCTGAAGGGGGCAAAGGGGACTTAGATACTTTAGAGAATCTACCAGGTGAAACACCTAAGCTGTACTGCCATCAATTGACAAATCTAAAATCAGTATTTCTCAGTCTATTGCTTTAATAAAAAAAATACCAAAAAGAAATTCTGTTATTCACAGTGTGCATTCTATAAGCATATTCACAGTGTAGCCACATTTAGATACAGGCAAATAATACACATTTGTTTTACTGAATGTGATATTTAAAAAAAAATAGTTACATATATTCTGGACTTAAAATAATGATACATCCTTACAAAGGATAAATTAAATAAATACTTAAATAAAAATGTTTCTCTATGGAAATAATGTGCAGATTATATAAATGTTTTTAAAATTAATTACACAAATTATAACTATCTTAGTTAATGAATATTATACATTTGTGTTCTTCATACCTAGACCTATTAAGATCTGTGTGATAATAGGAATATTTAATATGTACTATGATTTAACTAATATTTATCATGTGAATATATAATATCAAAGTAGATAAATTAATATTTGAAATTTAAAACCTATCTTAAGCACATTTTAATACATTAATAAAAAAGAATTATAGATAATTTATTATCAAAAACACATTCATCAACATGATTTCTTATGTTCCACCTAGAAAAGACTCTCCTGAAAGGGTAAATAGTGATTAAATTCTCCATTTACCTACATAGATCCCTAAATAACAAGTTTGGAAAGTCAAATAAACAGGGAACAGGCAAATGTGACTTCCTGGGGAAAAGAGAAATTAAATTCAATGTATCAAGAAAATCACAGTGCAGTCCTATATTCAAGCCTTTTCCAGAGCTACTGGTACAACTAGACAACTAATAGCCAAGAATTTAAGCTGGGATGAATAAAGAAACCATAATGAGAAAAAAAAATTACTCCTTTGATCTTAAAGAGAGATGTTTAGTTCAAGTTAGAACAAAATAACAAAACATATAACTTAAAACCAAAATCAAGTCCTTTTATTCTTATAAAAACAGTATTAAATCAGAGGTTAGCTAAGTAGTTCTAGAAGATGAAATAACCAAAGAGCAAATTTTAAAATAATTTAGAAGTTGATGGCAAGCTGAGTGAAATAGATAACAATTATTAGTAGAAATTTACTTTAAACATGCTCAGACGTGTATTTGGCCTTATTCCAACTTGGACCATCCATATACCTCAGCTCTTCTATAATTAGAATGGAAAAATCTGTATTATCTGCCTTTGTTTATGATGTTTATTGAATTAATCTCTTTATTCAGCTAATATCAATTGAGTGCCTACCGCATTCCTGGCACTTTGTATAGAGCCATTGACGTCATCAAAGAAACAGTATGGCTTAGCTATGAATATCACACCAGTTATCCTAATATTGAGGCCTAATTGTTGGCATCAGGGCAGCTTATAGTAGCATTGTGGCTTGATGGTGTCAACCCAGTGTCTCTATGTCAGGGGCTGAATTTTTTTTTTCTTTTTCCTTTTTTTGCAGTTGGCAAGAAGGCCAGTTAGCTGGAGTAGACTCAGTGAAGGTAGAGTAGTAGAATATAATGTCAAGGGAGTCTCAGGGGTCCACCCCATGTAGAACATTGTAGTTCATAGTAAGGGTTTTGTTTCTAATCTGAGATAAATGACAAGACTATGGAAAGAACAGGTTTGCCAAGTAAGGGGAGATTGGTAATTCAGTTTTTAACCTGTTAAGTTTGAAATGTCTATTAGACGTTCAAATTCACATGTCGGATAGGCAGTTCAATCAATGAGTCTGACATTCATGGGCTGCATGAATTTCAAAGTTACTGGCCTGAATCTATTTGAGATTACCTGGCACAGAGAATGAGCTACAATCAAAAGGCTAAGTACAAAGACACTCCATCAATCATCAACCAGAGGAAGGGAAAATAAGAACTGATAAAGACAAATAAATGTAGGAAGGAGGTAGAAGGAGAGTCCAGAGTGAGAGGTGTACTTGAAGAAAGTGAAGAAAGTGTTTGAGAAAGAAGGGTATCAAATATGATGTGAAAATCTGCTAATAAGTCGAGTAATTTAAGAACTGAGAATTGGCCAATAAATGTGCTGGGGTTATATGTGAACTTGTCAGAATCAGGTTTTTGTTAAAGAAACCAAAATCCTGTTTGACACTAAACTAAGAAAGAGTTGAGGGAAAGCGTAAGTAGCGAGTATAGATGATTTTGGGGGGAGATATATACACACACACACACACACACACACACACACACACACATCTCAAAAGAAGAAAACTTAAGGCACTAGGTGATTCCACTGTGACTGAAGTGATTTTACCATGAGAGAAAGGAATAATAGGGAGTTGAGAAGTGCAGAAAGAGTGACCCTAAGTAAACAAGAGATGATTTAAGGGAAGTGTTAGCCTTAAACAGGAATACAGCCAACTGATCCATACTAACATAAAAGAAGGCCACGTACATGGGCAATTACTTGGAAACAGAGATGACCAGGAATTAGGAAAGGAGTAGTTTTGGAGAGAATGTGCGGGAGCCAGCAGCTAAATGTGTTCAGTAATGAGGAGGGTTAAGACTGGAGGTGTATGGATGTCTGCATGGAAGAGAAATAGCAGGTGATAGGTCAAGGTCAAGCTGACCTTTCCACAGATAAAGAGTAACCATGCAATTACCTGGGAGTGGTGATGAGAAGCAAGTAAAGCAATGATGCTTGTTCTAGCCGCAGTGGCAAGAGAGCAAGTATTTGAGAAGATTACGTGGAGAGCATTGTCCTCCGTGTGATGTGTGCTTTCTGTTAGAGCAAAAATAATCACAAAAGATGAGGTTTTTCTGGGGGAACAGAATGAGAGGGTTAAAAGTTGGAGAGGGCTCATAAATTTGTATCATATGAGAAGATGCCCAGAATATCGGATGGATTCCTGGTGATGATGAATAAATTAGAGGTCCTGGGATTCTTTTCGTTACTGTCCCACAGAAGGATTTTGAGCATTCCTAGTTTAGTTTTGATGGTCTTCCTAGTAATTTTGGTAGTGCAGTGTCATTTACAGGAAGATGGTAGATTGCCACACCCTCTTCTTTCCTGAGAAGGGCCGGGTCAGAATAATGTTGCTGAATGGTGTTAGGGGGAGCATGTGTTTACTTTCAGCTGTGCATATCTGTAGTCATCTGAAATGTAAGTTTCAGTTTTCTGTTTTGGTGGGAAAAATAATGTAGGATTGTTATTATAATTAAGTAACATTTGGTTTTGCTTGTTTTTTTTTTTGTTTGTTTTTCTCAGATAAAGTGTTTAACATTGTCTCACACGTAGAATATAGTCATTAACTTTCAGGTAATATTACAGGTGATGAAAATGATTTTAGTAATTAGATTTCAGAGAGCATTTTCAATTATTAAAATGTACAGAAATGCCTAAGATAAGATGTTAGAAAAGCAAGTGGATAGAGTTTCTGATGATGTATGTGGCATTAAAAATACTTACAAATTTATTGACTCTCTGCTTGTCAGGGTGCTTTTTTAAAAGCTGTTTACAAAGCATGTCTTTGATGTAACTGTAATGGGGCTTGTAACTTTAATTATAATTCTGGATACCTTGTATCAACAAGATGAACATAAGTTAGCCCTATGATGTCTAGAAGTCATTTCTGGCAGTAGTTCAAATGTTAAGCCCCAGTATTTGATTATTCAATTTACATCTTCTTCATGTTTGATTATATGGACTCAATAGTTAAATTTTGACCTAAGGGGAATTAAAGATAAGAAATTTTGTATTTTACTAATTCGAGCATAAGAAATGAACCTTCTCAAAGGTGGGGAAACATAATACAGTCTATTTCACAAACCTCTTGAAGTATGCAGTGATATGCTCTAGGTAACATGTACTTCAGAAATCTCTCTTTCTGTGTCTCTCTTTGTCTCAGTTTTCTGAGCTGCCCACTCATTTGGTGCTAAGCATTTAGGCCATGACAAATAGTTACCTAAACTGAGTATGAATGGAAACAATGGGATTACCCTGCTTTCTTGAAATAATAATCTTCATAAATGCATGACAAACTGCAAATCTTATTGTTTTTCTTTCCAGAACAATTTATCATGTGTCCTATTTCTAGCCATGGTTGCCTAGTTTGGGAATCCTTAGGAATTATGGGCTTAGACTCTAGAAAGATTTAACTTTTATTTTTAATAAAATCATTAAGTGGATGATTTTTTATCAATATTAAAACCTTAACATAAGATGAATATATAATGGTTAATAATTCCCATTATTAGTACAAAAACTATTTATCATTATACTTTGCATAGCACATAGAATTATACTAAGCACTTCCACCCATGCTATCTTTTGATTCTCAAAGTCAAAGTATATGTGATTGTTCTCCTATTACAGATGACAAAACGAATGCTTGAAGAATTCAAATGATAATGCTTAGTTTCCCAGAGCTATATAATGTGAAACTAGGACTTTATTCAAGGACTTTCGTGGCATTTGCTATGCCTTTACCACAAAGTGATGATTTGAAAAATTCCAGTTCTTTTCTTTTTAAACCATTCTCTTCAGTACTGTTTGTTGAGTTCCATAATGTATTTTTGCTTTTAAGATTTTATCTATTTTAGCATGTATGCAAATGAGAGGGGCAGAGGGAGAAGGAGAGAGAATCTCAAGCAGATCCCCCACTGAGTGTGGTGCTTTATGCAGGGCTCTATCCCATGACCCTGAGATCATGACCTGAGCTGAAAGCAGGAATTGAGGTTTAATTGACTGAGCCACCCAGGCCCCTCTTCATAATATTTTTTTGTTTTGTTTTGTTTTTTAAAGACTTTATTTACTTATTTGACAGACAGAGATCACAAGTAGGCAGAGAGGCAGGCGGCGGGGGGGGGGGGGCGGGGGGGGAAGCAGGCTCCCTGCCAAGCAAAGAGCCCCATGCAGGGCTCGATCCCAGGACCCTGGGATCATGACCCGAGCCGAAGGCAGAGGCTTTAACCCACCGAGCCACCCAGGTGTCCCCATACTGTATTTTTTAAGGGACAATATGTAAAATCTTACTTTGATATATTTTATTTTTGTATTCACATTTACGTTGTCACTATTTAGAGCCTTTTGCATTTCTCACATAGAGCCTTGCCTCTACTCCTTCTCTAGTCCTAACCTCATCAGATCTTTCCTTCATGTTCTATACCAGATGATGCTTTATAAAACATAGTATCCTATAGCTCTAATTTTAAAAATCACATTATTCTTAAAATACTACCCAAGCCTATAATGGCCTAGAATTGTATTCATCTATCTGGTTAATGCCTTCAATTTTATCCTCTATAACCTCTTTTTTTTTTTTTTTGAGATTTTATTTATTTGAGGGAGAAAGAGAGAGAACATGAGCAAGGAGAGGGACAGAGGGAGAGAGAGAAGCAGACTCCCTTCTGAGCAGGGAGCCTGATGCAGAGCTCAGTCCCAGGATTCTGGGATCATGACCGGAGCCAAATGTAGAGGCTTAACTGACTGAGCCACTCAGGCATCCCTCCTCTATAACCTCTTGTTTGAGGAAGAGGCAGAAGAGAAAAAGGAAGACCACATGCCATGTTTCCAAGTATTTAAATGATGTAAATTAAGCCATATAATAAATATACTTTATTTCTACTTTGATATGGTTTCAAATCAGTGAAATTGAAAAATGAGTACAAAGCTATGTTTTTTATAAAACTTAGAATGGGACAAATATTAAGGTTGACTAAGTATTATTTTATATATTTCTAGGTGTACTGATGATGGGGTACGGAGTTCTGGAGTTACAATTATTACATAATTATTTTTATAAAGTTTACTGTGCTTAGGGTGCCTCAGTGGCTCAGTTGGGTGCATGTCTGTCTTCGGCTCAGGTCATGATCCTGTGGTGGTGGGACTGAGCCCTGATTCAGGATCTCTGCTCATTTGGGAGTCTCCTTCTCCTTCTGCCCGTCCCCCTGTGCTAGTGCTCCCTTGTTCTCTTATTCTCTCTCAAATAAACAAATAGGTAAATAAATAAAATCCTAAAAATGTTTACTGTGTTTATTTCAGCAGATTACTAATTTAATTACCATAAAATATTTTCATAATTTGTGTGAGTAGAAAGTAATACTCTAAAGTTGTGCTGTTTGATTCCATAGCCACCAATCACACATGATTATTCAAGTTAAAATTAATTAAAACTGAAGTGTAGTTATATATACACTTTAGTCATATGAACGGCTTAATAGCCACATGTCCCTGGTAGGTAATGTATTGGATGAGGCGGGTAGAAAATATTTCCATCATGATAGAACATTTTAATGAAGAGCATTGATCTAAAAGATTAAGAAATTAAACATTTTATGGAGAGTTCACATAATGTGAACATAGAGTAAGTTGGGGGAAATTAGAGGGGAGACAAACCATAAGAGACTGGACTATGAGAAACAAACTGAGGGTTTTGGAGGGGAGGGGGGTGGGAGGTTGGGTGAGCCTGGTGGTGGGTATTAAGGAGGGCGTGGACTGCATAAAGCCCTGGGTGTGGTGCATAAACAATGAATTCTGGAACACTGAAAAGACATAAAATAACATGGGAAAAAATTAGAATTAAATAGAAAAACTTAACAAAAATTACTTTTTATATGCATTTTTATAAAAGGTTGTCTTTATTTCAAAAAGTAATCATACTCATTAAAAATCAGAAGACACAATGATTTGAGGGGGAGCACAAGATCATGAAGTCACCTGCTCTCATGAACACACCAGACTTAGAGCTACATATGGATCATTTGAGAACTAGATAACTATATTCCACAACGAAAGATAAAAGGGTTACATTGACACAGGTAGGTAAGGTAGAGACATAGTCTCTCCAAAACCCCACCCCTGGCCCAGGGGCTCACAGTAGGGAGAATCTCAATAGTCTTCTTATTTCTCAGGAGCTAGGACTTGGTGTCCTGTACCAGGCACCCCAACCCTTGGGTCTGGCTTAGAAAACTAACCAGGCTAATGTCCAAGGGACCCAAAGTGCTCTAGGAAACTGAAAATTTCCTTTTAAAGAGCTCATGTGCTGTCTCTTTCACCTGGGGACTCAGTGCAAAAAGCACAAGTTGCAAAATGCCTCGATTGCATTCAGGTGAGATTCTTTTGCTGGTTCAAGGCATCAGCTAGTGTGCAGGGGACAGAGGGGGCATTCTCTACATTGGTAGAGGTCATTTGTGTGCTTTCCACCTTACCTGGTAAGGCAAGCAGAAAGGCTTGGGTGTGTGGCACCTTCCTACTGCATTGCTGAGGCTTCAGAGAGCATGGCAGTTGCAAAGATTCCACGCTCCCTGGATGAGGCTGGCAAATGTGAGTGGTCGCAGCATTCTTCTGTACTCATCCTGAGCTTGCGTGCACAGGCAGAGAGGGCACACTCCTGCAGCATTGCTGCGGAAGTCCATGGGCTTCTGCCCTCCCCTTCCCGTCTTGTGGAGCTACTGACTGTGCTCTGTCCCCTATACTTTACAACTACCCTGCTAAAGCCCCTGGGTGCAGGCAGACCACATAAGGAAAACACTTTGTTTGCCTGTGCCTGGTGGTCCTTAGCTCCAAGGGACTATAACAATCAAAAAGACCACTTTTGGAAGATCACAACCCCCAGGATACTGCATAGATACAGAATGGAAGCAGAGAAGTGTCTTCGTGCACCTCACTGGCCATGCTACAGCTTAACACCTTTCAGAAATGACCTTATACACTTGTCTAGAGTCCAAATTCTCACACCTATCTCCCCGGGACTACCTCTATATCTCCCAGTTGGGAGGCTACTACTGTTCATGATTGTGATCTTAAAGTTAAGACAGTTTATATTTGCTTTCTTTAAAAGCTGCAGCCTCAGGGCCCGACTGCCACCAGCCTGAAAGTAGGCACTAAATGAGATGCTTCCTATTAGATCACTGATAGGTCTTGGCACACCTTCAATGGCTCCTTACTGAGAATAAATTAGGTGGTTTAGATGTTCACAAATGTTCAAGAAATAACCAAGAGCCTAGGGCAAGGGTGTAGGAGAAGGATCCAAGGCCACAACCTGAAGATTGGGAAAGGAAGCAGTTTCGCTTGAGATCTAGAGAAATAAAGTGAAGTAAAATGAGAAACCAGAGAAGTATGTTTTTAACAAAAGAGGAAGACAGAACCTCAGAAAAAGAGCTTAATTTGAAAGATGAGCAATCTCTTGATCAAGAGTTCAAAGTAATGGTCACAAAGATGCTTACCAAGCTCCTGCAAACTGGATCAACTCAATGAGAACTTCAACAAAGCCTTAGAATATACAGGTAAGTACCAAACAGCAGTGACAGAACAGAATAATATAACTACAGAATACACCAGAAGGGTTCAACAGCGGACTATATGAAACAGATCAGTGAACTGATAGACAAAGCAATAGAACCTATGCAGACCCAGAAGCAAAAAGAAACAAGAAATAAAAAGAAAGATAATTTAAGGGACCTGTGTGACAACATCAAGCAAAATAATACTCACATTGTAGGGGTCCCAGAAGGAGAAGAGCCAGATAATGGCTGATAAAGGCAATAAAACTAGTAGTTCTGGAAGCTTGAGTTCCAAAAGAGAGTTCCAAAAACGATGAACCCAACGAGCTCCTCACCAAGAAATGTAATTAAAATGTCAACATTCACAGATAAAAGAGGTCTTAAAAGCAAGAGGAAGCCAAATTGTTAAGTATAAAGGAAGCCACATAAGAGTATCAGTGGAATTATCAGCAGAAACTTTGCAGGCCAGAAGGGAGTGACATGACCTGTCGCGAGTGCTGAAAGGAAAAAAAACTTTAAACCAGGAGGACTCTACTTGGCAAGGTTATCATTCAGAATGGAAGGAGAGAGAGAATTTTTTAAACAGGCAAAAGCTAATGAGGTTCATCACCACTAACCAGCCTTATAAAGAACATTACAGGGACTTCTTTGAGTTGTAAAGAAAGGGTACTAATAACAACAACAACAACAACAACAAAAAAAAAAACAGAAAAAAGCAACAATCTGACTGGAAGAACTAAAATAAAGGTATTACTGGATTAATGGATTAATTTATAAAGGTATGAATTTTAAAAGACAAAAGTTGTAAAATTAACTGCAGCTATAATCTGATCAGTGAAGTTCTACATAAAATGAAAAGATATAAAACAAAATGTAGGGTGCCTGGGTGATTCAGTTGACTGAGCATCTGACTCTGTTTTGGCTTCGATCATACCTCAGGGTCATGAGATCAAGATGCAAGTTGGCTTTATGCTCAGCCTGGAGTCTGCTTCAAATTTTCCCTCTCTCTCAGCCCCTCCCTCCCCTTGTGTGCTCTCTATTTCTCTCAAAATACATAAAATCTTTAAAAAAAAAAACCTTTAAACTGTAGAGGTGTTATTAAAATGTAGAATTTTGGAATGTGTTTACAGTTAAAATCAATTTAAAATAGACTTATATACATAGGATGATATGTGATCCTCACAATAACCCCAAGGTAAAAGCTTATAGTAAATACCCAAAAGAAATTGAGAAAAGAATCAAAACATTACACTAAACAAAGCCCCCATACACAAAGGAAGGTTGAGAAGAAGAGTGGGTAGGATCTGCAAAAACAGACTGTACAACCATCAACAGAATGGTAAAGAGATAACTATAAATAGTTATTTTATTTTAAATGTAAATGGACTGTATTCTTCAAAGAACCAGTGACTGAACAGTTAGAGAAAAACAAAATCAGTAGACACGTTGCTATAATGCCTACAAGAGAAGGATTTAGAAATAATGACACACAGACTATAGATGGAATAAGGGATTCTTTGCAGATAGAAATGAAAAGGCTGGTGTGGTTTTACTCATATCAGATGAAATAGACTTTAAAGACTAATAAAGACAAGGGGGTACTTCATAATAAAGGGGTCAGTCTCAAGAAGATGGAATGTTTGTACAGTCATGCAATAGAGGAGGATCTAAATACATAAACATGAACAGACCTGAAGGGAGAAGTGCATGTAATAGTGGGACATTTTTACTATTCCATTTTTCAAATTAATTTATTTTTTAAAATGATTTTGTGTATTTCAGAGAGAGTGAGAGAGAGCAGAAAGGGCAGAGGGTCAGAGGGAGAAACAGACTCCCCTCTGAGCAGGGAGCCTGGTGTGGGACTTGATCCCAGAACTCCGGGATCGTGACCCAAGCTGAATGCAGTCGCCCAACCAACTGAGCACCCAGGCTCCATCCCACTACCCCATTCTCATCAAAGTGCTGATGAGATAGAAAATCAGTAATGAAACTACAGATTTGAACAACGCTAAAGCAAATGGGCCTAACAAAAACAGAATGTTCTGTCCAACTGCAGGGCACATGAACCACAATGACATAACACCTCACAACTATTTGAATGGCTATTAAAAAGATGAGAAATAAGAAGTGTTGAGGAGGATGTAGAAAAAAGCCATCCATCGCTCACCCTGTCAGCGGGATTGTAAATCGGTGTAGGCACTGTGGAAAACAGTATGGAGGTTTCTCAAAAAAAAAAAAAAAACTAGAGAACTGCCCTATGATCGAGGAATCCCACTCCTGGGTGTCTAGCTGAAGAAGACAAAAGTACTAATCTGAAGATACATGTGTCTCTATGTTCATGCAGCATTATTTACAATATCTAAGATAGGATACAACTTAAGTGTCCATGAGTAGATGAATGGATAAAGATGTGTATATGCACCTACACTACAATGGGATACTCCTCAGCTATAAAACCATGAAATCTGGCCTTCAATGATAGCTTGAATGACCTTTGAGGGTTTTATATGCTAAGTAAAGTAAGTCAGAGAGACAAGTACTATATGATTTCACTTATATGTGGAGTCAAAAATAAATAAATAAATAAACCACACAAAATAAAATACAACCTAGACTCATAGGTACAGATAATAGGTTGGTGGTTGCCAGGGGGTAGCGAGGTTAGGGGGGCAAAATGGAGGTAGAAACTCCAGTTTTAAAATAAGACATGGGAGATGTAATATACAGTGTGGAGAATATGGTCAATCCTGAATTTTGCATAGTGACAGATGGTAAATAGTCTTACTAGGGTGATCATTTTGCAGCACATACAAAGGTCAAAAAAAAGGTCACTGTTCTGTACAACTGAAAATGATACTGTATGTCAATTATACATATCGGTATGGTAAAATATCAAGACAATACAATTTGCAAGTATTGGAAGTAATTTTAAATTTATTTAAAGTTCAGTTTTTAACTTGATTTTTAAGATTGTGATTAACGAATACACAAAATAAGCCTTTTGAAATTCTAGTGTTTAGTGTCTACTTGCCAATGTAAATCATGTTGGGTCTTAGACCACATATGTACAAATTTAAAAGTAACAGGCTTTGTAATACGGTAAAATACTCCTTAGCTGCCATTTGCGACTATGGAAAATCCTATTGTAATTCATAGGTACCTCCCAACCCTTAAGTTGAAACATTAAAGGAAGCAAAAAATGGATACTTGGAACTAGTACTAGGAGGTTGTATTTCAATAGGCATAACATGCTTGGTTTTGTGCTGATGGACATAATTTAAGATGTAAATTAATCTCTTTAATGTTTCTGCCCTTCAAATCCTCCCAAACTCTAAAGCAATATTTATCTTTCACCCTGGCAGTGACCCAAATTTTAAACCTTTATGGCATTGGGATGTAGTAAACTTGTAATTTTTTTTTTATTGTGAACAAGATCTGGGGAAGGGTTTCCCTGTTTGATGGAAGGGAACAGATGTTTGGGGTGTGTAAGTTTTTCTGTTAGTACAGAGCATTAAACCCAGAGGAAACACAGCCTCCCAGGTGTGATATAACAACTTTATTATATGTCTTGTGGGGTCTTCTATTTTTTTTTTTTTAAAGAGTTTACTCATCTATTTGACAGACAGAGATCACAAGTAGGCAGAGACACAGGCAGAGAGAAGGAAGCAGGTCCCCTGCCGAGCAGAGAGCCCGATGCAGGGCTCGATGCGGGGCTCGATCCCAGGACCCTGAGACCATGACCTGAGCCGAAGGCAGAGGATCAACCCACTGAGCCACACAAGTGCCCCTTGTGGGGTCTTCTAAAGCGCCAGGGTAGCTAGTGTTTTCTCTCCCTTAGATCGAAGGGTGCTAACTTCACTACAAACCTCTCAATAGAAGCATACTGTGATCTTTGCACTTAATTTTTTTTTGAATTTTAAGCTTCTCTGCTTAGGAAATTATAGTT
>NC_081575.1:102522948-102583733 GCF_022355385.1 Mustela nigripes
GATGGAACTAGAGCGTATCATGCTTAGCGAAATAAGTCAGGCAGAGAAAGACAACTATCATATGATCTCCCTGATATGAGGAAGTGGTGATGCAACATGGGGGCTTAAGTGGGTAGAAGAAGAATCAATGAAACAAGATGGGATTGGGAGGGAGACAAACCATAAGTGACTCTTAATTTCACAAAATATTGTTTTTCAAGGTCCAATAAAAACAACAACGTTGGTAAAAAAAACCTTCCTAGGTTAATCCTTACCAGAAGTAATCAATCCTTCTGAATTCATGGGCCATTTTTTCCTCTGCCTTAACTGAAGTTTCCCAGGACTTCTCTTCGGCCAGGAGCAGTCTAAAGTAGCAGGATTTTCAGAACTTGCCTAACTGCCTTCAATAGGGGACTTGTGCTTTTTTTTTTCTTTTATTTTGGTTTTTATATATTTCCTGTAATTAAAGCATCAATGCAAGAGGTTTTTTTTTCTTTTATATATTAAAATTTTTTATTTATTTGACAGGCAGAGATCACAAGAAAGCAGAGAGGCAGGCAGAGAGAGAGAGAGGGAAGCAGGCTCCCTGCTGAGCAGAGAACCCGATGTGGGACTCGATCCCAGGACCCTGAGCCGAAGGCAGCGGCTTAACCCACTGAGCCACCCAGGCGCCCTGGAGGTTTAAGGAAAAGAAAAAAATCTTAAATCCCTGGGAGTTATACCTTTTATTATAGTAATTGATGTATGCATATGTATACATTCCATCATGTACTAGATTGCTACACTCATTCGGGAGAGAACAATGATGTAGCATCATTTCTTTGCTTAAATAGATATATATTCTTTATGGAATAATAACTTTCTCTTTCCAGCAGTCATGGTCTCACCCATATTCACAATCAAACAATTTCTATTAGGTCTGTATGACCTGCTAAAGATAGTAATAAAGTGGATGAGAATAGAATCATGCGTTCTGAGTCACAAAGTCATCCAAATCACATTGTGGGCTTTGATGTCTCTTCAAAGGGAGTCTTGGAGCCCAAAGAGAATGATTGGGAGGGGCGTTAGTGAGAAGTCTGGGAGAACATTTTACAAATACATGTTCTGACAAGGTAGATTCAGACTATGTTAAAAGGTCATAGCAGGGTTCCAGCATTACCTTGGTATCTGGCCAGCAGCCCATGCTGAGACTCCTCTCAACTTCACACAGATGTAACTATTGTATCAGGGAGAATAAAACCACACACACACACACACACACACACACACATACACACACACACACACACAAAGGGAAAATAAGAAAACTCAGCACTAGTACCAACAGTCAAGTTATTGCCACAACCCTAGCTTTAACAAAATCAATCCTTTTCTTTTAATCCCTCTGAGTGCATTGGTTTTAAGTTTCAGTGTAATCAATTATCTTTTTAATAGTCTGTAATTATGTATACCTTGTTCTTAAATATTTCTTAGCCTCGTTCTCTTCCCAAGCAAGGTGAAATACCCCTTGTGAGGAGGCTTGCCAAGTGAATACCACAGACCCAGTTAAATTTAAATCTGAGATAACCAATGGATATATTTGTACTATTAGTAAGTGTCCAATATTTCATGGGTCTAAAAACTGCATTGTTCATCTGAAATTAAAATTTGGCTGAGTATCTTGTATTTTAACTTATTATATTGGGCAATCCCAAGTGTGAATTTAGATGGTGTTTTTTCCTTTCTTTCACTTCATACCTCTGTCAGTCTGGTTAATTAATTTATATATATATATATATATATATATATATATATATGTAAAAGATATATTATATATTTTATATGATGTATAATATATATATTTAGACATACGTGCATATATATTTGTGTATTTTTTAAGTATTTGTTTTTAGAGAAAGACAGATTGGGTGTTCAGGTGGGGTGAGGAGCAGAGGCAAAGGGAAAAGGAGAGAGAATCTCAAGCATATACCCCACAATTACGGAGTCCTAGATGGTGCTGGATTCCTCGACCCACAAGATCATGCCTGAGCAAAAACCAAGAGTTGGCTGCCTAACACACTGAGCCCCCCAGGTGCCCCAGATTAGTACATATTTTCAAGTTTGAGAGCTAAAGTAGGTTTTTAAATTTTTTTTCCTTCTAACACAGAGACCTAAAAACCTGGCTTTGTATTTGAACCTCAAGAAAAGCTTCAAAATAATGTTCATGCCCAGGAAATGCCTTGGTCTGGAATGAGGTCCAGGTATCCCCCCAAGGGGGAGGGATGACAAAGGTTTATAATCTCTATATACTCCATAGTTGAGGTGAGCTGACAATAGAAAACCATTGATGAAGGCACCTTCTCAGAATACAGATTATTCCTTTTTAGGATGGCTAAAGAGAGCAAACACTCTTTTCATGTATCTAAACAGATGTAATAACCTCAACACAGGCCCTTAGCTAGTTTGCACTGACTTCTTTATAAGGTGAATTGTGTGGAGGCAGTGAAAGCTGGACACAGGCATCATAGTCACCAGGAAGCTGGCCGGTATGTACCTGATGGATTGCTCCAGCTCACAAAGGATGGCACAATATTTAGTCCACAGGAAAAAAATAATTTACTAATCCTTTCAAAAGTACAACTAAAAGTGCTCTTTGACTTCAAACACAATACGGATGTCAAAATTTAAAAGCTCCATTATCATTGAATTGCGTCAGTCCATTTATTATATGTACAGACTTTTGTTTCATTACTAAACGTTCTTGTGATTCCAAAAGTAAAGTATTTTTTCTGAAGTTGTATTGGTTCTAGGTGTCCTTGAACTTTGTCACTCAAACTACTCAACAACTAACCGCCCACCTCACCCCACTGTTAGACAAGCAGAATCTCAGGTCCTACAGCAGACCTGGGAATCCAAATCATTTTACCAAGATCACCAGGTGATTTGTGTATGAATTAAAGTCTGAGAATCATTGATCTCAACCCTGGGGAAAGAGATTTAACTGATAATTCAAAAAGAATTGAAGCATATGAAAAATATTAGTGATCAGATACCAATTAATGGAAGAGTAGCAAATTACTTTGTCCAGTCTTTAAGTTACATTAATAAGTTAATTCACTGGGCGCCTGGGTGGCTCAGTAGGTGAAAAGGTGAGAAGTCTGGGAGAACATTTTACATTTTACATTTTACAAATACATGTTCTGACAAGGTAGATTCAGACTATGTTAAAAGGTCATAGCAGGGTTCCAGCATTACCTTGGTATCTGGCCAGCAGCCCATGCTGAGACTCCTCTCAACTTCACACTGATCCCCTTGGGGGGATACCTGGACCTCATTCCAGACCAAGGCATTTCCTGGGCATGAACATTATTTTGAAGCCTCTGCCTTCAGCTCAGGTCATGATCCCAGGGTCCTGGGATTGGGCCCCACATTGGGCTCTCTGCTCAGCGGGGAGCCTGCTTCCTCCTCTCTCTCTGCCTGCCTCTCTGCCTACTTGTGATCTCTGTTTGTCAAATAAATAAATAAAATCTTAAAAAAAAATAAGTTAATTCATTAACTAGTTTCATACTGGTCTGCTGAAGGTGCTGTGTAACAGACCATGCTCTGCATTTCTGAAACAACTAATTCTTTTTTTAAAAAATTTAATTAAAAAAAAATTTTTTCCCAGTGTTCCAAGATTCATTGTTTATGTACCACACCCAGTGCTCCATGCAATATTTGCCCTTCTTAATACCCCCCACCAGGCTCACCGAAACCCCACTCCCCTCCCCTCCAAAACCCTCAGTTTCTTCCTCAGAGTCCACAGTCTCTCATGGTTTGTCTCCCACTCTGATTTCCACCAACTCATTTCTCTCCCATCTACTAATGTCCTCTGTGTTATTCCTTATGCTCCACAAGTAAGTGAGAGGATTTGATAACTGACTATCTCTGCTTGACTAATTTCACTTGGCATAATCTTTTCCAGTCCCATCCATGTTGATACAAAAGTTGGGTATTCATCCTTTCTGATGGACGCATAATATTCCATTGTATATATGGACCATATCTTCTTTATCCATTTGTCTGTTGGAGGGCATCTTGGTTGTTTCCACAGTTTGGCAACTGTGGCCATTGCTGCTCTGAACATTGGGGTACAGATGGCCCTTCTTTTCACTATATCTGTATGATTAGGGTAAATACCCAGTAGTACAATTGCAGTGTTATAAGGTAGCTCTATTTTTACTTTCTTAAGGAATCTCCACACTGTTTTCTAAAGTGCCTTCACCAACTTGCATTCCCACCAACAGTGTAAGAGGGTTTCCCTTTCTCCACATCCTCTCCAACACATGTTGTTTACTCTCTTGTTAATTTTGGCCATTCTAACTGGTATAAGGTGGTATCTCAAGGTGATTTTAATATGAATCTCCCTGATGGCTAATGATGATGCACATTTTTTCATGTCTGATAGCCATTTGTATGTCTTCTTGGAGAAATATCTGTTCATGTGTTCTGCCCATTTTTTGACATGATTATCTGTTTTGTCGGTGTTGAGTTTGAGGAGTTCTTTATAGATCTTAGATATCACCCCTTTGTAGTGTCATTTGCGAATATCTTTTCCCATTCCGTGGGTTGCCTCTTTGTTGTATTGACTGTTTCCTTTGCTGTGCAGAAGCTTTTGATCTTGATGAAGTCCCAAAAGTTCATTTTCGCTCTTGTTTCCTTTGGCTTTGGAGATATGTCTTGAAAGAAGTTGCTGTGGCCGATGTCAAAGAGGTTACTGCCTATGTTCTCCTCTAGGATTTTGATAGATTCCTGCCTCACATTGAGGTCTTTTATCCATTTCGAGTTTACCTTTGTGTATGGTGTAAGAAAATGGTCGAGTTTCATTCTTCTATACATAGCTGTCCAATTTTTCCAGCACCATTTATTGAAGAGACTGTCTTTTTTCCACTGGATATTTTTTCCTCCTTTGTTGAAGATTATTTGACCATAGAGTTTCAGGTCCATATCTGGGCTTTCTACTCTGTTACACTGGCCTATGTGTCTGTTTATGGGGCAACACCATGCTGTCTTGGTGATCACAGCATTGGAGTAAAGCTCGAAATCAGGCAAAGTGATGCCCCCAGTTTTGTTTTCCTTTTTTCAACATTTCCTTAACAATTCAGGGTCTCTTCTGGTGGAACAACTAATTCTTAAAAATTTCTGGGTGTTTGATTTTTTTTTTTCATCAAGCATTGAAATCCTTAAGAAGCAGTGTGTCTGTTGTTTGCCAAAAATCAAGTTGATTTATAGAAATTTATACTAAATAAATGTATACGAAATAAATAACCATGGTTGATTACTGGGAGATGGCATTCAAGGTAATTAGCAAAAGTCAATCCTTAACAATCAAGTTTAATAACAAAAATATGGACATTCTTCAAAAAAAATTATAATCTCTCTTTGTGGCCAGAACTTAATGGAACCATTGTCCTGACTTATCAAAGTAATGTGAAGTTATATTTGCATTATACTGTAAATATTTTTATTGAAATTCACAAAGGGACAAAATTTGGAACAAATTAAATGTTTCAGACTTAGATACTTAGAGTAAATACCAGAATATACATTCTGGGAGTTTATGGATTTTTATTTCTTCTTTAGACATCTTGAGATTATTTTGATTTTTAGTAATCAAAAGTAATAAACCATTACCTTTCTATGTATCTAATTTTATCTATATAATTAACTTTTTATATATATTAAATGCTTGATAAGATAAATGTTAATATACTACATATTTTCAAACTACAATAGTAAGAGAGATCCACAAATAGGTTTAAAAGCTTATATGTTTGTATATGAAAAAGTCAGTAAAGAGAGAAGTAGTTTGGAGGTAAGGAAAGAATACCAGCTTTTTTGGTCATAGGAACAAGCCCTAATAGTTGAGATCTGCTATTTCCTCCAAGTCTAAACATCTTTAAGTTTTCTAGTTCTTCTCTCCCCCATTTTTTTTTATATAAAAGACTTTACATGCTTTTCAAAGCATATAATATGAGTAGCTTCATATTCATGAAATAAAGCGAAAGATATATTTACCCATGTTGTAAAAAGTGAATGAAAAAAAAAAAGAAACCAAGCCATTTGAAAGAAAACTTTAACTGCATTTAGTTTAGTAGAAAAAAGTGTATGTTGCTTAGTATCAAAAATAATGCTTCCCTTAATGTTCTGTGTTAGTTCTATGTTCTCCTATTCGGCCTATAAAATTCTCTACCCAATGATTATAGCAGCAATGTCCACAATAGCCAAACTATGGAAAGAGCCTAGATGTCCATCAACAGATGAATGGATAAAGAAGATGTGGTATATATATGTACAATGGAATATTATGCAGCCATCAAAATGAAACAACATGGATGGAACTAAAGGGTATTATGCTAAATGAAATAAGTCAATTAGAGAAAGAAAATTAGCATATGATCTTGCTGATATGTGGAATTTGAGAAAGAAGGCAGAAGATCATGGGGGAACAGGAAAAAAATGAAGTAAGACGAAACCAGAGAGGGAGAGAAATCATAAGAAACTCTTAATCTCAGGAAATAAACTGTGGGTTGCTGGAGGCAAGGTGAGTGGAAGGGATGGGATGGTTGGATGATAGACATTGGGGAAGGTATATGCTATGGTGAGCGCTGTGTATTGTGTTAAGACTGATGAATCACAGACCTGTACCCCGAAACAAATAATACATTATATGTTAATTAAAAAAATAAATAAAAATGGGGAAAAATTATCCAACCACGTTAATACTGCCTTGGTCTCAAAAAGAGATGTAAGAGTAATTCTCTAAAAGTCTGTAGCTAGGGGTGCCTGAGTGGCTCAGTCAGTCACGTGTATGCCTTCTGCTTAAGTCATGATTCTGGGGTCCTGGGATCGAGCCCCACATTAAGCCCCACATCAGGCTCCCTGCTCAGCAGAGAGTCTGCTTCTCCTTCCCCCTCTGTCTGCTGCTCCCCCTGCTTGTACTCTCTCTCTCGAATAAATAAACAAAATCTTGAAAAAAAAAAAAAAAGTTTGTGGCTGTATGAAAGATTGCTATCTGCCCTTTATCTACAGTGGCAAAACTCTTGATTTCTATCTGGGTATACAGTGAACCAATTATATTTTGCCCCTTCTATTACAGTTAAGTGTGGCCATGTGACCAAGAGCTGAACAGTGCAATGTATTCTAGAGTTGTATGAAAAAAATTCTATGAGGTTTCTTAGAACGTGCTTCTTCAAAGGAGGAATCCTCCTTTTTCTTCTTCTGTTTAGCTGGAAGGGAGGTACAATGTTGGTGTTCAAGTGGCCATGTGACCACAGTGAGGAAGTGACACATAAGAATGGTATAACAACAAAGTCATCTTCTGCAACTGCTATGAATCTTTGGAATAACTAGTCTAGGCTACTATTTAATAAAGTTAAAAATAAACTTCTGTCTGGTTTAACCCACTTCTAGTTTGGATTCTTCATCCAGCCTAACTTGGCCTGATAGAGTGACCTTTCCGATTACCAGCCCCTGCTGAAAGGACATAGAAAGCAGCATTGACTACTCTCTAGAAACTTTTTTTAGTCTTGGGAAGCTTATTTGTCCCATTCCAATGGTCCTTCGATTAGTATTCACTACTAGTATTTTTACCTCTTCATAACTCAACTGTAGCTCCTCTGGAAACAGGATTAGACAGATTGTCTGAACAGAGTAACAGAGCAAAAAGCATTTTGCAATTTGCTGATACGGCTTTCCTTCTAGTTTAAAAGGAAGTCTCTATTAGAGGGTGAAAACAGCTATGGTTCAAGACAATGCTTTTTACAAGACTTTATCCACATCCAGCGCTGTTCATTTATGCAGTACCTACCGTGATAATAAATGATATCAGTAAAACTAAAACAAGATAGTTAAAATTCCTGAGTAGGGAAAATAATAGTCACTTGAATTCTGCAACATATGATGTTCACTTAAATGATTTAACACTTCAGTGAATTACCTGCTTAGAAAATATACTTGAATCTATTAAATGCTGGTCTCTAAAACTGATTGAGGCTTTGGTTGTTAGGAAAATATGGAAGTATTGTGCCCTTTGAACCATTTATATTTAAGAATTCCTTAATTTTACTTCTATGATTTCCTTTATTAAATCAATGTTTAACTGATACTATTCTAGAAAAAGCTAGGTCAGTCTGGAAGAGAAATACCTAATCTTGCATCATGATAATGAAATAATGGAGGCAGGTGGGTTATATTAGTATTGTCGTCTGAAATACATATATTCACCTTAATGAGAAAACATTTACCAGATTATTCCTGATTCTTGGAAATGGAGAGTTGGTCTGTTTTTGTACTTATAAAAACCATCTACATCATTATTCTACCCTATAGTGCCTTAGAGTTTTAGATAAAAATAAGATGAGTGTTCAGTTATTTCAGTTATCTCTTTCTAAAATGAACTCAGTAAAGGGAAGAGAGAAAGACATTGAAATAATAAATCTTCATGGAAAGCATACAGTTTTGGCTTTGAGCACACTTGTAGGTGTAAAATGACACCTATTTCATTGCAACAATGTAAGAATGAGTAAATACTAATGTTATTGGCCATTGATTAGCAAACGTATTTAGTTGTTTAGCCACTAAAGAAGAAATCCATATTTGCTTTACTATACCCCTTACAACAAACACATACTAACGAGCAATTCATATCCTATATTCTTTAGTCCCCAAGGAGCCTTTTTGAATCTTGCTTTTAGATAACAGTCACAGAGACTCACAGCTGTTATGCAGCCTATGGGTCCCCAGGGACATATGTTTGTTGGCAGTGCTTGCTTTATATACGGTGGATAAAACGCTGTATTTTTCACCAGCTCTTCCTTTTGTGAAAAGGATCGGGAGAAGGTAAAAAGTACAAATGAACTATTTTTTTAAGCATGGTGAATTTTCATTTAATAATATAGCTCTTCTCCCAAAGATTTAAAAAGGAGCTATGAATGGCAGCCCTTCCCTATTTATTTAGCAGTAATCCTTCTGACAGACCCAGGGCTATCACACTGCATACTCCATCCCTATTGGCTGTACTAGTTACAGATGATTATTTAAATTGACATCCAACATACTCTAATAGAATTAAGTCTGATCAGTGCAGAGATTGTCTACAAAACTCACAAATTGATTCAGAGAACAAGATGTTCAGTTACAGGAGATGGAACATTCAGACTACTATGATATTCACTAATGCTCTGTTTAATGGAGAACTAATGATTTATAATGTTATTTTCAAATTTAAAAATATTTATTAGGGGGCTACTGGGTGGCTCAGTGGGTTAAAGCCCCTGCCTTCGGCTCAGGTCATGATCCCAGGGTCTTAGGATCGAGCCCCGCATCAGGCTCTCTGTTCAGCGGGGAGCCTGCTTCCCCCCCACCCCACCCTCTGCCTGCCTCTCTGCCTACTTGTGATCTCTGTCTGTCAAATAAATAAATAAACAAACAAATAAATAAATTTATTAGAGTACATCATGTTTCTTACATAAAAATCAGCCTGTGGCATGAGGAAAAAATTGAGGGAAAATTCATAGAAAATAAACCCTCCAAGATCATCACTGTAGTCAATGTGGGACAATTTTTTCCACACACGCACATATATAGTTCAATGATTATGGGATCTGATACTGTTTTGTCAGATACCATATATTATTTATATTACTAAATATTTATACAAAGTATAATTTAAATGACTACCAGTAATGATGCTGGCTGAGACCCTGTGGGCAAGAAAAAGTGTTCAAAACCCAGAATAGATGTTTATACCTGAATGAATATACCCCTGGTTCTTTCAGGAGTCTCTTTGAGGAATACTGTCATACCAGAGGCTCATTGTTTTTTTCTCTTGCTGGCATTCAAAGGCACAAACAGGTTAGCTTGAGTAAGTACAGGGCCTGTTTTTGAGCCCCACTACCCACCCCCCATCTCTGCTTGCCATGACCACTCCATTGGTGTACCTGTCCTGACAGTTCTGGGATGGCCAGTGTTGAAGGTTGGCTAATAGCAGCTGGCTAAATTATTTTGTCTATTTGATTATTTAGTGCCATATGAATGGAGGATGCTTTCTGTAGGGCAGTAACAAGTGATACAAAGATAGTCTCATTTAGTTCCCATTTTCCTCTCCATCCACATGCCATTATTCCAGACTTTCTTGTCTTTAGTCTATCAGTGTTTCTCCTTCTAGGACCTTGATCATCAGCTGGTGAGGCCATTTGCCACCAGCTGTGAATACATGTGGCCACTTCTTGCTTGACATAGTGAATGACTCTAAGTTCTACTCTTTGAGAAGATTTTTCATCTCCACTCTTACATTCCTGAGAGTTCCTTTAGTATAGTCATTCTCCCTTTCCAGATTTGCCCCGTATTCTTAGCTGACATCTATAGAATAAGCCCCGTTTTTTCTTATTTCAGGTCATTCGAGACCTCATATATAGAGATAGTTATGAACTCGGAAAAGAACAAGGTGGCAACAGTGGTGGGTGACATAGGAAATAGACCTACTTGATTAATTATTTTCTGGGGGTAGGATGAGAACAGTGTGAACTCAGCTCACAAGCCGTGGTGGAGCCCAGAAGAGCTTACAGTTGGAGACTGCTCACCACTGTCCCTGAGGCTGGCCAGATACTCTTTTCATAAATGTAGGCTAATGTCACTTTTATTCCTTCCAACTACTTAATCAGTTTTCCAAACTTTAAATACTAATGTAATTTAATCACAATTAGAAATTAGATTGTGATTAGAGATCTTTTTTTATTTATGACAATATGGAATTTTCCAAATCAAGATGATGATAAGTCTCCATTTTACCAAATCTTTTGTCTTTCATAGTTTAAAATTTTTGTTCATGTTGACTATATTTCTAATTTGGCTTATTCTGCTTACTGTTTCTATCCTCTTAAAGTATTTTTATTGGTTATTGATTTAAAGTAAGAAGTTACTTAATACTGGTTTACTCAAAGGGAAAGTTCATGAATTCTATTTATTTAACTTTTTGTTGTTTATCTTAGATTTTTCACATAATCAGATTTGTAAAGAAAGGCATATTCAAATAACATCTAATTGTTTAATGAATGCAATAAACCTGAACTGATCATAGTGGTTGTTTACATAAATAAAATTACATAGATATTTTTTCTCCTTTATAAAAGTACTAACCTCTCTGTCAATTTTATTGAACTGATCATAGTGGCTGTTTACATATATAAAATTACATAGATATTTTTTCTCCTTTATAAAAGTACTTACTTCTCTATCAATTTTATATACAAGTTGTTACATATATCTTCTAAAGCTGTATATCTTCATTTCTTCTTTTGGGAGTTTAGTTTTGCTAGAGACTGTCATCATTGGTTAAATTTTTCCAGTGCCTATTCCTAATAAATTCAGTATATTCAAGTTCCTAGGTTTCTGCAAGAAGCAAAAAGTTTTCATTAAACTTATGTGTTATCTACAAATCCACATAAATTTTATAAACTGTTCTATGATATATACCTCTTTTTAATACTAACATAATCATATTTGTTTTTTTCTTTTAGTTTGTTTCCTCTGAATACTCATATTCCTTGATATGTTATGATATGATAAGATAGTTATTCATGTCCTGAAAGCTACTGTCCCTCTAGAAAACTAATAGTATCCTTGTTGAGAAAGCTTGGTTCAATTCAGAGATCAGGCAACTATGTGAGCCAAATGTTGTCTGCTGCTCATTTTTATATAATGTTTAATTGGAACATAGTCACACCATTCATTACTTATGTCTATTACTGATTTCATCCTACAGTGAAAGAGTTGAGTAGTTCCTACAGAGATTCATTGGCCTGCAAAGCTTAAAAAATATTTATTCCATGGGTATTCACAGAAAATGTTTGCCAATCATGAATATATTGATTTATTTAAAAAATTATTGAATTTTTAAAAAATATAGTGTTTCTGTTTTCTAATGAATTTATCTAATTATATCTTTATATTATCCCCCCTAATTTTCTTATTTTTATTGGAATATTGTTTTTCTAGCTTCTTGGAGTGAATTTATTTCACTTATTATGCTTTCTCAAGTCAACAAAATAAGATTCACGGTGCGTTTAATTTTTTCTTTTTTTTAATTATTTTTTATAAACATATATTTTTATCCCCAGGGGTACAGGTCTGTGAATCACCAGGTTTACACACTTCACAGCACTCACTAAAGCACATACCCTCCCCATTGTCCATAATCCCACCCCCTTCTCCCAAACCCCCTCCCCCCAGCAACCCTCAGTTTGTTTTGTGAGATTAAGAGTCACTTATGGTTTGTCTCCCTCCCAATCCCATATTGCGTTTAATTTTTTCTTGAGTACAGATTTAGCTCCAATAGATTTTTTTGTTGCAGGATATTTTCTCATTTTGATCTATACAAAACAGTCTAAAATTTCTATTTTAATGTCTCTTTTATTCCAAAATATTTTTGGAAATGTGTTCTCCCCAGAATACTTTTATTTATTTACTTATTTTTGTTTTTTATTTATTTTTAAAGATTTATTTATTTGTCAGAAAGAGCACAAGCAGGGGGAGTGGCAGGCAGAGGGAGAAGCAGACTCCCCATTGAGCAGGGAGCCCAATGTTGGACTTGATTCCAGGACCCTGGGATCATGACTTGAGCCGAAGTCAGATGCTTAACTGACTAAGCCACTCACGTGTCCTCAAATACTTTTTTTTAATTTAAAGTTTTGCTGCTAATTTCTAGTTTTATTGAACTATGTTCCAACAGTGATAACTGTACAAAATGTATATTTGGAAATGTATAAGGGTTTTCCTTATGGCCTATGATAGCATTTTAGGAATATTCTAAGACTATTTGGCAAAACTTTTTGAAGTCTCTGGAAGGGACAAATTTTTATGTAGACTTATTCAGTTACTCTATTTGACTACTTTTATGGTGAAAGCCAGACAGATTTATGTTAAACATTGCTCAAACTAAAACTTGGCCTTGTGAAATGGCCTAAAAGACTTGTCAGACTGAATAGGAAAACTTTATGGGATTAGGAGTGTGGAAAGAAAAGATAAAAATGAATTTCATAGATTTAACAGGACAAGTTCATATATTGCCAAATCCGTATTAAGACAAATAATGTCATGATGGCATGCTTATGGACACCTCCCTTTGTCTTCATAGAGTTTGAGGATCAAAACCTGCTGTTCGATTAGGGCACCAGTAGGTCAGGATAATCTAATTCGGATTACAGTATTCTTAGATTAATGGAAAACTTAGGTCCTAATAATAAACCTTGAACCTATCTTATAACCTTAAATACATTTGTACTGACCCTCTGATTCTTCCCTAATTGATTTAAATACAGGACAATGAGTTCAAAACCAGCAGTTAATTTAAATTTTTGACATAAATAAGGAATAGACCAGGGAACCAACTCTATCTTCCTTATTTTTTCTTTGTGCAAAATAAAAAGGCTGCTATTCTGCCTCCTGACCATAAATTGCTAATATTTATCGAGTCCAGATTTTGTAACGTAAAAGTCTTTTGAAAAATTGGATAATCAGCTAAGGATAATTAATTACTTTTTGTTAACAAAGGAAAACTAAGATTTCATATAGGTACTCTGAAAAAATTTGTAACTTTTTGAAACAATAGTGTAGTTACACATTGGTAGTCATAGAATATGTATGCCATACCCAGGAATTACCTTGACAGGTCTGGCTTTTTTTTTTTTTATGAAATATAATCATTATCATATAGAATTTATGTCACAAAGGCAGACATTTATAAAAGTGAATCAAGAGATGTTTTTAGTTAAGGAAAAATGCAATCACAGATGCTGGAAATAAATTTTGTTCTTAAAATGCCTAATAGTAAGTTATTTTTTCCATATATTAACAGAGTTTGCAAGGATTGCTTCCATTTTAGAAAGGCTTTCAAATTCCCTTTCTTCAGGGTGTAAAGGGTTTAATCACCATTTACTTTTATTTGAAATCAGTGCATAATCTGTAGAATACGGAAAGGCAATTAAGAGGGGAAATATGCCAGAAATCAGTACAAACTGGCAGTATTGCCAGTAGAAGACAGATGCAATGCAAAATATTTTTATTAAATTAAAAAAATGGAGAGTAGGATTTAAATTAAAAATCCATTAGGAAAACTGCCACAAGTCAACATTTGAAAAAAATAATTAGTTTTTAAGGGTGCCTAGCAGCATCTCAGCATTCTGCAGTAATGTATCTGTTTCTCCTAGAAAATACCAGCAGTAAGTCACAGGGCCTTTCAGTGTCTATTCTTTAAATATTTAAAAGTGCTTTTTAAAAAAGAAAAGCAACATGGCGTATTTCTCACACTTCATGTGTTACAATTTATCGTATTTCAGCACAACAGGCTTTTCAAGATAGGTTTTAACACTTGTTTTAATTTCAAAACATGACTGGCCAAAACGGTGGTCACTTTAATTTCTCTTTGTATACACGAGTATCTTCAACAGGTCCCAGAGTTTATTAATGTTCTGTGTTTTTCAATGTGCTTATTAGTTTTTTAAAGGAAAAAGAAAGACTAAACAGTTGTTTAAAACATCTATCGGATCTTGGGGCACCTGGGTGGCTGAGGTTTGTTAAGCATCAGACTCTTGGTTTCAGCTCAGGTCACAATCTTGGGGTTGTGGGATCAAGCCCTGTGTTGGGCTCTGTGCTCTGCAGAGTCTGCTTGGCATTCTCTCTTGACCCCCACCCTACCCCTCCCCTGCTTCTATGTGTGCTCTATCTCTCTATCAAATAAATAAATAAAACCTTTAAAAAATAGCTATCACATCTGGGTAAGTTAAGTGACAACAAATTCCTAAACATCTCAAATACCAGAAATAATTTTTGTTTTACTGGTTCCTTTACCTTTTATCCAGGCATTTGCAGTGTGGGCAAAATGAACTCTTAATTATCTCTATGATGCAAATTAATAGAAGGTTTCACCATAGGCGAGGAGCTAGGTTTGTATTTTGAAAACCGAACATGTTGCCTCAAACTTTAAGACTGATTTTTTGTCATGGTTGAGTAAATTTTTGTTCTGGTTTGCAGGGTGACTTGATAATGGGGCAACAATAAAAGGGCAAAGAGATGAAGAGGGGGAAAAAAAGACATTTATATTGTGAGGATTCACAGAGCCCTCAAAAGTATTTTTTTCTTAAATGGGAAAAGTTTTCTCTCTTACTTTCAAAGGATCATTGAAAATTTTATCATCTTACCAAATTGAAAGAAAAATATTACACAAGTCATATTGGTTCACTACCACTAAAAAGCAAAGAATCGTGTGCTCTTTTATTTCATTTGAGACAAATTCTTTTAAATCTATGTATAGGAAGGAAATTCTTTGGTTGGATGATGTACTTCAGAGTGATGTCTGTAAATTTCTCTAAGGCATCTGGGTTTCATACATAATACATTGTAAAGTTGCTCTTTTGGTGAAATGGTTCTTTCAACGTTCTGTTTCTCTAATACATGGACTTATCTGATAGTGTCACTAGTTTGTGTGTGTGAATTGGCCTCATTAGGTAGAATCATCTTTGAGATTTTCAGATTCAGATCCAGGAATATGTGTTTAAAACTTGTCAGATCAAGAGATTCCTCAGTACATGGAATATATATATATATATATATATATATATATATATATAGTCAAGGCAATTTGCCAAGGATTTCAATTTTGAAGTGTATTTAACACATAGTCCTTACAGAATATAATTTTTTTAAAGATTTTATTTATTTATCTGACACAGAGAGACAGATCACAAGTAGAGAACAGCAGGCAGAGACAGAGGAGAAGCAGGCTCCCTGCTGAGCAAAGAGCCCAACTCAGGGTTCGATCCCAGGACCCTGAGATCATGACCTGAGCCGAAGGCAGAGGTTTCAACCCACTGAGCCACCCAGGCGCCCCAACAGAATATAATTTTGAAAATACGTTGAGGACTTCCAGATACACAGTACTTAAGCATGACATACGACATTTCCATTTTTCTTGTTATGTTGTTGGATCTTACTCCACTTAACATTGTTGGCTTCACTCACTGAAAATCACTGAACATAGACAAAGGAGAAAAGAGAAAAAAAAATTTAAATTTCGGAAGAAAATGTAAGGCCTTACCAATGCAGTTGCTGGGGATTATCACTCTAAGTTTTCTGAATGTAAAAGCATTGTAGTATGTGTTTAGGATTATGTGTGTGTGCATGCGTATATATTTATAAAGGTGGGGGCAAGAAAGGGGTAAACGAACTGGGAATATTGAAAGTTATTCTGAATCTGATTAGAGATCAACAAGATCATATGTCATATGTGCTGGGTAATGGACATTGGGGAGGGCATGTGCTATGATGAGCACTGTGAATTATGTAAGTCTGACGATTCACCGACCTGTCCCCTGAAACAAGTAATACATTATACATTAATTTAAAAAAGGGGAGGGAGATGGTCATATGTGGAAATGAAGAGCCAAAGGATTATATCAAATTGAATCACTGAGAAGCATTTAGAATTCTTCATTGAATAATATCTAAGATCAGTTTTTACAGCAGGAAGAGCTTACCAGTGGTCATAGTTGCCCATTGCTACTCTCACAAATGACTACAAACTTAAGGGTTTAAAACAACACTTTTTTTTTTTTTTCTTCCAGTTCTTTAGGTCAAGTCCAGCAGGGGTCTCACAGGGCTAAAATGAAGATGTCATCAGGTCCCTCCCTGTTCCTTCTAGAGGATCAAGTGGACAATCTGTTTCCTTGCTTTTTCCAGTTCCAGAGGCCACGGAGATTCTTTGGTTCATGGCCTCTTCACTATCTTCAAAGCCATCTGTTCAGCATCTTTTCTACTCTCTGACCTTCTTCTGTCATTATACTTTTCCACGACTCTGTCCTTCCTTTGTGTTTGTTATAAGGACCCTTGCCATTACACTGGTCCCATTGAGGAAGTCCAGGATAACTCCCCTCATCCCAGAATCCTTACCTCAATTACATCTGCCAAATCTCTTTGGTGTGTAAGGTAATGTAGTCACAGAGTCAGTCAGATAGGATGTGGACATTTTTTGTGGGGGGACCTTATCCATACTACATATACCTCTGTGCCCCTTTTATTCTTTCATTGTATGCAAATATCATTCCTCACAATAGTCACTAGTCTTTATTTCTTACATTAGATTCCATGAGGACTAAGGATTTTGGGGTTTATTTTACCATTTATACCCCAGTATGTGGTGCTGGGTCCAGCATACAGCAAGTCGATATTTCTTTCTTTTTTTTTTTTTTTAAGATTTTATTTATTTACTTGAGAGAGAGACAGTGAGAGAGAGCATGAACGAGGAGAAGGTCAGAGGGAGAAGCAGACTCCCCATGGAGCTGGGAGCCCGATGCGGGACTCGATCCCGGGACTCCAGGATCATGACCTGAGCCGAAGGCAGTCGTCCAACCAACTGAGCCACCCAGGCGTCCCGCAAGTCGATATTTCTTGAATGGATAACCAAAATATATCCAGATCCCAAATAGCCAAATTCCCAACCACAGGCTCGATCTATAACATCATAATGCCATTTTTTCACCTAGTATTACCATTTTATTACAAATATTACTCAGAATATAGTTCCCATAGATTGGTTTTACACTTAAACTGAATAAAATGCCTTTTATGCTTTACCATAACTTAGAAGTTGCTGCACACTCATATGTAATCCACATAAACTATCTTCCAGCTTAGATGATAGTTAAACTGGATCATGACCCATGATAGAGAATTTAGTCACTTGATCCCATTTTTTTTTTTAAGATTTTATTTACTTATTTGACACACAGAGAGAGATCACAAGTAGGCAGAGAGGCAGGCAGAGAGGAAGGGAAGCAGGCTCCCTGCTGAGCAGAGAGCCTGATGCGGGGCTCGATTCTAGGACCCTGGGATCATGACCTGAGCCAAAGGCAGAGGCTTTAACCCATTGAGCCACCCAGGCGCCCCACTTGATTCCATTTTTATTTCTTGTAGCTTACTATGGAAGGAGATAATATGCCATGTTAGAAAAATTATGATTTTCTTTTGTAAAACATTTTGAAAACTCTTGAAAAAAATGAATTGAAAGAAATGACTTTGTTATCTGTTTTTAACCACTTAAGATGTATTAAAGTAGGGAAAATAATGTATTTGGATCTATTTCAGGGTTTAGGGAAATGCACTCTTGTTAGATACCTGTAGCGAAGCAATTTTTATCTGAAAGAAGGTTAGTCCTGGAAGATTGAGATCCCTTTAACACAGAAAAAAATGAAAGCCTTCATCCACAGGTTGCCATGGTTTCAGTTGAGCAAAAAAATGAAATTGGAAGGTCACCAATAAGTTTTGAGCATATTATTTTTTTTTTACAAAAAGAAATCCTATCAATGTGATGTAAAATCCTAACAAGATTTAGAACGATACAGGCAGTTTGAAAATTACAAAACCATTAGTCAATACCATATTAAGCTGATTTATTACCCTCTAGTGCCATAGCCTTTTAGCTGCTGATGGGGATTCAGTTAAGAAATAAGATTATGACTCCTTTCTTGTGGTTTTCACACTCTTTTCTCAGAAAAATAAAGTAAATTAGACAATAAATCATTGTTCATATCACTCTCCAGTAGTACCAATTTAAGAGGTGGATAGTCAGGTTGAAAAAAATCCCCCACCCTCCGGGTATCTGAATTGTGTCCAGTCACTTCCAGGTAAATGATACAGAAGGGTCTTATTATAAGGAAGGAAACCCAATTTGAACTAGATTAAAGAACGAAAGAGAGCTTATTAGAAGGACAACATCTCCTAGATTACATTCTTACAGGTTTGGGATGGGACACCAATATGAAAATCCCAAGGAAGTTTTTAGCTCCCCCTTTGTGAGTTCCTACTTAGGTCACAGACCTCCCAACCCTCTGAATGGTTTATTTGATAACCAAGTAAAGAAAATCTGATGACTGATTTAAATTCATTCAATTACCTTCTTGCTCACCTCTCTGATAGGGATCAGAATAGTATTTGTTGGCAAGAAAGGGTGTAGTTGGTAGACTAATGCCACCCCCCAAAAGGAGTTGAAGCCCTAATCCCCAAGACCTGTGAATATATTTGTTTACATGGCAAAGGGGCATTAAGCTGGCAGATGAAATTAATCTCATGACCTTAAAATTGGGCAATAATCCATGTGTGCCCAATGTAATTGCAAGGATCCTTGAAAGTGGAGAAGGGAGAAAGAAGAGAGACAGAAAGGAGGGCGATAGAAGGGCCAAAGAGGGGTTATGATCCTGGCTTTGCAGGTTAAGGAAAGGAACCATGAGCCAAGGATAAGGGCAGCCTCTGGAAGATGGAAATGACAAGGGAACGGATTCTTGCGTAGAGCCTCCAGAAGGAATGAAACCCCGCCAACACCCTGATTGTAGCCCAGTAAGACCTATGTTGACTTATTATGTGTGGAATATGGGACAATAAATTTGTGTTGTTATAAGCCATCCTGTGGTACTTTGTTACAGTAGCAATTGGGGACTAATATAAAGGGAAACATATGATCAAAGAGCACTTTCTTGAAGCAAAGCTGCAGCCTTGGTTTGCCAGCTGCTTCTTAACAAAATAATTACAATTTTTTTTTAGTTGTCATTTTCATGGGGTGACATTGGAAGAAACTATAGCTTAGTAGTGAGTACATTTCCTCTGATGATAACCATTATAATTTGCATGGCCAGTAGTCTTCTTTCACAGGAGAAATGACTCTGATGTTTTTTTTTAAAAGAAAATGTTCATGTTATTTGAATCAATTGTTGTTCTTTATTCATTTTTTAAAGAACTTGGTATTTAGTTTATCACTTTTTATACTCTGAATGATAAAGATATTGTTTCTGTCAATATTGGGATTAATATTTTCCCAATTAATTGTTTTAATTAAAATATTCTAATCTCTTATGTTTTATAAACCTCTTGAAATTGTATATAGACCTGTTAATATAATTTAATCTTATAAAATCTTCATCATTCACTTCTTCCTTGTTTTAAAATTCTTAATACTAAAATAAATTATTATGTATCATTGACCAGCCTCTCCAGGATTGCTTAGATTTGATGTTTTTCTTGACACTTGACTTTTCAGGGATCTTAGGGAACAGAAGGTTATAAGCAAAAACGGCCTGCAAACCTAGAATGTAATTTGTATTAAGATACTATTTTCTTCTAAGCAGTTACAGTTTTACAGTGTATACCCAGATAGGGCACAGGAATATAGTTGGTTTCCTATTGAGAATTTGAGAAACAAAAATCAAAGGCAACTTTCTTCCTAGGACAAGACTTGTTTTCTGGCCATACTGACAACGGAGGACAAAAACCTGTATTAAACAAGTTTCAGTGCATCAGTGACCAGGAAATAGACTTTTGAGAACCAGCCAATCTGTAATAGCCTCACCTTTCCGAAAGGCTACTAATCAGCAACAGTCACACTCCAGTAATTATGCTCCCATGGCTAAAGATCCACCAGTGCCTAAATACACTGCTTCTGAGGTCTGCCAATCTCAGAAGTTCTCCTTAGCTGAACTATGTGAGGGATCAGCATTTCGCTTTGTCCAGAAATGATTTGGTACTGACATAGGCCTGCCTTGCTTAACTGGCAATACATACAGCTTTTTTTTGTTTGTTTGTTTCAGATAGTGATTGGCGACCTCCTCCTTCGATACTGTTATGGTTACTGTCTCCCACAAGGCAGCTTCCTTTCATCCACGCAACCCTCTTACTCAGGAATGTACACACACACACACACACACACACACACACAAATGGGGTCAAGAACAAACTTAAAATTGGGAATGGAAGTTAAAACGTTAGTTTTTCAGTCTAAATTGTATCTTTGTAGCTTTGAGTAAAGCTTCTGTTTTCTAATTTCTCTTCCATTTCCCGATTCTCTGTAATAAGGAGCCTGAGGATTTAGTTAGGCTTAGCTTACTCTCATGGGATAAAAGGGTACCTTGTACTGACCTCGTGTATGAAAGTATGTATGACTGGTTCTCTTGGCAGCAGGGGAGAGGAGGAATTAGGTTTCATTTATTGTCCTGCAGATCCTCTCTGGTCTCAGATGCACAGGGGCTAGTCTATTGTAATTTTTGGCCTGGTGACCATGTTTAAGAAAGTGATTCTGGATCTGGTATGATGGGTCCATTATATCAGTCATTTGTTCTCTGCATTGCTCTTTTGTCTACCTTGGTGTCATCTGGCCTTCCTAGTCCTTCTGGGTCTTATGAGAGTACAAACATACCCACACAGTAGGAAACCAAAGTTGCCTAAGAGGTAAGTTGCTTCAGGCTCATTTGTCCAGTTCTCTCCCTTTATCACCCTTGTGCTGTCACTGTGAAGGTTTTTGAATGTGGTCTGGATAGAGGCTTATCAGACCCAAGGCTTTCAGATTCCTACAGGCTTTGTCAGAGAAGACTACCTCTGATTCCCCTGACATTCTCAAGATCTCCCATACTTATTTTGATGTTCCTAAGGTGCTCCCTTGGTTGGTTTCACCTTTCACCTGATTTCTGAGTAGGGTGAACACAGCTTTCCCACTACCTTTTTTTTCCATTTCTCACAAACCTCTGAGAAAGAAGGGAAGGTCAGACTTACCACTCCTTTATACCATGAATTTCCCTCAATCGGTGTCTTCCTTCTTGTCCAAAGCAACTAAAATCCATAGCTCAAGTGTAAAAGGGTTACCTTCTCAAAAATATGAGACTCATCTATGATGTAGTCTTCCAAACCCATTTTTACATATAGTAATGGAACCCAAATGAATTTAGAAAGTCCTTTAGTCTCTTGATAAAATCTGGCTTATAAGGTTCTTATCATGCTTTTAACTCAAAGTTGGTTTTGAGTTCTAAAAGCTGACTACTGATCCTTTATTTCTCTTTGTATACCTGTTCCAACCATCCTAATATTTCACAAGTCTAATGAATGCCTCTGAATAGAAGTCATAAGTACAGTAGTATAACAGGTAGAAGAGAATATAGGTATTCTTGTGAAAACTTAATCTCCAGTACAGATTGCTACAAAACCTTTTGCTATAGTATTTTAAAGGTACTCAAAATATGTTCATATGTAATACTTGTGGTTTAAGGTAATCCAAAGCATTAAAGCCCTTAACAGTTTATGGACATGAAGATTGCTCATGATCCCAAAGATTTAGCAACACAGAGGTCACTTATTCACCTTCAAGTGCCATGAATCCCGAAAGTTTAATACCTAATTGGTCTGTTCTCTCCTATGAGACTGAAAACCAAGAGAACATTTAACCCAGATGCAATGTGGATATTTTTGTATAGTGTGTTCGTGGGGTTGAAGGAGACATTAACTCTAAGGTACAGTCACTCAACAACTAATAAAGAGAAACAGTGGAGAGAAAAGTGAAGGGGGTTCCAAGTGGCAAGTGTTTTCTGCTAAGCATTATTGAGGGAATATAAATAAAGCATAAAGTATTACACATTGCAAAGCACACCTAAAATAGTAGAAAGGCATAAACTAGTTTTGATCATATTATTAACCTTTAAATGTAGACATCCGTGAAAAGTGTTGACTTATCTGCCACCATCTTGGATTATTCAGTTAGCTGGAGGTACCAAGAGCAGTAGTCACAGACATTCATTGCATGCTTATCCTGGGCCTGGTGCTTTTTCAAGGGCTATATACGTATATTCATTTTTAATGCCCCAAAACTCTGCCAAACAGATATCTCAGTTTTATAGATTACAAAATTGAAACAGAAAATGGTTAAATAGCTTTTACAGGGACATATGGATAATTGGTGGTGAGGCTTGACTTCTGATTTATGCATTTGACTTCATGCTTTTGATATATAAGCTATAATATTTTTCCAAAGTTGCTAATCTGGTCAGTGGAGAGTTATGGACTTGAAAGTTAGCACAGCTGTGACCAGGTGGCTGTGCATGAAATGTGATGGTCATAGCTTTGGGTATGTTCCCTAGTTATCGGTATGCCATACAACCCTTCATTCTCCCTCATTTAAACAGAAAGAATCTGATATTACCAAAATTTTATCAATGATCATCACTTTGAGAGAATGACAGTTCTGTAAATGATGGTGTTGGATTTTAATGAATAGAGAAAGCCTTAAGGACTCAATCTAAAACTTAATAAACTATAACAAGATATAGGAAGAGACTTCTTTGGAGCCTTAGTCAGCTATGAGAACTATTGTTTCCCATTTGGGAATACTAACTGGTAACTGACTCAGGATACCAGGCGTTGCACTGCTGTTTTGGAAAGATGCCAGGTTTTTTTTGTGCCTGAAGCCAAGCTTATGTCTTCTGCCAGTCTCCCCGTTGCCCAAATAACTGTGGTTCTGTGAAAAGCAAGGCTCTGCCACTATTCAAAGTCCATCCTAGAATCTTAAGGGAGTGGGATGGGAGCAAAAGAGAGGCCATGTGCCCTGGTTAAGCAAAATTGGGTCCCAAGGTTCTTCAGAGTTTTGTGAATAAGCTTGTGCATAATTTTTCTAGAAATATAAAGAAACAATAGAAATAAAATTACCCAAAAAAGCAAAAAGAAAAAAACAAAACCAAAACAAAACCAAAAAAACACACACAAAAAACAAAAAAACAAAACACCACACAGAAGCCCACTATGCATCACAGTCAGGTTGTAGATAGGATAGATCTACATGGGTACATAAGTGCTACAGGTTTCACTTGGGGCTTTATGACCCAGTAGCACTAGTGTCGATAAAATTATTTGTTTATTCATTTATAAAAAAGATTTTTATTTACTTATTTGTCAGAGAGGGAGAGAGAAAGAGAAGAAGCAGTGGGAGTGGCAGGGAGAGGGAGAAGCAGGCTCTTCATTGAGCAAGGAGCCCGATGTGGGATTGGATCCCTTGACCCTGCAATCATAACCTGAACTAAAGGGAGACGCTGAGCCACACAGGTGTCCCAAAAATGAACTTAATTTATATAATGAGGAAGAAGAATCATTGATTGGTGCTGAGAGAACAGAACGTTTTACTATAAGACAAGAGGACCAAAGGTGTATTTTATTCAGGTAAATTTCTGATGTAGCTTGTCTCACATGGTGTAGCCTGTGAGTGGAAGTCAAAGCAATAGCAAAACAAACAAAACAGAGATGAAGAGATGTAGGAGAAGTCCTGAGCTGGCCATTAAGTCATTGTTACATCATCCCCACTAGCAGTCACCCATTAGAGAAAGAATGTTAGGATGGCAGATTGTCCTTCCTTGGAACCTTGGGTTCCAACCTTGAGAAAACCCTCAAAATCTGTCGCTGTGTTGTTGTTGACATTGCTGTTGTTGATACTGTTTCCCCCCCCACCCCCAGACATGATTGTCACAAGGGAATAAGAAAGAGGGGCAAATGTTCTCTGTTTTTGGTTCTTGTTTTGTCTGTATCCACCAAAAATTGAGTTGCAACAGTGCATTTTTTTAGAAGTGCCTTTTGAATATTTAATTTAATTTAGTCATAGGGTGAGGGCATATGAAAAATTTCAAAAAGAATTTTTGGTCAGTTAATATGTTCAAAAAATACTCAAGCACAGGGAGATCACGGGTGGAAAGAGTGGTACATCCCTAACTTAGAATACTGAAAGAGGACCTTATAAGGCTGGAACGCATACAATCCAGGTAATTGATGAATTGTGACCTCTGGCTCTTGTTTCACACAAAACCTTTTTATTGAGCAGGTAGACACACACATGGATTTTCTTATCTACTCTATTCAATATATAAAGAAAAAAATTCTGAAATCCTTTGGTATAGGTAGAAGCCCATGGTAACATGGTAGAGAGAAGTGAACCAGATGACCACATATGATGGAGTCAGATAACCTATATGTTTGAATGGAGTCTCTCCCACTTTATTGCTATATTACCAGCTTTATTACTGTAAGTGAATAGTTTCCTATATTATAAAAGAGTTACAGTACCTCCCTCATGTAGTTGTTTTGAGGACTAGGTATGATAACATGTATAAAATACTTAGCAAAATATCTGCAATCAGTTTAGCAACACATCGTATGTAATAGAACAGTGAGGTTATTTTTATTGTTGGCTTCTGAATGGAACTGTTACTTTTGCTAACCCTTCTTCTGTTTCTCCCTCCTGAAATGAGTCAGACTTACATTCAAATGGCTACATTTCTCAGAGAAAAGAATTGCTCCTATTTGTGAGCACAAGACTGTATTTTTCCAATCAGAGTTTTTAATTAGAGATGAAGATGACTGCACTAGTAGATAGGGTCTCTTTTCTCATCCTCCCTCCGATGTTGGAGGAGGAACAGTGTTGACATCTCAGATGTCAAGAGGTAAGGATATAACTTTGGCCCCTGGAAATATCTTCCTTCGAAATTTCTTCTGCCTATTTTCCCATTATTTCACTTTAGGGGGGCTTCTTTTCTGCTGCCTGCCTTTTAAAAATCCTCCTTTGTTGGCTTATCTATCCTCTGCCTGCCCTTGAACATACCATGCCCCCAAGTAGGTTTCTTAGAAAAGAAAAGGCTCTATGGTCAAATATATTTACATAAATATACTTCAGACAAACTTATATAAATGTTGTGTGCTTCAGCTTGGCTTTAGGTAGTTCTAAAAAATGGCGTGCATCTGAAGTTAATCACAGAGGAGCTCTGGGAGTCACTGGCGTGCAGACTCATGCCCTTTAAGAATCCGCATAGCTGAAGGTAGGCTTGCCATTCTCTTGTGAGAATTAAAGCACCAAACAAAAGCATGCCCCTAAATGGAAATTCCTGTCTGCTCTCAGAATTTAACCTACAGAGGATTTAGCCAGCAGAGAGGGACAGGATTTTTCTCCACAATGTCTATGGATCTAATCGTGTTAAGTAAATAATTGCTTCACAGTTTTTCAGCAGTTGCTTTTGTTTACTCAAGAGAAAAAAATTTAACCTGGAACCAAAAATCCAATTTCTAAAATTGGAAAGATAGCAAAGATCAAATTAAAAAGCAAAAATAAGACATATTTAGTTTGTAAAAAGTAACTTTCTTATGTAACATGGAGAATAATCTATTTCTGCAGATATGCTAACACTTTTTGCAGGAAGTCCTTATCAGTCATATCCTAATTTAGAGATGATGATATCAATAGCACTCTTTTCTATACCATTTCATACAGTTCTCAAATAATAGAACATCTTGGTTATGTACTACAGTGCTGAAATTTTAATTCAAAAAGCTCTCCATGTCTCCTGATATTTTATCTGCCTTTCTTCAGTTTCTTACACAATGGTTAAGATCCAAACTGAGTCACCATAATTTAAGACAATGTCAGAGTCTCTCCACTCTTTGCTCTGTCTGCTTAAGACCTAGCATCTAATAAGCTGTGGAAAATCGGCAGAGTTTAAGGTGAAATCTATAGATGTTGACAGGGATTAATCAATGTGGTCTCTAAGAAGTAGATGGCAGTCTTGCTCAGTCATTCTTTTTTTCTACTTCTGAAGTGTAAGATACTTGGATTTGCTGTTAAAATCAATAGTCTTTTTAAGTGATGCAGCCCTGGGCACTTGAGCAGGTACATGAGCCAATCCAGTTATATTATTTATTTGGAATATTATATGGCCATTTCCAAATGTCCTTGAATGCCACCATCATCACCACCAAAACCTAAAGGAAGGAAACATGAAAGAAACATTAGAAAATGCAAAGTTTGCAATTACCTTCTATTACTGCTAGTAGTATTATTATACTTGTACTCATTCTGTTTTAAGAGTGATCCTGTCCGATGAAGCCTTGTGCCTTAAAATAGATAGAGAAGTAGGAGAAAGTCCTTTTGGTTGAGATAGAGAAGTAGGAGAAAGTCCTTTTGGTTGAGAGGACCTGTTAGTTGAACTGGTAGGGAACAACACCTAGGGTCTTGATTTGGAAATTTAGGAATAGGTGCCCTGTTAATCTGATTTTTTTTTTTATTGCTACAAAACATTTTGCTCTCACTAATATTGTTCAGTAGATTATCTTTTTTTTTTTTTTTTTTTAATGCCCTGGTTTCTTAAAGTGCAGTGAAGTTGTTTTTGTCCTTCTAGTAACTTTTTGAATCTATTGTTTTTTCAATAAGGTATGTTTAAAAGAAACAAGATTAGAGGGTCTAGTTTATTAAAACTGTTCCCATGTTTTTATATTTTCCAAATAGGATACCCTTATGCAACACTTAAGGGATTTTCTACTTTTTTCTTAATTCAGTGATCTATGGAGGTGGGAGGCTGGTAGCTCTCCATATGGCTAACGCTTTCTATTCTTATGAGTTTGTATGTTCAGCCATTGATATATAATTCTGTATTATACCCCTGGGCTAATATATAGAGAGCTCATGGATATAATCTCTGTGGTAGGAAAAATCAATAAGCCAAACATACCCCTATGTGACAAGGAGAGGAGGAGTCACATAGGAGTAGGACCTAATTTTTGAGAGGAAGTAGAAAAGTTAGAGAATAAATCCTACATGAACTGACATATAGACCAAGGTCTGAAGAGCCAGAGGGAGTTAGAAAGAAGTAGGTTAGCATTTTAGAAGGAATAAAATTGAGTGTACAAAGGCATCTCTGATTGAAGTTCCTCCATTTCCATTTCTGATAGGACTAATACAATTATGACTTTACCTTTAATGTCAAACCCAATCCATTATTACAAAAGCTAATGGAATAATTTTTCAGAAATCAAATCTGATAATATCACTACCATGGTTACAAATTTTCAATAGCTCACAGTAGACAGGGGCAGAAAAGGCAGTCTTTATGAGTCCTGTTATGATTTTGACCAATATTCTATTAACCCCTTTTGAGAATGGTTTTTATGGACTTGAAAATCATTAAATGATATTAACTGACATTGATGGGCTAAAAGAAGTAGTTCTTTAAATCCATTAGCTTCATTTATTGTAGAAATGTTGAACCCAAATATCTTCATGAATTTAATAGCTGTATTAACTAGAGGAATGTTGACAATATTGTACATTACATTATTTGATATTCTTTCTATGGTGACTCCTCTTTTTTTCCCTCGATGAAGGCTTTTAAAAGAAATACCTCTCTGGTTTCAGAGTCAGAAAAACCTATTTCTTCAGAGGAACTTTTTGATTTCCTCTCCTTCTGTACCTTCTGAATCATGTAACTATTTAATCTCTTTGACTGGTCTGATTGAATGCTTGGAATCTGAAATATTTTATCTCCCATTAGGAGATATTTAGGATGTTAATGCTTTTTTTAAAAAACTGATAGTATTATTTGATTTTATCTTATTTCCCCATCATAATTTCTCTTGACCTCATTTTTTCTCATCAGTTTTATTTCATATAGGTAAAGCATAAGAGATTTTGAAATGGATGTGTTAAATATTCTCAAACAGCGTATTACTTGAGGAAGGTAGGGGATGGGAAGGGAAGGAAGGAGAAACCTACCCAGTTCTCCCAACTTTAAAACTTTCAAAGGATGAAAATAAAGGAGGAGCAGAAAAAAAGACAAAGAAAAACTACTGCTCTGCACTCGCATGATACATGTAATGTACTAGGCTTTACCCATTTCTGAGATAGATTTTTTTTTAAAGATTTTTATTTATTTGACAAAGAGTGACACAGAAAGAGAGGGAACACAATCAGAGGGAGTGGGAGAGGGAGAGGCAGGCTCCCTGCCAAGCAGAGAACCCCATGAGGGGCTTGATCCCAGGACTCTGGAACCACGACCAGAGCCTAAGGCAGGTGCTTAATGGCTGAGCCACCCAGGCTCTCCTAAAATAGATCTTTTATGAGACAACTTTTACAAAGCAAGGAGATACCCAGATTTAGCCGCTTAGCTGAAAGAGACCTTTGTTCAAAATTTCTTTTCTTTCTTTCTTTCTTTCTTTTTTTTTTTTTTAAGTTTTTTTTTATTTATTTGACAGAGAGAGATGGCCAGAGAGGGAACACAAACAGGGGGAGTGGGAGAGGGAGAAGCAGACTTCCTGCTGAGCAGGGAGCTCAATGAGGGGCTTGAACCCAGGACCCTGGAATCATGACCTTTACCAAAGGTAGTTGCTTAACAACTGAGCTACCCAGACACCCCGTTCAGAATTTCTTGGTGAGAGACTGAATCCCATATTCTCAGTCCAGATGATTCCATAGTTGCTCACTGAACCCCTCAAGATCTAGAGAAGGTCACATAGTCTGACCCTAGCTAATTAGAACATCTCAACCCACAAGCAACATTGATTTGGAAGTAAATTCAGGACTCAAGGCTAGCCAGTCAGAGCCCTCTGAGAGATTTCTCATGGGACTTCAGTTGCAAATGTGGGAAGCTTAGAGCAGCTGTTGGTTCATGGGTTTCCATCTACTGAAGCCTTAGAATTAGGCTACCACTATAGGATGGAGAGCTGAAAACTAATGGAAGGGAACTTAAACAAATGCAATTAGAGTTTCTAGTTACATAAGCCATTGGTTTTCTTTATTACTTAAAATAGTTTGAATTGGGTTTTGGTATTTGCGAAATTAAGTGTCACAACTAACAAAACTCATATATAGGTCATTGAATCAAACAGGAGAAAAGGGCCTTAGAACCAAATAATAATAATACCCAAGGATTAGAGGATGTTTCCTTCCCTCTGTGTTCGATGAACAAACTTTTATGTTCTTGATATTTAGATGTGCACATGATTTTTTCACTCATCTATAATCTAAGGACTTTTAATCAGTTTGCTTATAGTTCTGACCTTTTTGATCCATGTATCTAGGCTCTGAAAGGGGAAAAAAAGACCTGAACATTCCCTCATGGAAGATATTAAAGACATTCATTAAACTGGAACTTCAGCAGAACCTAAGGTAGCCAGTGTTCTGACAACCACAGCCCAGATGTGCTGATTTTACTTCATAAAATTTTGAGGTTTTGAACTATAAACAGGCCTATCTGATGACATTTCTCTTTGTATTTCTCTGATACCATTATCCAAATTTAAGATCTGACTCTACATGATAGTGGTCTTTGCATACTCATATAATCCATCTATTTATAATTTTACTTTTTAAAGGCCGTGGTTAGTGATGAAACCACCAAATTTCACAGTTCACTTTAGGAATCATTCTACCTCAGTTTTCTAGGTATGGTATACCAAATATAAATGAAATAAGTAGAAACTATGTATGCATTATAAGCACAGGTTTTCCTCATTGCCTGTATCTTTCTTTTTTTGAATTAAAAAATATAGAGGGGCTGTTCTTCTTTTATGTCCCTGCCTATTTTTCTGTCCCAAACCCACACATTCTATTAATCTGAATGTTCCTTTTTAATATCCCCATTGTATAGACCTAGGCTCTTCTCCTTTTAATGCACTATTATCTTGTATTTTTGCTGTCTGCCACTTATGTGTTCAGAAAGCCCTCCCATCTCACTCTGCATTTATCTTATTATAGAATTAAGCCCTTGAAGTACACAGTTTGTTTAATATGACATAGTAGTACTCCCATCAACAATTTCCTTTTCAGGTGTAGCATTATAATTACTGTGAAGGGTTTCATTATTAAATCAAGCTCACACTAGTAATAGATCTTACCTAGCATCAAACTATAGTAATGATTCAAATGCTATAGGTAAGCATAAAGAAGAGCTGCAGTATTTGTTTCTTGGAGGAGCTCAATGTTGTCAGGTATTCATTTTCTAGTAAATTGTGATAAAATTTTGCTTTTGGATTAATAGTAATTTTTGAGAGTTTAGGGACTCCCCCATTTTATACAGTGTTAATTGCACACATAGTAAAATGCTCACTTGACTACCACCTATTCTCCAGCCAACCATGCTTATTGTCTTTTTACAGTAAACAATATAGATTATAAGCATGTTTGTAAGATGAGCTCTTAGAGATCATTCATCACTCATCTCCTTTAGGTATGAAGGGAACAGATTGTGGGTCTGTGGTCAACTCTCCATGTCTAATCACCTAACGTAAAGCCTAGAATATATTTGGGGATTGGTAACAATATTCTATATGGAGAACCAACTCTTTAGTATGCATTGTGACATAAATAGAGGCTCACTGACAACTAAAGGAAGGCCCTTTATCTTTACAGAATTCATAGTGTAGTGGAAGCACCATATAAATAATACATATTTTTATGTGATAAATACATTTATAAATAATATGTTTATTATTACAATGTGCATTATGCCAAGTGCTAAAATTTATGCTAAGTTATTAAAACAACAAAGGTGAGGGATACCTAAATCAGATTGCAGAATTCGTAACACCGTCTTGAGGAAAGGGTATCTAAAACTGAGTCGTGAAGGAAGTATAATGACTTGCCTAAGAAGAAAAAGATAGTCGTTCCAGACTCAGAAAACAGTGAGTGTAAAAGAAACAAGATGGGAATAAGCTGAGTGAATTATGGTGGGAATTGCTATGCTGAGGGCAGAAAGGGTTTGTGAGAGTTCAGAAGAAACCAAGGAATGAAGTAGGGTCTGAATCTAAAGTGTTTATTTTCATTTCGAAACTACGGGTAACCAATGAAAAAATTTAAGGTCATAAGGGACATACACCTAGATTTTCATTTATTCCTCCTGTATTTTCTATTTAACTATTAATTTATACATCCCACAAATACTTGCCGAGAGCCAATCGTTGGCATAGAGGTTATTTTTACAAGTATGAGTAAATGGGACAAAATTCCTTCTCTTTTTGATATTATACATAAGTAAATAAGAGAAATAATTTAAAAGTAACACATATTCGTTATTATAAAATATGACGTTTGTGACAAGCACAGCTAAGCATCTCTGAGAAGAAATATACTAGGTGGGAACTATCTAGTACAGTTTGTCAGTGAAGGCTGTTTTGTGGAAGCTGCATCAAAATTGGTGAATGAAAGAAGAGGAAAAAGTCTTTGGTGATTCTGCATGACAGGTAGGGAGAACTTCATGAACTTCTAATGAAGGAAACAATTTGATATGTTTAGGAGCACATGGAGACAAGAAGAATTAGGAACAAGTCAGGAAGCTTTTATAGTAATTGAGGTGGGGAGAAAATAATGAGGATATCGATAATAAAAGCTAATATGTCTGAAGTGTCAAGTTTGAAACACATACAATTGCTAGTATGCAACTGTCTGACCTATCGAAATGGCATTGTTGCTTGGTTCAGCCTGTATTATTAGATACTATGCTAGGTACTTGAATACATAATCTCATTTAATATTCAGTAAGACCATATGAGGAGCTATTGCTCATATTGTTACAGTAAGAAAACTGAGGCTTATTGAAATGAAGTAGTTGGTGCAGGGACCCATGGCTAGTAAGAGGTTGAGTCAGTCAAGTCCCAGAAAGTTTCAGGAGGTATATCCCTACAGAATAATATGAGGAACTATTAATAAAAGGACTATTTGCAGAGGGATTTATATGGTTTCTGGAAACCAAAAGAGATAGTTTGGTAATCCAGGAAGAGCATGAGCCAGTGGTGACACACTGCAAGGCCTCAAGGGGCAAGCTGAGTGTTGACTCAGAAAAGTAACTGTATGTAAAAGATTGCCTGACAGAAGCCGTGGCCTTTGGTGCAGATACAAATCCAATCTATAGAGACTCACTAAGAGATAAATGAGCTAATAAGTACTCCAGAGTTGACTTTCAATGCAGTTCCATTCATTGGACTTCCAACCAGAAGTCAGAAGGCAGGGATGCCTATGGATATAGTCCATAAAGATCCACGTCACAGAGCAACGTAGAGGAGGTTTGGGTGGTCCTGCAAGGGACTGGGAGATAAGGGATACCCAGCATTGTGGTGCAGCCAGGTACCAAACTGAGCTCATGATAAAAAGCATGGTTTGATATATTGCTTGGTGGTCTGAAGTAAACAGTAGAAGTACAGATAGTGAGGATGAAGCAAATAGAAAAACAAATATGGGAGCACTCTGCAGAAACTTGCAGGGGGTAAGAAGAATCTAGCATGAGTCTAAAATCTTTGGCTTGAGTGACTGGGTACATAGTGACGGTATTAAATAAAATAAGGACAAATGGAAGAGGCAGAAGTTGAATTTGGAGGGTGTTTAGTTGTAGTGTCTATGAATCATCCAGCCTAGTGGATAGATGGAGAGGGAAAGAGAGAGAGAACATTTCAGAGATAGTTTTGAATTAGAGATTAAGATTTATAAGTCATTAGAGTAGAATTTTGGTGGCTGAGATTTGGGATTAGATTGTAGGTACCCAGGATAAATATATAGAAAGAAATTTACAGAGAACCAAGATAGGAAAGCTAGGCTGCATTAAATCCTAGGAGGCAAATAAAGGAAGAGGATCCACTAAAAATCATTTTTCTACTGGATAGTTTTTTTTTAAGATTTTATTTATTTGTTTGACAGAGATCACAAGTAGGCAGAGAGGCAGGCAGAGAGAGAGAGGGAAGCAGGCTCCCTGCTGAGCAGAGAGCCTGATGTGGGTCTCGATCCCAGGACCCTGGGATCATGACCTGAGCCGAAGGCAGAGGCTTTCACCCACTGAGCCACCCAGGCTGGATGGCTTTAAACTACTGGATAGTTTTAAACTAAAAAACAAAATACAGGATAAAATGGTATTGCCAAAAAGAAGCAAGGAGAGAATTATTGAATGATGGTTCACTTCTAATTCTAAAAAAGTTAGAAATGTTAGTACTAAATATAATTGGTTAAAATAATGGACATACACTGACTACAAACATTTATTGGAATTTGCATGGTCTTTGATCCTTCTACCTAATGCAGAGGTGGAAAGTTTAGACCAGTCAAGAAGGTCAACATAGGGCCCAAGTATGGCAGACTGACAAAGGTAATTAGCATAATATAGATGAAACAAACGAAGGAAGGATACCAAAGCTAAAAGTCTAGGGATACACTGTGGTGAAGTTTTCCAAGAGAATGGTAGCCACATAAAAGTCAATGAATAAGAAAAGCTATATAACGTGAAGATAATTTGGTAAATGCCTTGAACACTTATAGGGGATATTATATCTTCTCTTGACCTAATTTTCCTTCTTTAAGAAGAAAGAGTAGAACAGGCTGATGAGCTAGATTTTCTTTTATTTTATATTTTTAAAGATTTATTTATTTGTTTGAGGGAGAGTGTGAGCAGGGGGTCAGGCAGAGGGAGAAGGACAGAGAATCTCCAGCAGAATCTGCACTGAGTGTGGAGCCTGAAATGGGACTCAGTCTCAGGAACCAGACATCATGACCAGAGCTGAAGTCAGGAATTGGAAGCTCAACTAGCTGAGCCACCCAGGTGACCCAGATGAGCTAGATTTTAAACTATAATTTCCCTGCTAACTTATAATAGTATATGTCTCATTACATCATATTTAATATTCTATTTATTAAAAGGAAGTAGCATGTTTTAACATATTATAGAAATGAACTTAAAATAGGTATACTTTTTAAGGAAATTAGCTATGAACTTAACTTGATGAAAGCCAATTAAATAACAAAATGCTATTGTTATGGTCTCTTTACCTAGGATATGATAAAAATTCAAACACACAAGTTTTATTGTATATTAAGAATGCTATTGGACTGGGTCCCAGAGAATGCTATTTAATGCTTATTATTACTGATGAGTAAAACTTATTTTTCCCAATTAGCTGGACAGCAATATGAAAAAGTTAACAGCACGGCTAATTACAGACTGGGAAGAACATTTCTGACCAATCTAACATATATTCAAAAGCACTAAATATAAATTCTCAAAATAAATTTGGTACCTATATAGGAAAGAAACTATTTGTTGCATTCTAACAGAACTCCCTACAGTTCCGAGATACAATTAAGACCTTCCTCTTCTACCGTAGAATTGGCCGTTATAGTAAATACTCAGGGCTTTGTTTTGAAAAGCATGTTCTTGAACAAATAGATTTCATCTCCAAGACTAATTTCTCATTTTCCTATTTCTAAATTCTTGTTCCTAAATTCATATTTTTTATTTTTATTTTGCCTTTAACAGACATAACTACCCTAAGGTGCAAATATAAATGACCATTTAAATTTGCACTTAACAATAGTTCTTCCCCAAGCTGATAAATTATACGGGATGATGATTTTTGAGGGTCTGAAGTATAATTTTGGATAAAATTTACAGGAAATAATTTTGCTTAATTCACTATAATGTTCAAACTCATTATGGTTGAATGGCCACTGGCCACCGAGTGATTAGTTGACTGGACAATGAATACCAATACTTGGAGAAGCATAAAAATTAACCTTTTAGCCAAGATTCTTTTTTATTGTTATTGGGTGCTGTACAGTGTATGACGGTTCAGCTAGTATTCCTCTCCTACCCTGTCCCTTCCTCCAAGGCATGAATATATTCTCTGCCCATTGATTTAGACCATAGGAAAAAGATTCACTTTACAAAGTAGGCAGAAGTAACAGTGTGTGAATTTTAAAATAAGAGCAAAAGAGACTTCACAAGCTGTTGCTTAACCATCTGGGAGCTTTTGTGAGTGCAAGTATGAGAAAAATACTCCACAGGTAGCCCCTGCCCCTCTTTTCTGGGCTCAGAATGAGACTCCTAGAGAAAACCTGAAATTTACTTAGACCTGGAGCAGACTCCTCCGGATGAACCACAGATCTACAGTTTGAAACAGAACTCCATGCCCCAACACCTAAGTATTGGAAAAAGGGAAATCAAGTGTTGTGATAAGCCACTGCATTGGGGAGTATTTTCTTATGGTACATTACAGAAATTTCTGGCTAAGATTGTGGGGAAAAGAAAACAACCAACTGTTCATTCAGAATGAATGTTCACTCATTCAGAATGATTTAATGAAATTCTATGGATTGAGTACAAAAAATATTTGTAACCTTTGATAAAGATTTTAAGAAATATATGTTACCTGATTTACATGAATAGTGTCATGTAATTGCTAAATGATAAGCAGAAAGCAGAACACCTGTTTGTATGTCTTATTTCTCAATTACAGCATTGGTGCAGTCTTTTAGATTCTCCTATATATGTGAGTATTGTGCCAACTCTAAAAAAACAAGACATATTTTTACTAGTATTAAGTGCCCTGCTTCAAAAGACATCACTGAAACTAAATTTGGAAGCTTTTCCTTGGTTACTTTTTGTAATCAAGGTATTCCTTTTTGAGATTGTGTATTAGATTATTACTGTGACTGTAACAAATTCCCACAAACTTACTAGCTTAAAGCAACACACATTTATTATCATTAGCTAGTTCAGGAATGTTATATCTGTCTTAACTGGCTAAAATCCAAGTGTCTGCAGGGCTGCATTCCTTTTTAGAGTTTCGAAGGAAAATCTGTTGCCTTGACCTTTTGAGTTTCTGGAGGTCACCCACATCCTTGGCTCATGACCCTTTTTTTCCACTTCTAAAACCAGAGATATTGGGCTAAGTCTGTTTCCCACTGTAATCTGTTTTTCCTAGTCTTCTTCCCTCTTCCAGTTACAAGGATCTGGGCTCACGAAAATAATCCAGGAAAACCTCCCATCTCAAGGTCCCCCAACAAGCAATCTTAATTCCATTTTATTTTTTTTCCTCAATTAGTTAACATACAGTGTAATATTAGTTTCAGGTGTACAATATAGTGATTCAACACTTACATGCAATACCCGATGCTCATGAAAGTGCCCTCCTTCGTCCCCCATTTAACACATCCGCGCTGCCCACCTCCCCTCCAGCAACCCTCAGTTTGTTCTCTATAGTTAAGATTAATTCCATTTTAAACTTAATTCCCCTTGATCACATAACCTAATATATTCTCAGGTTCTGGGGATTAGTGTGTAGATATCTAAGAAATTCTGCTTATAATAGATTATATCATTATAAGTAGATTGGGCTAATAGTGATATCAGAACAGAATACTGTTTTACACACACAGAGACACACACACAGTAGTATAGCACCTTGGTTTGCTTTATATAATCTATAGTGGACTTTCTAGTATTTCCTTATCTGTGTTTGTTTGTTTGTTTTAGTTTTTTCTTTCTTTCTTTTTTTTTTTTTTTTTTAAGTACTCTCTACATCCAACATGGGGCTTGTGCTTACAACCCCAAGATCAAGACTCACATGGTCTCTGGACTGAGCCAGCCAGGCACCCCTGTCTTACCCGTTTTTAAGCTGCATGTATTTTGGGCAAGACATTGGAACTTACTAAACTTTTAATTTTATCATGTATCATTGGGGATAATGGTATAATGACATTATTATTTTGTTGTGAGAATTAAATGCAATAATATACACAAGGGTCTTTGTGACTGTCTGATATACATTGTTGCCTTGACCTTTTGAGTTTCTGGAGGTCAGAATAGAATAGAATCTGCTATACTAAACTATTTATATCTTTTGTTTAGCTGGAGATTAAGTATTATGTATATTTGTAATAATTGGGTTGTTCTTTGCTACTATACTGAATACTTCTTCTGGCAGGGGAATTTCAAATTATACATTTGGCTGTATATGAAGAGCATAGAAGCCAAAAAAATGAAGCTCATAATATTTACACTCTGAATCTGCATTAATCTGAATCATCATAGGATCAAATCAGAATGCATGCTCATTTAATACTACCAATATTATTTCCAATTACATTTGTCTCTGGCTAATCTCAAAATAGAAACCTAATATAAAAATGTTGATAAGTGGAGACCACATTTTATTGATTTGAAAATAAATACAAATAAGATTTTTGAGGTTCTAATATTGCTTGATAGTAATGATTCATTCTTTACAGAAGAACTAACTGAAAATCAATTTCAAATTAAACTATAATTACATGTAGAGTGTTATTAAGGTATCAGTCTTGGTTAATGACAATTTCCTCAAGATAAAATCTGACCATTTATTTTCTTAACCTGCGTGATGCACAGAGATTCCTGTAGGACACACAGAAACTCTGGTAAAACTTAGCTCTACAGCCATATAGACTTAGAGAGTTAAGTGGCTCTAGAGAGTGTTATTCTTACTTCCTTTTAAGTCAAATTTTAGGGACTTCTGGGTGGCTCAGTTACTTGAACATCCAAATCTTAGTTTTATCTCAGGTCACCACCTCCGAGTTGTGAGATTGACCCCTGCATCTGCTTGGGATTCGCTCCCTTTCTCTCTCCCTCTGCCTGTGCTCTTCCCCCAGTCCATGCCCTTTCACTCACTCTCTCTCTAAATCAAAAAAATTTTAGGTAGAATAAATTGTACAGCACTACACATTCTAGGATTCCATGCTGAGTATTTTCCAAATTCTTATTCATAAGAAATAGCTATTTTGGAAACACAAGTTGGTGCTTTAAGTTGAAGAGAATTATGTGGGATTATACACTTTGTAATCCTAAAAGTTTACAAAATTAACTCTGCAGACATTTTTAAGAGCCACTGAGGAATGAAAGGTGCTGGAGAAAGATAGTAAGAAAACTCTCAGATTTCCATTAGCCTGAATTTTCTAGTCCCAGGTAATTAGTACTTCATTTAAGAATTATTTTTGTGTATATTGTTAATAATGACTCAAAAATAACAACACAACAGCTGTGTTAAAGTGGAGACTTATGGTTTAATAAAATTATTAAGACATTAGTGCAGTGGAGGTAGTTTTATGACATCTATACTCCTGGCAATAGACTGACTGAAAAGAGTGAACAACAGCAGCAGCAGCAGCAGCAAGAAAAAACAAAAGAAAGTTCTATAAAGGAGGTGGTAGGTGGCTAGTAATTGGTTTATTGGAATACTTAGATCACAGAACTCTTTCCTTATTGGGCTCAAGAGCAGAGAGTTCTGTGCAGAGTCCATCAGCCCTAAAGGAAAGACCTAAAGGTACTGCCACCAGGATTTCCCCCAAGGAATCTTTATTTATATGGACCTAGGATAAAGCCTAAATTTGTTCAGCTCCTTCCACATATTCAAAGAGTTTTAGTTTGCCGGTTACAATTACAGGCCGGTGGCCGAGTGGTCCCACAAAGTTTCAGGCACAGAATATGATAACTGAAAAGGAAACAAGAAAGGAGGAGGAAGACAACAAATTAAAAGTACCAACAAAGGAAAAATTTTAAAAAAAATGTTTCTTGGAGGGATAGATACCACACAAAGAATAACATTTCAGTATCAACAGAGAAATAAGAGACGGTAACACATCCATGACATTAGATCAATGTTAGAAAAAAAGAAATCTTAGGAAAAAATAAATAGTTTGCAGATTTCCCAACACAGGCAAAACTAGCCTCATCATGCCTCCACTCAGTAGAGAGAGATGAATGCTAAGTCTCCCCTGGAGCCCCTCTCCAAGGTCTAGGTCATAGGCCAAGAGGGCCCCTCTTCTGAACTCCAGAGACAGCAGCATCAATTTAGTAGTGTCTACCTCTCTGAGATCAGGGTATCCAGTATGTGAGACCCCTCCAGTCTATTTCTAATCTTTCATTATTCCAACCTCTTACCTTTGTTCCTTTAGCCCTACGGTGGTTGCCACTTCTGCACTCACAGACTTCGTGAGGTTTCTTCCCCCAACCTTTTCTGCTATCTAGTTAACAGACTTTGAGCTAATTTTCTGCTACATTGTAATCTATCCAAAAAAGAAAGTAATTTCTTTTTTCCTAAACAATTCTGCCTGACACTACCTGCCCATAGCCAGAAAAATGAAAATCTCAATGGATGAGTTGGAAGATAAAAGTATGCAAATCCCAAAGAGTAGAGCAAAAGACAAAGGAAATGAAAGTAGGAAACTGCTGGATTGTTCTGGGAAGCCTGATGGCTGAATAGTAATATTTTTAGAAAGAGAAAAGAGAAGCAATACATGAGAGGAAATAAAGCAAATATTTCAAGAAATTTTCCAGAACTCAAGTGTGTTAATTTCCAGACCAAAAGAATCCACTGAGTGCCCAGTACAATAGATGAACACAGTCCCCCTCTCCAAATAACATCATGAAATTTCAGAATACTGGAGACAAAAAGAAGTTCCCATAAGATTCCTAGGCGGAAAAATGGATGTCATACAAAGGATGTGTCATCAGACTGGCTTTGGACACCTCAACAGTGACACAAGGACAAAAAGAGGCATCAGAACAGTGCATCAAAAATGGAACCTAACGGGCACCTGGGTGGCTCAGTGGGTTAAGCCGCTGCCTTCGGCTCAGGTCATGATCTCAGGCTCCTGGGATCAAGTCCCGCATTGGACTCTCTGCTCAGCGGGGAGCCTGCTCCCTCCTCTCTCTGCCTGCCTCTCTGCCTACTTGTGATCTCTGTCTGTCAAATAAATAAAATCTTTAAAAAAATAATAATAATTTGCCAAAGGATGCCCTCCAGCTACACAAGCCTGTGAGTGAGGAGGGTGGAGGAAATGGTGTTCAGAGAACTGGAGTCCTGACATGGGAAAGAGTCACAGGGAATTTCCCCATTGTCCATGAAGAATGTTAGAAGGTCATGTGTACAGTGCACGAAAAGAGCACCAGTCCTGATGAAAGCCTGATAATATTACTCTTAATTTTGTTAAATATGTGATTTAACAAAAATTTGTGCTGGGACAGTGACGGATGGTTGAAAGAACGGAAACAGGGATAACAGCGTGAACAGCTGATCTGTCACTTACCTAAAGAAGAAAACAATAAATGTAAGCATCCCTCCCGAGTTGGATGTGCATGTGCATCCACATGTGTGTGTTTTCTCCGAATTTATCAATATGTTTTAAAGGAGATACGGAAAGATTGAGATCTAAATGATGACTGCGTTTCTACTGAAACTTGAAGTTTGATTATATTGATTAATAAAGATGAACATACACATGTGTTACTGCAATATGGAGATATAAAAATGCCAGATAAAGTAGATGAAAAGACTCAAAGCTATTTACTTGCAGGACAGAGGAAATGGGATGTGGGTAAGGAGGCAGGACGTTGTCCTATTTTTATTTTAACCTTGGAAGTCACATTTAATTAGAAGTTATGTGTGTTACTTGATAAAAGTAGACAAGAATTAACAATACTAATCTTGGGGTGCTTGGCTGGTGCAGTCCGTTAAGCGTCTGACTCTTGCTTTCAAGCTGGGCCTTGATCTCAAGGTCAGGCTCTGTGCTCATTGGGCAGTCTGCTTGTTATTCTCTCTCTCTCTCTGCATCTCCTCATACTCTCTCTCTCTCTAAAATAAATGACTGAATCTTAAGAAAAATAATCTTATACAGCAAGTTGATTTATTTTGTTAATCTCTACTGTACTTACTTATTTATGGACAAAATTGTAGATTTAGCTATAGGTTTTTAAAACGTGCAATTAAAGGAAATAATTAACCACCCAAGATGCTCTATCTGCATGAAGATAAATGGATAGAAATTTCCAAATATCCAAACAAAACACTGGATCACTGACTAGCACTGTGTCTGATGCAAGGTATTCCTGTTGTTTTTTGTTTTTTGTTTTGATACAAGATATTCTTACAATAAATGTTCAAGTAAATAAACTAATAATGCCACTTCTTATTCACAGTCTTTGTTAGTACTCTAGTGTACTTATGGTTTGATCATTGCTTCTGATTCAGTTCTGTGTGCTATGAGAAGGTAGAAAAAATGCGTACCGAGGGCCCAGCTCCCAAACAGTTCTTCTCAGTATGGTAAGACTCATTGCATTTAAAAATGCACATTTATAAACACATGAAATAGACTCATTGAGATTCATTAATTTACTCATTTTTTCACAGAACATGGAATAAGTACCTTAGTAGACATTATTCTCAGATGAAAGGATGAAAAGTAGGTCACAGTTCCCGCCTTACAATGATCCATGGCATGTTAACTACAAACAACTACATGACATTCTCTTTCACTTTTAATACAAAACAATTCCATTATTCTCACTTCCAACGTGTCAGAATATTCAGAGATTTAATAATATGTCAAAAGTCCAGTATTTTTCAACTATCATCATTGGGATATGAACTTAAACTTGAAAGCAAGAGTTTTGCAACAGCAAATTATCTTTAATGTCCTCAGAAATAATCGTTTTAAACATTTATCAATTGTTAGCAGATGTTGTTCTTCTAAGATTAACTCTGTATGTGTTACCATTGAACATTTTTAACGAGGTTAATACAGTTAAATGCATAGATAGAAGTTTGATTATCCCTGAAATTCCAGAGGGTTATATTTAGCATATTTCTATGAAAAATGCCACTAATGTCAGCAGTTAGAGCACATTGCAACTCCTGTGCCCTTCATGTTTAAAATGCCATTAGACAAGTTTTCTATTTTTAAGTATTCTAAATGATTTAAAGTAGCTTCGAATTTAGAACCTAAAACTTTTTAATGCTATAGAGTCAAACTACATAATTTTTTTTTAAAAGATTTTATTTATTTATTTGACAGAGAGAGATCACAAGTAGATGGAGAGGCAGGCAGAGAGAGAGAGAGAGAGAGAGAGAGAGGGAAGCAGGCTCCCTGCTGAGCAGAGAGCCCGATATGGGACTCGATCCCAGGACCCTGAGATCGTGACCTGAGCGGAAGGCAGCGGCTTAACCCACTGAGCCACCCAGGCGCCCATCAAACTACATATTTTATTAGTGAAAAGAAAGAAGTCAAGAGGAAGTAAAAGACTGATGAAAAGTCAGAGAGCAGGTGTTGTCATTTATGGGATCACATCCACACGTGTTAATACCCAGTCCTGTGTGACTTGGACCAGAGAGGATGAAAGGGAACATTAAAGAATCACTATCAAGACTCTATTTTCAATACAGTATGTTGCTAGATTTTGTTTCATAATAATTTTGTTATAAAGTCTTTGTAAAAATGGTGAAGGCCCCAACTACTTTTATTAGAAAATATTTATGCTACAATAATGAGAAAATAGGTATTTTAGAAAAGTTAGATGAGTCAAAGTGGGTTATTTTTAAAACTGATTAGCACTTGCAGCATTAAGGCTTAATTAGCTATACATAAAGCCCAAGAATAAATCATAAAATTGGGCTTATTAAAAACGTGAGATATATAGCATGTCATGTGTGATTATGAAAACACATAAATAATAATGCATTGTCAAGGTTACATGCATGTGTTATTATATAACATATTATAGTGAGTGCCCATGGTGGTGAGTGAGGTAGTGAGGAAATACACATGGTGGAGGGGAAGAAGAGAGAGTGAACATGAGGATAAATGGACAGACATCAAATAATATTTTAACAAGGATGGGGTCTTGCATAGCAGGCTAATCTGATAAAATATGGTTAACTGCATTCTTTGCACCTGAAGTCTAAAAACAAAATAAAATGCAAAAACTTCTTAATATATTCTTTAATATATTTATATCTGCATAATAAATAATTTATTTAGATTTTTTATGTTTATATATTTATATTAAATGTATATTTTTAAAATTAATATAAGTATTTAAATAAACACCACATTTATAAATATTTAATATATTTGCATTCTATCAAACTTCACTCTGTCTTAGAACTTAAGAATATTCATGAGAATGAAAGTAACATGGCTGATAAAAGAGGCTTTATATTGGAAAGCATACCAGTTTTTAAGGATGTATGTATGCCTCATATATTATTAGGTAAATAGAAAATTAATAATTTAATTATGATAGAACAGTTTTTGCATAAATATGTAAGATCCTGATGACAATAGAAACCAAAATGAAAAGTTTCTTTAATATATAGCTGTTTGATTGAGTATTGAGAGGTAGTTGACTTCATATTCAGTGTAACTGTGGCCAGCCCTATTTCCTGTACACTTGTATAGGCCTATTACAGTAGTGGCAGGACCAATTAGCATGCTTTTGGACATGTGTAACAGAATATCTAACAGTGACTATATTAATTAATAATATGGTGCAGTATGGTGATAGGTAATTGGATCCTTGGAATGAGCACTGGTCTGGCCAGTCAGTTCTACTCTCAGAGCCTCATTCTGTTTATGTGAAAAATAGTGATATTAGATTATACAAGCTCTTAGGTTCAAATTAAATTTCTGTAATTCAATTGCATTCTAATAGTATTGGCCATTTATCAGAATGTTTTAAGGTTGTATATCTGATTTCCTAACCTTGATTAAGGCAAGTTCAGGCAAAGTAGGAGATAGGCTTTATTTTGAAACTGACCTACAGAATATGGTTATTATTTATGTGGGAGGAGCAGGGAATTAACTAATGAGAGATGAGCAACCCCCTCTGATGTCAAACTAGGGAAGAAGGAACGACTTGATTCACAAGGCCATGGTGACTGAAGCATGAGAAGGTTGATTTTCCCTCATAGATTTTGAGAATTTTATCTGAGTATATCCTTATTTTTCGTAGGAATGATGACACTCTTCAGTACCTAATGACATTACTCGTAAGACTAGGATCATCAGTTAAAAATGGGGCCACAGCAGCAACCAATCTTTAGCCCCAAGGGGTCAGGATAACATAAAGTCTATCAACCCCAACGAATATTTAGATCTTAAATATCTTACAAATTTAGTTCAAGGAGAACAAAAATGTAGCTTCAATCTTTTGCTACTTTTTTCCTTTCATTTATGCTTATACCTACAAAATACTTATTTTTCTTTTTAGACAAATTGTTAAAACATGGCTAATTTCAATAATACAAGCAAAGGAGACCTGAAACCTACTCTGTCTTGGTAATTTAGGCCAAAACAGAAGTCATTCTGAAACTGACACACAGAAATACATTTGGAATATTTTCCATTTCAATGGAAAATTTAGTGGGAAGAGAAAATTTTGTGCTATATTTTCGGTTCTCTTATTTTGCAGTCACCTAAAGAACATAATAGGTTTGTTTCAACTAATAGTCTAACGTAGACAAATGTAAACACCAATTGATAAATAACATTATTTAAATCCTATTGTTTGAAATGTTACTTTAATAACATGTGGCAGTTTTCCAACTTATTTATTTATTTAAGGAGTTATTTATTAGACAGAGTGAATTAGCAAGACAGAGAGCACAAGCAGGGGGAGTGCCAGGCAGAAGTAGACTCCCCGCTGAGCAAGGAGCCAGATGTGGGATTCAATCCCAAGACCCCGAGATCATGACTTGGGCCAAAGGCAGACACTTAACCGACTGAGGCACCCAGGCACCCATATTTATTGATTTCATAATTAATCAATGAATCTGGAATTTATAAATAAATTTACATTTTCAAACGTGGAACCAAAACATACAAGAGTTTCATAGGTTATGAAGAGTGAAGATAAATTATAGACATTGCATAAAGTTTCTTATCGTCCTGCTAACGATGGATATTAATTTAATCTGGTCCTTCACTTGTGGTACCAAGAAACAAGATATTCTTATTTAAAAGACAAATAATTACAATTCATCTTAATCATTCTGTTTACAGGATGCCACTTAAAAGGTACTTAATAATTGCAGGTTTTAACAAATGAAATACACTTTAGATTCTGAGGGAGCACATATTTACACACCCATGTTATGTTACTTGGTAGATTAAACTGGTAGGTCCTGAACCACATGCTGTGATGATGGATTTAACACTTCATAATGAGCACTAAGTAATATTTACTTTGTATCCTCATTTGCATGAAGTTGCTTTATGTTAGAGAAATAAGAGCCTTATGTTGAGTTTATTAGAGCAGTATTAGGTTTAAGACCTCCAGACTTTTCCCCATCTGTTAACTGAAATAACTTTTACTTGTGGAAGGCAGACCAAAATAAATGTACTTCAATTAAGCTACTTGTTTTATAGCCACAGAATTGATTTTACATTCTACAGATTCTATCTCTGTGGGAGTTGGAGAGTACACAGAGGCAATGATGTCTTTATTAAAATTCTGGACTCCATTTGAGAAAATATAAATATATTTAATCAAAAGCATTTTGCAAATTAAAGACAAGACAGAAAAAATGGAAGAAATTATCCGAACATATAATTAATAAATTTATATTGCACCTGTTTTTTTGTTTGTTTTTTGTTTTTTGGTAACTATATCAACATTTTAAAAGAAAGTAATAGTCCAGGTCAGTATTTCTGCTCTAAAGTCATTTTAACTTTTTTTTTAACTAATTTAATTCAATTGTAGTTATGGGAAATTGCAGAGTCTACTTATTGATAGTGCTGACATGTGACTAAATTGAGAGTAACCTTCATTTTTAAAGACATGTATGTTTATTTTTTTAATTATTTTATTTTATTTTTTTAAATATTTTATTTATCAGAGAGAGAGGGGGAGAGAGCGAGCACAGGCAGACAGAATGGCAGGCAGAGGCAGAGGGAGAAGCAGGCTCCCTGCTGAGCAAGGAGCCAGATGTGGGACTCGATCCCAGGACGCCGGGATCATGACCTGAGCCGAAGGCAGCTGCTTAACCAACTGAGCCACCCAGGCGTCCCAAGACATGTATGTTTAATTAGCAAATTAACTGTATGCTATCACAATTTAATATATGTGAATCCTTGGCTACTTCAGTAAACTCAAGTATGGCCACATATGGTCCACCAAAAATACTGTTTCTCTATTGATACCATAATCTTTTCTCTTTATCATTTATATTTAATGAAAAATATCTTTATTTCAATATCTCAAAAAAACACCTGACCAGCCATTGTTTTTGTTGTTGTTTGACAAATGGTCTTCAAATTCTTAGTTTTATTCCCTTTAAGTTAGACTGTAGTCAAATAGTTTTTTAAAATAACAAAGCTAGTTGCTGGAAAGTATGTAAACCTGGTGAAGTCTTTTAGTGACTCATTTTTCCCTTTAGTACTTTTTGCTGAAGTTTATAATCTCTGCAGCCACAGTATTCTGTTTTACAAAATAACTGTGTACCAAATCATTCTATACACAAAGTTATAATGTTTGTGAATTAACTGTACCTTAAACAAGAAAAGTAATAGGGATACCTGGGTGGCTCATTCAGTTGGGTGGCCAACTCTTGATTTTGGCGCTGGTTATGATCTCAGAGTCATGGGATCTAGCCTTGTGTTGGGCAACACATTCAGCAGGCAGTCTGCTTGAGATTCTCTCTCTTCCTCTCCCTGCCCCTCCCCCCAATCTAAAAATAAAGTAAATCTTTAAAAAAAAAAAAAAAGAATCAGTGGCACATGATTCTAAAAATAGAATGTCACATTGGGAGGCTGGTAAATGAGATCTTCCTAGGAGTTAAAGAACTGAAAGGTTAGCATGTGAGTGGTTAATTACTCTTTGCATGGAAGGTGTAAGATTTAAATGGGGAAAAAATACCATAGTTAAAAAGTATGAAGTCATTACGTTTATACCTTTGCATTGTTTGTAAACTATTTAAGAATTTTTTATTGTTATTCTTTTTTTTTAATTTAAATCTTAGTTAACATATAGTGTAGCATTGGTTTCCAGAGTAGAATTTAGTGGTTCATCACTTACATGTAACACCTGGTGCTCATCCCAGCCAGGCTACTCCTCAATGCCCATCACCCATTTACTGTACCCCCTCCCACTCACCAATCTCCCCTCCAGCAACCTTCAGTTCTCTATAGTTAAGAGTCTGTTATGGTTTCTCTCCCTCTCTATTTTTATCTTACTTCATTTTTCCTTCCTTTCCCCTGTGTTCATCTGTGTTGTTTCTTAAATTCCACATATGAGTGAAATCACATGATAGTTGTCTTTCCTTGACCTTCTTATTTCACTTAGCATAATCTACTCTAGTTCCATCCACATTGTTGCAAATGGCAAGACTTCATTCTTTTTGATGGCTGAGTAATATTCTATTGTGTACATATATACCACATCTTCTTTATCCATTCATCAGATGATGGATATTTGGTCTCTTTCCATAATTGAGCTATTGTTGATAGTGCTGCTATAAACATTGGGGTGCCTGTGCCCTTTCAAGTCAGCATTTTTGTATCCTTTGGATAAATACTTAGTAGAGAAGTTGCAGTGAAGTTGCTGGGTCATAAGGCGGTTCTATTCTTTTTTTTTTTTTTTTAAGATTTTATATATTTATTTGACAGAGAGAGATCACAAGTAGGCAGAGAGGCAGGCAGAGAGAGAGAAGGAAGCAGGCTCCCGCTGAGCAGAGAGCCCGATGTGGGAGTTGATCCCAGGACCCCGAGATCATGACCTGAGCCGAAGGCAGCAGCTTAACCCACGGAGCCACCCAGGTGTCCAAGGCGGTTCTATTTTTAACTTTTTGAGGAAACTCCGTACTTTTTCCTAGAGTGGCTATACCAACTATTTAAGAATTTTTATCTCATCTATAAATCCAAAGTTTGTAGAACCATCATAAAGGAGAATTACTGCTATTAGGCTACACGAAACAGCCAAGTCAAAAAATTTAGTCATTTTGTTCAAACTGCATGAAATTAGATCAATCAATTCTTTATTACATATGGCCTTTATATTTATAGATTATACTAATAATTGTGCTATTGTTAAATTCCTTAAGCAGCCTGGAAGCTAAGACAAAGTTACCCATTTTTAAGTGAAGGATACAGAAAAATTCAATCAGTTAAGGAAGATAGGATCTACAGAGAATAGATATGAAAATTTTAACTATGAGGAAATTGTGGGGAAATGATAATTAAATATGTTTATTTTAAGAAACAAAATTAGGGTAATTTACATCATAATAAGGCTTTTGTACACTTAACTCTGGGAAAGTGTTCCCTTATTAATACTTTTCATATTCAGGTCATATTCTTAAAAGAATTTTAAAATGACTTCAACTTTGACGTTGTATGAAATGCAATCTCCCCTAAATCTGCTTAGTACTCATTAAAATTGTTTAATATTTACTTCATATATGAACATAAGAGAACCTGTTTTCAGTCCTTGTAAGTACAACATCACAACTATGCATGAGCTTTATGCATTGGTGTGGGACTTCAACTAGCCCTGTTGGGATTGTGAACCATGCCTGCTGCTCCTATGCTATGTATTCTGAAAAATGCCCAAGTACCTTCAGAAGTGATTAGCAGTCACTAAAAACAGGAGTTTAAGAACAAGGCTAGGTAATTAGACAAAAACAAATTTCATTTCTCAATATGATACCTTTATGTTTGCTTTCTAAAGACCTTAGGAGGGAAGAACCAAATTACTTCTCCATGCATGAGACTCTATAAATACTTCCAAACTCTTTGCTTACAAAAGTATCTGGACTTCGCTTATGAGAATCCACATGGGGTCAGGAGGGGAAACAAGTGGTTTCAGTTAGTAATACTGTCTAAGAATTTACACGAGTATTTCAGTATCATAATCTAAATTATACTCTCCCAAGCCTCAGTAGCATCTATTAGAGTTATTTCAGATCTATTTCTTGGTAGCATAAACCTACCATCATGCCAAAATAATCAGACTGTATTAGTTAACAGTAGAATGTTGGTCACTTCAGTTGAGAAGTAAGAAAATAAAACTGAGCTTTCTGGTTTTTTCTAAAATATCTAAATCATTATTTATGATGTCAGAAATAATTTCTCTAATACATTCTTCTTCATATTTTGCTTTTTCATTCTAGGATTAAAAAAGAGAAAACAAGTCAGGGAAAAAATAAGTTTAACAGTGGTCAAAATCTTGACGTTTTAGAGAATTGAAAGCTTTGTGTATATATTTCTGTTGATCAATAGGAGCAATTTGCTACTCCTGATCAGAAGACCAAGTAATCTTAAAGAGACCATCATTATTAGAAATGTAAAACTTAAGCAGTGAATATTGATCATACAAAGATCTAAAAGAGATTGGATATATTTGATCGCACTGTTCTCCTTTTGAATGTTTTGCACCATGTATTTTCGATAGGGGTATGTGTATGTGTGTGTGTTTACTGTCTAAAGGGGAATCCTCTTGGGGTGTCTGGGTGGCTCAGTCATTTAAGCATCTGCCTTCTGGCTCAATTCATGATCCTTTGATCCTGGGATCAAGCCCTAAGTTGTCAGGCTCCCTGCTCAGTGGAGAGTCTTCTCTCTTTGCACCTTCCCCTGATTGTGTGCTCTCTCTCCCTCCTTCTCTCTCTCAAGTAAATAAATAAAATCTTTTAAAAAAGAGAATCTCCTTAGTTTTACTGATGCAAAACATAGATGAGCTGAGTATCATGAAGGTTATTTTACTGAAATTAATAATTTTGGGAGGCTCTGTTAACAAAAAAATATAACTAAGGAAAATATAGCTGAAATAGGAAATGTTGATTTTCATTATTGCTCTTTCTTATATGAGTTATTTAATCTGCTTTCTTTGTATTTTGAAAGTTTTCCCAATCACCTCTCAGTAGAAATTCAGATAAACCAAGGCAGTTGGATACTTCCAAATAAGAGTGATTAGAACCCCAAAACAAAACCTGTTAAAAAGCTACTGCAAATTTATGTCTCATATTATGTGTATCTCCTCTCTCTCTCGCTTCTAATGCTTAAAGGAGAGCTTTCACGTGGCACCTTTTTCTTGGAATAGTCTTTTACTCTCTAATTGTTGATTACACTGAAGTGGACTATATAATTATGACTTATCCAAAGGCTAAGTGATGTGAGGGAAACTGACAACTAGCAGTAGAATAACATGGTAAACACATCTGTCAAAAATACAATTTAAGATAATGGGAAAAGCATAAATATGCAACATTTATTTCATTTCCTTTAGATGGTATATAATACTGTGCATCTGTATAAAACAATACTATTTTAAATCTATATAGCATTTTAAAGAAAGGGTTCTAAATAAAGGTCCATGGACTGGTTCAAAGTTCGGGTTCCAGTGGACTGTGAACACAGTGTATTCTTGAGCAAAATTTCACATGTAAGATAAAGTATGTATTTTTCTAAGGAAAATACCCATAGCTTTCATCATATTCTTGAAAGGTTTTGTCACACTGCCCCTCGAAGTAATATCACCATTGCATTAGCATTCTCATGGCACCTTTACCCTGATTATTTCTTTTGATACTTAAAATAACACTGTGGAGAGAAATAAAAAAAAAAAATGATCATTCTCATTTACACATAAGAGAATAAGACTCATGAATGTTAAGTAACTGGCCCAATCACACAGGTAATAATTTTAGAAATCAAGCTGAGATCCCAGGAAATCTGACATCTAGTTCAATATCTTGCATATGAGATTCAGAATGATGCAGTTAGTTTTAAATAAACTGGATGTACTTTTTAAAAACACGTAAACATAGATTCAGTGATCCAATATCCCTGCAGTGTTACATTTTGGGTCCTGACAGGGGGTAACAATGCTCTATGTAGACTGTGACCCTTGAACGCTTTGGAGGGTTAGAGGTTGAGGGGAACTTACTTGCAAAGCAGAAGTCCTGAAAGAGCAATATTTCAGGGCTTTACTTTCATGTTAAAGGAAGGTTACTTGATAAGCAAAGACAAGGGGCAGTCTTTCTTTTCACATAAAAGGAAATAGAATACTGATTTTTCCAAACAAAGATTACAAAGTGAAAATGACTGTTTTTGTATTTCTCCCCCTTTGATTAAACTTGACTTCACTCCCTCCCTCCTCCCCAACTGAACATTCAGACATTACTAACAAATTAGGAAGTAACATTTGCTCCTGATAAAAAGTGGTACATCTTTTGGACATCACAGAATTGGGGGAAATAGACAGGATTTTAAGAAGTAAATTATTTTTCATTAATAATCTGTTAATGTTGACCATATTCAAATAAAAGAAATGAGAATTACATAATGGGTTGAAATAGGTGACCTAGTTAGGAAAAATCTTAATGTCTTTCTCATTCTCTCAGGTCAAGGCAGTATTATCATAATGCTGCTTCTCAAGCCTCCTATAAAAAAGATTAAACATGTTTTATTTTTTAATTAAAAAAGTGGTTTTTGTCTAATATGATGGTAAGCATTTTATTTTTAACTTAAATTTCATTTGTATTTATTATTTTTTAAAAATTTCATTTCCAATGTAGTTAATGTACAGTGTTACATTAGTTTCAGGTATACATTATAGTGATTCACTAATTCTATATGTTACTCAGTGCTCATCACCACAAGTGCCCTCCTTAATCTCCATCACCTATTTCACCCATCCTCCGCATACCTGCTTCCCCTCTGGTGATCATCTTATTGTTCTCTATAGTTAAGAGTCTGCTTTTTGGTTTGTCTTTTTTTTTTCCCTTGTTCCTTTGTTTTGTTTCTTAAATTCATAATTCCATAAAGCACAATGGCTTAGTCCACTTAGCATTAAACTCTGGCTCTATCTATGTTGTTGTAAACGGCAAGATTTCATCCTTCTTTTTGACTAACATTCTGTTTTTTATATATTCCACCTCTTCTTTATCCTTTTGATTATTTATGGACTCTTGGGTTGCTTCCATACTTTTGCTATTGTAAATAATGCTGCAATAAACATAGGGGTGCTCATATCTTCTTGAATTAATTTTTTTGCATTCTTTTTTTAAAATATTTTATTTATTTATTTGATAGAGATCACAAGCAGGCAGAGAGGCAGGCAGAGAGAGCAGGGGAAGCAGGCTCCCCACTGAGCAGAGAGCCTGATGCAGGGCTCGATCCCAGGACCGTGAGATCATGACCTGAGCTGAAGGCAGAGGCTTAACCCACTGAGCCACCCAGGTGCCCCAATTTTTTTCATATTCTTTGAGTAAACACCCAGTAGCATAATTATTGGGTCACAGGTTAGTTCTCTTTTTCATTTTTAGAGGAACCTCCGTACTCTCTTTCAGTAGCTGTACCAGTCTGCATTCCCACTGACAGTGCATGAGGGTTCTTTTTCTCCACATCCTCATCAACACTTGTTTACGTGTTTTGGGTTTTAGCCATCCTGACAGGTATGTGGTGGTATCTCGTTTTGGTTTTAATTTGCATTTTGCTGATAAGGGACATTGAGCACTTTTCCATGTGTCTGTCAGCCATCTTGATGTCTTTGGAGAAATGTCTGTTTGTGTCCTCCCATCTATTTTTAATTTGGATTATTTGTGTTTTTGATGTTGAGATGTATAAGTTCTTTATGTATTTTTGATACTATCACTTTTGGGGTGTGTCCTTTCCAAATACCTTCTCCTTTTTAGTAGAGTTTAGCTTCATTGACTATTGGCTTTGCTGTGCCGAAGATTTTTTATTTTTGCTTTGTTTCCCTTGACTCAGGAGACTTATCTAGAAAAGTATCACTACAGGAGATGTCAGAGAGATCATCGCCTGTGTTCTCTTCTGGAATTTTTATGGTTTCAGGTCTCAGAGTTAGGTCATTAATCCATACTGAATTTATTTTCATGTGTGGTATAAGAAAGTGTTCCTCTTGCATTCGTTTTCATGTCTAGTTTTCCCAACACCATTTAATGGAGAGACTGTCTTTTCCCCATTGTATATTCTTGTCTCCTCTGTCAAAGATTAGTTGACTATATATAATCATGGGTCTATTTCTGGGCCCTCCATTCTATCCCATTGATTTACGTGTCTACTTTTATTCTAGTATGATACTCTTTTGATTACTACAGCTTTGTAGTATGTCTTGAAATCTGGAATTTTGATACCTCCAGTACTCTTCTCTTTCAAGATTGCTTTGGCTATTTGGGATATCGTGATTCTGTAGAAGTTTTAGGATTATTTGTTCCAGTGCTGTGAAAAATCTTGTTAGTATTTTGATAGGGATTGCATTAAATTTGTACTTGCTTTGGGTAGTATGGCTGTTCAAATAATATTAAGTCTTCCAATCTAGAAGCATGGAATATCTTTCCATTTGTTTCCGTTGTCTTCAATTTCCTTCATCAGTGTTTTGTAGTTTTCAGAGTACAGGTCTTTGACCTCAATGGTTAAGTTTATTCCTTGGTATTTTATTATTCTTGGTACAATTGTAAATAGTGTTTTGTTTATTTCTACTTCTGTTGCTTCATTATTAATGTTTAGAAACATAATGGATTTCCATTTATTTGGTTTTGTATCCACAACCTTACTGAATTCATTTATCAGTTGTAATCCATGCAGGGCTGTTTATTGTGCTATCTTTTTAGGGGTGAGGACTCACTTTCCACTTGCTCTTCTGGCTCTCCCTGAATTGAGTCAGCTGATTTTCTAAGAACTCATGAAATTGGGCCTCTTTTGTTTTCAAAACAAATGTTATGGGGATGAGTGTTCCCCCTGCTTGGGATCCTTGGTGTGAGGGTCTGTCTTTTTCTGCTCTCTGTGTCCACAATATCCCTCCTTCCTTTGGATAGTCCTGTGGGTCTGTTAGCTCCTGAATGAGTCTTCACCCTTCTTACCCTCTTTTGTGGCCTCTTTACATTTAGCTATGGAGAGTATGTTCTTCCTGTCTTTGGCCCATTTCTGGTTTATATGAACTGATATGGGTATTATCGAGTTGTAGCTATGGTTTGAGGTGAGCTTAGGGTGCTCCTTGTCTACCGTCTTTCCTGGAAGTCCTCAGGTTTTAAGTTGTTTTGTTTTGTTTTGTTTTGTGCCCAGCTTAAGACCCCAAGATCAAGAGTTGTGTGCTATGTTGACTGAGCCACCAGCCACCTCTAGATTTTAACATGTTTTAGTATATCTTTCCTATGATCAAAAATAAACTCCTTAATTGTAGTTGGGTAAACTTTTTCAGGTCACAAAGATATATGTATATGTCAAGATTCAATCAAAGAAACTTAACAATAGAAGATACATATTAAGGGATTTATTGTAAGCTCTTATGTAGTTGTGAAGGCTGGCTAATTAAACCTGAAATCTGTGGGATGGGTCACCAGGAAAAGAGAAACTGGTAATATTTTCTTTTTATAAAGCTTGATTTTCTCATAAGACCTTTCAGCAGTTTGCTTCAGGGACCATCTAGGTTATCTACATAATCTTTATTTATCAGTTGAGCAAGTACTTCACTGTTACAAAATGACATCACAGAAACACCTACATTAATGTTTGGCCTAATGAATGGGGACTATGTACTAGCCAAGCTGACACATAAAACTGGCTGGTATAATAAATTGCTTAGACATACTTGACACATTGTACCCCCATGTATATGTTTATTCTCATGGTTGTACTAATCTACATCACTCCAAACAAGGAGTTAGCAAAATTTCTCAGTAAAGGGCCAGACAATATATATTTTAGGCTTGCAGACCATATGGTTTCTTTTGCACCAGATGTACAGAAATGAATGGGTATGGCTGTGTCCCAATAAAACTTTATAGAAACAGGTGGTATGCCTTTGAGCCACAGTTTGCTGACCCCTTCTGTAAACTGGTATTTAAATTTCCAATATCATCATGGATTGTGGAATATTTTTCTGAGCACTTTTAAATAAAATGTTTATAAGACCTTGTGTTAGATTCTAGACAAGTTGGAGGAAACATAACTATCTTAACCCCTAGTAAGAAGAATGGACATGGAGATAATGGAATACAAATAGAAATTGAGGTGAAAATGTATACGGTCAAGTTTTATTCAATGTGCTTTGGGAAGACAGTTAAGGCTGTACGTAAATATGCATATGGGGACCAGGTGAGGTTGCCCCCAAGTTGACTTCTGAGTTGATCCAGAAAGGAAATTTCAAAAGAGCTAAGAGGGGGTGGAGAGCAAAAGAGAGACAGAGTAGAAAAAAGGAAAGGTTCAAAGGAAAAGTTTTGGAGGTATAAAAATAAATAATATGCTTGATGCTCAGTGAATAATCCACTGTCACCACACAGTGTGTTGGAGAGGGTAAGGATGCATTTAAAAACGGAAGACAGTGCCATATTTTAAATGAAACCATTTAAAATATGCTAGGAAAGCTGGTGCACCCACTCTGGAAAACAGCATGGAGTTTCCTCAAAAAGTTGGAAATAGAGCTACCCTATGACCCAGCAATTGCCCTACTGGCTATTTACCCTAAAGATACAAACGTAGTGATCCGAAGAGGCACGTGCACCCGAATGTTTATAGAAACAATGTCCACAATAGCCAAACTATGGAAAGAACCTAGGTGTCCATCAACAGATGAATGGATAAAGAAGATGTGGTATATATACACAATGGAATACTATGCAGCCATCAAAAGAAATGAAATCTTGCCATTTGTGACAACGTGGATGGAACTAGAGGGTATTATGCTTAGTGAAATAAGTCAGTCGGAGAAAGACAACTATAATATGATCTCCCTGATATGAGAAAGTGGAGATGCAACGTGGGGGTTTGGGGGGTAGGAAGGAGGGAGACAATCCATGAGAGACTCATGGTTTATATTCATTATTAGATGAATAATCACATCTGACTTTAATTGGGGATAAAACTAGGAAAGACGCTTTATTCTGTGAGTCAGGAAAATAAAGATATATATTTAGTAGGTGAAGATTTCCATTTGTAGGTAGTTTGTATGATACCTAAAGAATAAGTTATTCAGTTTTTTTAAATTGGGGTATATTTGACATAACTTTTTTTGTCAGTGGAAGGACTATATGATTTTGCTTTATATAAAATAGGAAAGGGAGTTAAATCAGTTAAAATGTCTGTAGAAATTGAATAGCATAGTTAAACTAAGAGTTTAAGCATGAGTAAGAAAGAGAGGTTGTACTATGTACCTCTATTTTGTATTTTGATATTTCTCCTATAATCCTGAAAGGCAATTTGCATTTAAAAACTTAGTATCTCGGGGCGCCTGGGTGGCTCAGTGAGTTAAGTGGCTGCCTTCAGCTCAGGTCATGATCTTCGGGTCCTGGGATCGAGCCCCACATCAGGCTCTCTGCTCAGTGGGGAGCCTGCTTCCCTCTCTCTCTCTCTCTGCCTGCCTCTCAGCCTACTTGTGATCTCTACCTGTCAAATAAATAAATAAATAAATAAAATCTTTAAAAAAAAAAAAACTTAGTATCTCATGTAAAGCTAATCCAGTAAGAACACATTTATAGAGAAAAGTTGTTTTCATTTTGTAGAAGTTCACCATGGTTCTTTTCTCTTTTTTTGACTACAGGGAGTGAGTGTTTACCCACGAAAAATAAATTATGCTGCTAGAAACTATATGTAACAAATCATTTGTTTAAGGTATACTTTGAAAAGTGTACATAAAATGGTAAGAAGATGAATAGCTTTAAGATAGGTTGGCCCCTTCTCATAGGAAATTATGTATCTTGTAATTTCAGTATACCTGCTGGTCTCTGTATGCAGTTTATATTTAGCTGTTCAAGAACCAAAAAAAGATGCTTTTGATCTCCTAACATTGGTAATTATCCCTAATTATAGGAAGAGTTCTCTATGTGTGTGTCAAACAGCCCACAATTTTTTTTTTAATTTCTGTTGGATGCATATTTTAACTTGTGTTTTACTTTCAAGCATCTGTTGTATTTAGATCGTTAGCATTTCCACCAATGTAGCAGTCAATGAGACCACAAGAGCGCCTGCTGATAACTATGAGGAAAGAAAAAAAACCCCACAAAGTCATTTGTTTTCCCATTTCTAGTTGGAATCCTATCAGTGAAAGTTAGCTCAGTGTTCAGTCACAGAATATACATTGTTACAAAGCATAATATGTAAATTCAAGTTCAGGGTGAATTCCTATAGTGTCTGGATGTCTTTTCTCCTGAAACGGTACTCTGAAAATTACAGAAACATTATTTGGATTACGTTTTTGTTGAGCAGATGCATAGTCCATTGACAAATCAAAATCCAGTAAATAGGAATGGGTCCTTGTCTCAAAAAATGGGTAGGGTTTTTTGGGAAGAGAGGGCAAGAGGGTGGGAAGGAGGGTAGGTAAGTAAGGAGGTAGGTTGATCTCAGAACTTACTAAAGTAGAGATGAGAAGCATAGGGCCTATACTTCTCATCGATTACAAAGTTTATAAGACCATTTCCTCTGATTGGGCATTACTGGTATAACTCAAAACACAGCTCTATCACCTCTAGAAGGAGTAACACTTTTGAGTTTAAATATTCAAAATATAATTACATATTCTATAAAACATAACTGAGCCATTAAAGTACTCTTTTGGTAACCTGTCTTCTAATCACCATGTTGACTTGGTTATATGTACTCTCCCATGTGTTGGAATCATTGTGTTAAAAGCTGCATTCATTCACTCCTCCTTATATCCATACTCAGTAGTGATCTCAAAATCTGGTACTGGGTTTGGTCACATGTTTTGCTTTGATAAAAAACATGTTTGCAAATATGATGCAAGAAGAATTTTGAAAGACATTTGTGTTTTTCTGCTTGCTGTTTTTGTCCCCTTTCATCACCAAAGAAAGTCTTGTGTGGACTACCATGTTGTAGGATGAGACGTAGGGAGCAAAACTGTGCTGCCTTAGTCATTCCGACCAAGGCTATCTTCAGACCATCCAAGAGCTAGCCAACCTCCAGAAATACATATGACCCCAACAAAGATCAGCAGAGCCACCTAGCCAAATTGCAGATTACCATGAACAGATGGACAGTCAAGATAGGAGTCTAGTCTAGATCAGCTTATTCCTGCAGACTCATAAACTAAACTCATTTTTTTGGACACTGAAATATTATGGCTGATTATTATACAAAAGTATTGCATATTATGGATACACTTTGCTCAAAGACAATATGAATTATGCCCAGAAGTCTACTTGCATACTGAAATCTCCATCTGTAATCAAGTCAACAAGTCTTTATAGGGGGTTTTCATGAATTTTAAAAACATGTAGATGTTGCTGGATTAATATCCCACTGGGGCTTTTACTCTTGCCTGCTCACACAACCCTGGAGAGATGAGCGGTTTATACCACAAGCGACATTCATACTCTGCAAACACCCACATTGCTCTCTCCAACCATACTTCACATAACTGTGTTAGTTGAGACAGGTGGTGATAGTCTTATATTTTGAATAGCTGCTAGCTAACAAGAGAACGTTTAATGGGATTTTCGGAGCAGGGTGTGGATATGTTTCTAGCTGTACATGTGTCTGTGTTAGTAAGAATGTGTGTTTTCTGCAGTGTGTCTAGTGTCCTGTGCCAATGAGAATTTGTGTAGGAGTAGGCTTACTCTCCACTGCTGTAGAATTCTGGTGGGAGACCATGAATCTTCATGTCTTCATTCACTGTTAATTCAGAATGAGTCTGTGATATGAATTGTGCCCTACAAATATGGAAGCCCTATGCAATATATAAATTAAGATGCAGTTTATACAACAGGCTACTTTTATATCCTGCAATTTCATAATTAGTGAGGTATTCCTCAGTGGAAAATGTTTAGTTTTTCTTTATTCTGAACAGATTTGTTGATCATTTATTATGTACCCTTGGTGTAGAAAGATAAAGAGTTTCAAAGGCTAATCATGACAGAAATGCAAAAAATAGTTTTGTGTAGTATTGTAGTTGGTCTTTTTCAACAATGGTCAAGGTACTATGGAGAAAGAGTTAACAATAATTATGCCTGGCATAGGAGTACACGTAGAGTTTATGGAAGGCTTCACAGAGTATACATTTTTAAAATGATTAGGTTAAATATGAGCTCTTTGGGAAGACAAAAAGAGATAATAAAACTTTCTAGAATAAGAAAACAGCAATATTATTTGAAGTACTGCACAGAGACATGATATGACTGGTTGGAAGACCAGTAAATTCTATCGCAACAAGCATGAGTCAAGGCTAATAAATGGTGGCAAAGAAAAAATAGGAAGCTACAGGATCATAAAGGATTGGGAGAAACATGAAGAGGAGGTTTGACTTTATCCTGTACATCATGAATAAATACATGAAACAGAGAAGTATACGGATTAATTTTGCATGTTAGAATTGCCAGTCCAGTAGCAGTATTGTGCAACATGGGCCTGGAAGGGGAATTCTGGTTTCTAACTGGTAGATGTGATGAATAAATTACAAGCTACGTATTTTTGGTAAGACATGGCCTTTGGACTTGAAAATATGCACTCCGTTGCTGATCTTATTCTTGTTCTGCGGGTTACTGTTAGTATTCCAAACATTCTGTTAATTCAGCATTAGTAATAGCTTCAACCTTGTCAACTGCAGTCAATCTATCTTCCTCTCAATTGCTATAATTGTGGCTAGAATTTGAAGACAATTTCTGATAAAAATCTAGTTTAATTACTTGATTTGGGGTAGAGCATGGGGAAAAACAATGTTCTTTTATTCCTGTGACTCACCAAACAGTTTGGATATCTCTTTAATTTATATAAATACTGTATAATCTCTGATGTCCATTTATGTCCAAATTTGAGCTGTGGCTGGCTATCTATTTTCCCTCGCTATTCTCTCTAGGTAACCCACTAGTGTAAATTTTTTCTGGGCAGGTGTCTTAGATCAGTTTAACTCAAAAAACAGACTATGAGATAAGGATTTTTTTTGTTCAAATAATTTTTTAGGAAACATTACCCCACAGGGAAAAAAATAAGGGAAAGCAGAATTGGCAATAGGAAGCTGAACATGTACACAGTCTTGGGTAAGGTCCTTCAGAACCCTACAGAGGGCTCCTTTTATCTCTTCTCATGGTAGAACTCTGGCTGGTAGAAGTGACAGTACACAGAACAGGAAAGCACAAGAATGGACAAAGGGATGCAAGGGGTCAAGGTCAAGCACCTACACCACCGTTATATGAGGATCTCATATTTGTATCTATAGCATCCAATTCAGATCCCATCCTAAGGACCCTCAAGAGCACCAATATCCGTGCAGCTCCTGGTGGATGTCACCCAGCACCAACTCCTCTTCTATGACTTTGAATTCCAGAATGTCTTTCTTTTCTTCAACTTGAGCCTTTTTAGGTCATTTGCTGCTGCTAAGGCTCTGATTGTCTCTGGAAAATTAGCTGCTACCCTTCTGCCACCTCTCAAAGTATTCCTTGTGTTTGTTTAAGAATGTGAGTCTCGGGACACCTGGGTGGCTCAGTTGGTTAAGCAGCTGCCTTCGGCTCAGGTCATGATCCCAGCGTCCTGGGATCGAGTCCCACATCGGGCTCCTTGCTCGGCGGGGAGCCTGCTTCTCCCTCTGCCTCTGCCTGCCATTCTGTCTGCCTGTGCTTGCGCTCTCCCCCCTCTCTCTCTCTGATAAATAAAA